>NW_017729023.1:4488072-4499566 GCF_001723915.1 Gavialis gangeticus | reverse complement strand
CGGGGGGGGGGGGGGGGGGCGCCAGGAAATCAAACCATTCCTTATGAGCTTAATTTTTAGGCACCCAGGCTTGAAAACTGTCCTGAATATCTGAAAGTATTCCCCATTTCATTCTCTGTCCTACAATACAATTTGTTCTTGCAACTTCCCCAGTATCTAGACAATGGCAATATAGCTTTAACATCTCTAGGCTCAGATTCCAGATTAGCCCACTGATGTGATTCTCAAGATAACCAGCACTTTGTACTTAATATTTTTAATTTAAGATCAATAATGATGTTTATAATGTAATATTAACAGAATAATCTGATAAGGTAATTTAAAAGTTGCAATAAAAAGAGGCTTATTGTAAAAATGCAATCGCTTTAGTATTTCATTTGTTTCAGTTTTCATGGGCAACTGTAAATCAATATTAGCTGCTTCTGATTTCTAACCATATGTCTAGTTTGCTTACAATTCAATTTTATATTTGTCTTAAATAATAACTTTGAAAGGTCAGCTATGGCAGCTCTAATTTTAAATGCAAATGCCCATTTAAGGTAGAGGCTTGCTAGATATACAATAATGTATACAAGGCCTTTCCAAAAGCTTATTTCTTAATAAACTGGTACAAGCATTGAAGAATGACATTATCACGCTAGTGTTCTAGAGCTGGAAATGGGTTTCAATACTACTAGTGATTCATTTGTGGCTTAAACATCTATGCAAGATAAAATGCCATTTCCCAAATATAACATACCAACCTGTCAAATGGGCATGACCTCATTCTTGTAATAGTTGAAACAAAAACAGGGGTGTGGACATAGCCTCAATGGCTGGCTTTAAGCAAATCATATATTATACCTCCTCATAACAATATAAACCCACCTGCCATGATGTCATCCAGCGTGTCATTGAGGGTCTGAGCAGGGCTGGCTACCATTAACCCTTGCTGTGTTTCTGTCAGAATTCCTTGCCCCAGCCCTGCCAGCTGTGCTTGGCCCAATACTGGCTGTCCAACTATAACACCTTGCAGTTCTGTAAGATTTGCGATGGACCCTGGAGGTAAGGAACCTGTTGCCAGAGGCAAAGCTTGTGGCATCGCCAAAGGCTGAACTGGTGCAAAACCCATCTGTGCAGCAGTTTGCTGAGGATCATCTTTGAGCAAGATGGGGTCCACTTGTTGTAACCGTGCATACTCTCCCTCTGAAAGTTGTTCTCCAACCCCAACAGGAGTCAGTAGTCCCAGGTGCTGGCAAGACTGCTGCTGCTGCTGCTGCTGAAGCTGAATTCTTTGCGCTTTAACCTCTAGATATTGCTTTTTCAGTTGCTGCTGGGTTTTCAGTTGTAATTCTCGCTCTACTTTCTGCAGTTCCTCCAAAATCTTTTGTTTCTTCTGAATTTGTTCCTCTCTCGTTTTGTTCAGCTCCTCAATCTTCTCCTTGGTGAGCTGGTCAGCATGTGCCAATTCCAAGGACTGCAGCTGAGCATTCTTTTCTATGGCTTCTTTTATCCTCTGCTCCAGCTCTGTTAACTTGCCCTGAGCCTCTTCTACAATGCTCTCTGGAGACTGATTGGTGATGTAACCCTGTACATCCTGGTTGTTTGCTGGCAAATGGCTGCCGGACTTTTGTTTAGAAGCAGCTGTGTGAAAAAGAAACCCCCTCAGAACCAATGGAAGTGCACATGAATGGCATCCTCATTATAGAGCTACTGTTTGGATGTTTAATGGGCAGTTATGCACCAAGGTACGGCACCCATAGAAGGTGGAAGTGTACTGTAAGGCCCTTGGTAAAGAAAACCACATCTAATTTTAAGTTTTAATACAGTGGTACAAAGCTGTGCTAAAATAAGATATTTATTCCAAAATTCGTTTAATATCTGCAAATAAGAAATGACTGCCTCAAGACCTGTAGTATGCAAGTGGTATGTTCAGATTAAAAAAAAGGAAGGGAAGACGACACTGTCTTTAGACTTGATGGTTTGTGTTTGCAGAGTCTGCCAAGTTAATTGCATGGAAAAGCCTAAAGCCCAGAAAAAATGTCAATATTTGAGGGGTAGGGAAAGTTTTCCTGTAGATAATCAGCTTTGTAACTTTAACTTGGGTGACAGAGAGTTTCTAAAATCTTTTACTAAGAATACTGAATCCTTTCACACTTGGAGTCCAGCTGTATCAGCTTGACCTCCAGTATATTAGAACCTCAAGTATTAAGGAACTAAATTCAAATCAACACTCTGAATGGGCATTTACAGCCTTTAGGTGGTCCACATGGAAGACATGAATTTGCATGGGTTCAACCTCAGTTCCCAAACCAGGAGAGGCACGGAATTCAGTCTTCACATTAAGAACACACAATGGACTTTGTTGTCCAATACATCTTTTGTGAGCAAGTCCAAAACAATTTAGCAGACACTGTCTGCTGTACCAGATAGAAGATCTACATGTTATAAGTAAAGGAGAAAAGTGATTAAAATTAAGGGTGGAAGGGAAATTAAAAACCAGTACTTCTATCAGTTGCTTTGAGTAAAACTTAAGTAATATTTGGAGAATACAGGCATATATACAAAATATATTTTATCACACACATACCATATTATGTAGAACTTTATATTATATTAAAAATTGGTATAAAAATGCAGAATATCTGAATTAGATGCAAAATTAAGTGTCTAAAGTGGACCGGAGTCACATTTCACAGAGCCAACATTTTACAATCCAATCCAAGAAATTCTGCCTGTAAAAGATCGTCAAGCCCTTATCCAAACCATCATCTTAAAAACGTAAAATGCAAGCCAACTATGGTATTACTGACAATTTTAGAAATCTAAAATTATCCTTTATTAGGCTTAAACTGGTTGTCAACTGACAGTTCACATTAGTCTTGACAACCAACCACACATTTTGTAATACTTTTATGAAGGCAGATTTCTTGACAATTTCCAATTGTCAAAAAAAAAAAAAAAGGATAACCAATAGTTAACATTTTATTTGGGTAAAAACAGTCTTTAGAAGCTTTCTTGACTGATTCCATGACCATTTTCTATAAGAACTTCTCATCTAAGTGAGAAGTGAAAAGCAAGGCTACATTTTCTACCTAGAAAAGGATTTTTAAAAAGTAATCTGCAGAACTACAACTGACCTTTACTTCTGATGGGTAGGGTTGTAGCGACATTGGCAGGGGGTTTGTCAGGCTCCTGGGGTGGGACGACCATTGGCAGTGCCTGCACTGGTACACGAGGAGCCTAAAACATTGAACACTAATAGATTACTTTTCTTCTCTCTCTATGTACTTAACCTAGAGGCTATACTTCAATAAAATATGTACCAACTGTATATATTACAAAAGTTGCATGCATAACATTTAGCAGATAATGTTTAATACCTTTTACAGCCTCAAATTCAAATGTCAACAGTTGCTAACAGTTTTTCATTACTGTAAATTCACACATTTAACAAACAGCATATATTGTAAACTAACCACCACTTTGAATATGGCAAACTACTGTAGACCAGCAGTGCAAATTTTGCCACAGCTGTCTGCAAATATTCTAGTAAAACTTCTCACTGCAGAATTGCTATTTTTAATTACTGACATTTTTCCCCTTAGTGTTTTTCAGTAAAATTAACAAATTAAGAGGAAATGGATAAGAGATGCATAGTAAAGCTAATATTTGGTCTTCAGTTTGGTCTTCAAATTTGCTGTTTTTTTCACAAAAGCTCACCAAGTAATCTATAATACACACTAGCTTATGTTTCAGGACATGAAAACTGAAATACTGCATGTGTTTATTGCCTGAACTTTAATTGGAAATGCAAAGGAAAGGAAGTTGTGTGTCAATTATATTAGCACTTGCATCTTACCCTATTTAAGTCATGGGATGGAGGGGTCAACTGGGTGGCATCAGGTGCAGGAGCAGAAAGCAAGTTGTTTGGATAATCTAAGAGGTAACAAACCACGCTGGTATGACCACCTTTGGCTGCCTCTATTAACATAGTTGAACCATCCTGCAAGAGACCACACACTGCTTTAGAAAAAGAGAATAGCATAAGACTCACTGAATCATTTTGTCAGCTGAGAGAACAATCTATATACAACATATTCTAAAAAGGCATGTCACTGTCACAATTTCTTTCAAAGTTCTTGGTTCTTCAGAAGTGCTTTGAAACCTTATAATTCAGTTTTAAAAATAAACACAACAATGTGCATTAATACTAAAAAAACCCCCAAGAAAGTTACATTTTTTCTAAAACTAATTATTCTCTGCCCATTTGGAATCTTACTAATTCTACCTTCTTGGGAAAAGAATTCATGACTTTGTGGGTGATACACTTACAATCCCTCAAGCATTACTTAGGGCAAAATTCATTTGGACAAGGGATGATTCTGTTTAGTATTTTCAGTGTTTATAATGTTGTTATGAACTCCATTGCATGTATTCCAATATATTTGGGTGTGTTACATTTATTTCTAAAAGTAAGAGTAACCAGAAGATAATATGTTTAAAAAAAAAAATAAAATGCTAAAACATACTTTTAGTCTGTGTGTAGGATCAGCTCCATGAGCTAGCAATAACTCCACAACTGCCAAGTGACCTCCTGCACAGGCCAGTGACAGTACTGTATGATCATTGTTAGCTGTAGTCCGATTCACATTTGCTCCTTGAGTGTATAGAAGAGAAAAAGGATGGTGAGGAAAAGTTAATTTACAGAAAGATTTTACAACTGTAACAACTGTTACAACTTTCTTGTTCCAAAAATTAATGCCTACTTCCACATTAAACTAAAATAAATAAATACATAACAACAAACACATTTCAAATAATACTCCATGGTAACAGACTTATGATCTATACAGCAACATCGGGCATATATTATGCCTTACTGGTTTCCTCCATTTTGCTGATTAATATGAAAACAGAATTTCTGACAAAAACATATTTTATTTGTTAGGCAATTGTTAACATTTCCTAAGCACAGAGAAGGGAAAATACCAGGAATATTAATCTCTTGAAGTCAACCTTCTATACTTATAAGCATGAAATGAAATATCTTACAGCATGTGATACTATTAGTCAAAGTGTGACAGCAACTTAGTTGCATTATTGCCCCCCATTACTATAGGTGCCAGCTTTGTTTTCTGATGGTGAGTGCTTTCTTGGGGGGTGGAGGGAGGAGTGGGGAAAGCAGCCCCGCACATACCCAGAAGAGGTAGCATGTTACTTTAACCTGGCTCATCCAATATCTGTAGAGATGAAGTGCATTAGGGGAGTGTCTTTGGTGCTTTTATCTACTAGCTGATTGAATAAACTTTAGCTAAAAACACCAAAAAACCCCACCGAAGTGGGGTATCTTTACAGATACTGCTGTGGCTTGTGGGGGCTGAGCACCTAAAAATTTCTTTTCGTGGGTGCTTGAGCCCCAGAGCATCCATGGAGTTGGCACCCATGCCTGTTAATCAAAAAGACAAAGAGCACCCTTTTTAGTCAGTGGCAAATAGTAACTAAGGCAGACAAGGTTCTTTGGGTAAATCTGGTATCTTTTATTAGGCCAACTCATCTGATATCTTTTATTAGACCAACTCAAAAAGAGAAAAGTTATCAGATTTACCCAAAAAACCTTGTCTGCCTATGTCCTTTGACCAATATGGCCATAACCTATACCCCTGAAATAGTAACTAATGTATTCAGAGATTTTTCACCCTCCAAAGTTCAAAGCGAAAAGGATGCCAACATGAAGACTATGGACCAATTAGGGATGTTGATATCCCTAATTGGTCCATAGTTATCCTTAAATAAGTGCCTGTTTAAACTCCTCTGATGATGTTGGTTAAACATAACACATACCCAGCACTCGTGCATTGAGACTAGTCCTCCCCCACCCCCCCAAGTCAGCATGCAGGGAGAGGGAGGCAGAGATGGAACTGCATAGTGCAACTAGCCTCCCCTCCTCCCTCCCAAGTTAGCAAAACAATGCAGGAGAGGGAGGTAGAGGTGGAGTTGCACGCTATGACTAGGTGCCTTCCTGGGGCACTACTCCTTTTCCCTTCTTCACCAGACTGCATCTGGCACAAAATGTTACCTTTAATGCATTAACAGTATAAATATACTTACCGTTTAACCTTTCACATCCCTAGGACTGATTAGGTTCCAAAATAGGGTAGAAAAACTTTGTAAAGTAGTAAGCTTGGCATATGGAAGAATGTTAATAATGGATCAAAGTTGTGACCCAAACTTAAGTTTACGGTTGATTTCTGGTTCTGCAACGTCACTCACAACATTTTTGTTGTTGTTTTTATGAAAAGACATCTAACATGAATTTGATTTTTAAACATATGCAACACCCAGATTTCATCATCTTCAACCAGATAAATAGGTGGATCCAAGAAGTCTGATTTTCAGAGTCCCAAAGCCATACCATGATCCCCAATGAACTCAATGGTAACAGGTGATCATTTAGTGCCTAAGCTTTTAAATTTGAAAGCAATAACCTATGAAAATTAGCTGCTTAAATAACTCCAGAAAGAGTTTTTAAAATAGATCTAATGAAGGTGAGAGCAAAACTATAGCTTATATGGCCTACAAGTAACCAATATGCTGATAAAATGATAGATAAAATTGACAATTGGGGATCAAATATATATTTAACCAAAAAAATTAATCATATGCGAAGAGCAACTAAAAAGAATCAGCACAATTCAGTTAATGATTTTTTTAATGCAACATAAATGCTCTATAAAATACCGTATTAAAATTGTCTTTGTACTAGCATTATCTAAACCTATATTGTAAACATGTATGCACACAGAGTATCTTTGATACTTCCTTTAAAAGGAATTATTATGCAACTTCTCAAAAACTCACCTTTGCTAATCAAGAACTGAACAGTGCAAACATGACCTGCTCTTGCAGCTTTCATTAAAGGAGTTCTTCCACCTTCCGACTCATGTTCCTAGAAAGAATATGAAAATTAAATATTCTAAAGAGTTTTAAAATCCAGACTACAATATTTCACAAATTAAAACATTTTACTGTTTAACAACTGGTGATAATCAAAGCCTAACTCAACATTAATGGTAAGACAGGATTTTGTATACACCTTTATAAAAATCTCTTAATTTTTTGATGAAATTATGATGTATTAAAATGTTCAAAGTAGAAAATGATTAATGCTTGGGCCATGTTTCTCACACACACACACACACACACACCCCCCAAGCTCGCAGCTCGCTTCAATTTTTTTTGGCACTGTAAGGCTCTACAGGTGTTCTGAATCTGGGATGAAACAAATTTCCACGTGATAAAAAGCTATCTAAACCATCATTTATGCAACTAATGTGAAATATAATAAAGAAAAAGCAAGGCAGGCACACTTTTTTGCACTGAATACAAATGTAAAATGTAGCTTTTAAAAAAAAATTGTCTTAAATAAAGGCAACTGCTTACCAAATCTGCACCTGCCTGAAGTAAGACATCTGCTACATCTGTGTGACCATTTTCACATGCATATGTCAGTGCTGTGTCACCTGTTGCTGTTGTTGCATGCACATTAGCCCCTGAAACAGTATAAACAAATATGTAAGCATTAGGTGATACACTAGAGAAAAATGCAAGTCTCTATATTCTTCAGCAAAAGAGACTGTACAATTTGAAATCTATTCCTCAACATTTAACAAATATTTAAAGAAACATTTTTATCAGCTATATCTGACAAAAATTCTGTTACAAATCCCCTCTAAAATGAAGCTTCGGCTATTAAATACTTGGCAATGATAAGCATACACCAAAAATATCAAACAACATAAAACAACTATACCATATATTTATGGTGTAACTTCGTACACAGTTATTGAAGATTTAGCAAGAATCACTTTTTTCCATGAAAAATAAAAGAACCCACAAATCCATTCCACCATACCTGCAGCCAGTAAATATTTAACAAGCTCCAAATGACCCTCTTGAGCAGCTTCCATTAAAGGTGTGGAACAACCAAGTTCTATGTCAGCGCCTGCTTTAATAAGAAAATCAGCAACCTCCAGGAAACCTCCACAGCAAGCTAGAGTTAGAGCAGTTTCTTGAGTCTCTTCTGTCTGAGCATTGATGTTTGCTCCTTCCAAAAAGAAAAGCAAATCCCACCCAAGCTCAAATTAGTTATTGAAATAGATATTAAAAAAAACCAAACGTAAAGTTGATTTTTAACTGTCAGATAGTTTAGTTATAAAAAGAATTACTGTGTTGGTCACAAATCACTTCAGTATGTTTTATGCATCTCTGACTATTCAGTGATTTCTTATATAATCACATTAAGCAATATTAAGTTTCTTAAAGACTAACATTCTCCAAGTGGGTTTCTGTAGAGGTCAACTTAAAGATACAAATTACATATATTGATTGATTAGCATGTAATGCTAGTCTGAAAAATATATGGTCAGATTACCAGTTACTGACACTTATCACTGCTAATTTGAACTCATTAGAAGATCATAATTTTGTTTTAAAAGGTCAGCTTGGTACAATTGAAAGAAAGCTACTAAAAGCAATAAATATGCAAGCATTTTAGTTAAAAACAAGCTCTTAAAATTATCAAGTACATTCATATTCCTAGATGCCAACAAACATTTTAAAGTTTGAGTAGTTACATTATTTTAGTTACCTTGACCTAGCAATAATGCCACCATTTCCTCATGGCCTTCTCTGGCTGCTTCCATTAGTGGTGTGTAGCCTTCATCATTTACCTCCTCCAAGTTAGCTCCACGTTCAATTAATAATGCTGCCAGCTCAACATGCCCACCACAGGCTGCCAAAGTTAATGGAGACTCAAAAGAATCAGCAGGCATATTCACTTGAGCACCACTGTCAAGGAGTAATCTAGCAACTTCCACATGCCCATCCTAAGGATTAAAAAAAAAAACAACCAAAAACCAGATGATGAACACAGTACATCTATCACTTACCTTGGAGTTAGTACCTAAAATGCATATATTACCCCATTCACAAGAGGTAGTTATGACTATGATATGTAATTGAAATCAAAGAATTTAGAAACATAAAACTCACTGAAGATCAATATAAGTTGTGGAACATACCACCTTCAGACTTATCTGTAAAATCCAAAATAGCTACAATCAAGTAAGGAAGTTAGTGCAAAGATTCCAAATATCAACTATTAGAACCTTATAAAGTTCATCAATAAAGAATAAAAGTTGCAAGGAATGAAGTTAGCAATTTCAGAGCACACACTAATATTTATTAAAATATACAACAGGTACAACAGGACTATAAAGCACTCATGAGATGGAAACAATGGACAATTTGTACTTGAAATTATTAATATAATATAGCCCCCTAATCAGCAAAATATATTTGTTTTTCTCTAAGCCACTGGTAACAAGTGTTTCTTGCTTGCATGCGTTTAATTCCAAGATAACCATATAGCCCTACTGAGAAAAAAAAAATGTATTAAAAAATAAAGATGCATTCAGAAATATCTCCCCGTCCCCTTCCCCCCAATTTTGTTGTCAGATTTACTTTAGTCTCAGATTTATTAAGTGATTTCAGGTCTAATTAAAAAAAAAAGCTAACTTTCTCTAAAATATTAGTTGAGCTAAAAAGTGTGTTTTTAAAAGTCCATTTCCCTCTCAATTGCTCAACTTTGAATAGCTTGTAACTAGCTATGCAGTCTTCTGGGCAAGATGAACCTGAAATTTTACCCAGGCAGAAAAATGCCAAAAGCAAAACTTCAGACCTTTAATATATCATACAATGTTTTTTTAAAGTACACAAACCCCATTTCCCCCCTTACAGGCTTGCTTAGTTGGTGTCCTTGTTAGTCAGGACAGTAATCACCAAACTGCCATCTATGAAATAAACAAGTTTTCCTTTGAACAGACTATCTGGGTAAGTGTGACATACTTGTCTTCAATGACAACTTCTGAAGCACTATCTTTCAAACTTCAGACCTCCTGGTCTGCAAAACTGCACTGCTTTCTTAGAGGTAGCAAACTTCTGCTGCTGAAATTCATTTGCATAAGACCATCGAAATAAAGGAAAGCAAAAAGCAGAGACAAACATTCCCACCATCCCATCTTTCCCAGCAGCACTGGAGTTAATCACAGCAATATCCATCTACCAGAAGCAGGTGTACATTTGGTCAAAATGGGGTTGTTAGTTAATGAGAAGGAAAAGACAAGATCAGAGAAGTTAGAGGTATTTTTTTTTATTAAATATTCTCCTCGACCCATACTACAATATTGTCCATTTTTCTAATTACTACATATAGCATAGGAAAGATTACCAGACTTTCAGACACCAACTGTTACAGCTTTTTGGCTTTGTGTCTTAACGTATATAGTAGGCTGGAGTCAAGACAGTGAGAAACAGGTCGATTTAGTCACTATAAATCATCTAAGGAAAAATAAGCTGTTTAGAAATAAGCAAAAGACCTCTCAAGGAGTAAGCCTTTAGCAGGAATTCAAAACCTCCTATAAAAAAAATAAGCAAAACTACCTTAATTGGAAGGATACAAAGTTCAGGACTAAAATTAAACTTCAAAAAAAATACATCCTGAAAAAGGCATCCAATTGGTCTGCTTTCCCTTAACCTTGAGTATCCTTTATCTAAACCAAAACCGAACTGCATATATGCTTCAAGCGTTATTCAAAATAAAATGCATACTCTCCATGTTAAAATGGGATCCAGAAAACTCTACAGATGCCTGAAGGAAAACATGCGCTTTGCAGTAGGTTTGATGGTTAAAAATCTAGGACAGCAGTTGTCAACCAGGGGTAGGCGTACCCCTAGGGGTATTTAAAAAGGTCATAGACAGTACAAGGGGGGCTCCCACCACTGCGTGCACCCCAGCAGAGGCCTGGGGGGCATGTGCCCCCATGAGCTGTGCACAGGGCAGAAATGGCTCCCAGGGCAGGTGCAGCGGTGCACAAAGCCCAGTATGCAGTGGCAGTCGCCTCTACCCCATGCACAGATCAGGGGGAACATGCCCTCCAGGCCTGCACCAGGGTGCACACAGTGGCAGGAGCCTTCCCGCACCCCTGAATGAGCCACCCAGGCTCCGACTGTTCCAAGACCTAGCCCGGCCAGGGCCCCATTCACCCCAACCGCTGCCCCTGCCTGTGCCCCACTCCCTTCCTCACCATGGGGGCTTCAATTTGGCCCTCCCATGGCCCTATCCCCTCCTCCACAGACTCACCTGCCTGGGGGAGGGAGGGAGGGCATGTGCACATGTTCAGCCCCCTAAATAATTTTAATATAAAGGGGTACATGAGCTGAAACTTTGAGACAGAAGGGGTACACTTGTTAAAAAAAAAGTTGAAAACTCCTGGTTTATTCAATGGGGTTTTCAAAAATGCTCATTGGTGGCCTTGCCCTGCTCCCACTGACTTCAGTCAGAGCAGAATTAAGCCAACCCTTGTCATTTCTGAAAATCTTACTTTAGGGTAAAGGCCTGGCCTCAGTGAAGTCCCCTGGAGTTTTGTGGTGGAGGTCTACAGGGCCAGGCTTC
>NW_017729023.1:4477422-4483072 GCF_001723915.1 Gavialis gangeticus | reverse complement strand
CCAGCCCTTTCCTCTCCCCCACAGACTTACCTGCTGGGGGGCTGGGGGGAGGGTCAAGTGTGCATGCTCTCAGCCCCCTAAATAATTTTAATATAAAGGGGTACATGAGCTGAAACTTTGAGACAGAAGGGGTACACTTGTTAAAAAAAAGGTGCAGAACCCCTGCATCATCGTCCAAGTGACCATGCAAATGTAAAAGCCAGGAAACTTCACAAATGACACCATCTCAGCACAGCACTTTAGCTCCAGCTTTGAGACCTTTTGATTTTAAAAAAAGTGGTAGTATCAAGTATCATATGGGTAGAGCATGTCTCCCAGGAGGACCAAAAGTCTTTGACATTATCAGCCACCTACAAGTACACCTTGATCCCTGATGAAGTTTTGCCTGCTCTTAATTAAATCAGTAACTGCCATTTTCACTCAGCTAAAAACTCACTGCCTTAGAGGTTCTTTCTGCAAATAAAATATAAAAACTGCTTGTCTGACGTATTAAAGGACTTCATCATGTGCAAATAGTATCTTATACCCTTTCTGACATCCAGGGAGGCAAACTTGATTTCCTTTGGATAATAAGATCTGGGACATCTAAAAGGCAAGATGATGTCCTAGTTAAAGTAAAATGGCAACACTACTTTTGAGAAAAACTCTTGGGCTATATACAGAAGAATCTTATTCAACCAGGAATAATCATGGGAAAGGTTCCTTAACTGCAAAAGCTGGCCAAAGCCTGCTTACCTGTCCTAAGCTCATCTAATAGGATATCAGAAATTCTCTGTTTGCAGCAAGGAAGGAAAAATATGCTTCAGAGAGTCAGAGACCGACCATTTCTGAAGACCAGACTGAGGCTTAATCTATTCACTATGAGACAACTACTGGTTTAACTAAATTGGCACCATTACAACACACAAGCCTCCCTAAAAGACAAATGATTTGTTATCACAGATACATCAGCTATATTCCTATTTGCCATAGCTATGCAGAACTTTATAACAGACAAGGCCTGAATGGTCTGAACCAGTAGGGGACGAACTTTCTGGCAGGCATGTCAAGCATTAGCCCTCCCCAAATGCCACTCCAGTCCTTCCCCTGCCTGATCTGATGTTTTTTCTGCTTTCTTCCCTGTGCTACGCTGTCCAATTTGCTGCTTTGCTTTCTCTGCCGCTTCGCTGCCTGTCCTCTCCCCAATTTGCTGCATGCCACACAGAAGCTGCCTCTGTGCCCCTTGTGGCACCCATGCCACAGGTTGACCACCCCTGCTCAAACTCACTGTATGTCCACTGCAACAGTCTTGCCACTGGTTTCATGAACCTTGCAATGTAAGGACATACTGTTAAAGTAACGTAAGAAAATCCAAGACTCTAAAGCTGCTGTTCAGTTGTAAATGTAACTAAGGCTTGCTCAACACACAACAATTTTACCAAAGTAACTAAAGGTATTTAGGCATTTCCTTATACCTACAATTAAGATAAATCAAAGCATTTTTTATGAACACTGATTGGTTTAAACCTTGTTGATATAGTCAGCCTGCCCTGATAAATGTACAAGTACAAGGTAAATAAATATGGAAGTCGGATTTTTTTCAGTTAGCACATTTAAGTTAAAATCAGTGCAATTTTACTTAGAGAAAATCCCTTATTCAGAAAGGCTATTGACATGTAAGAGAAAGGTTAGACAGTTTCTGATACAGAACCTGTAGATGCCACATTAGTGCTTAGAACAGTGTTTCTCAACCCATGGGTTGTGATCCAAAAGTGAGTTACAAGATTTTAAGGAGTCGTGGGGAGGTCTAAGGGAAACGATGCAAAGCTGCATGGAGGTTTTTTGTTTTTCGGTGGGGAGCACACAGCACAACAGTAAAGCAGTGGGAGAGGGAGCGGGCCGGACACAGCAACTGGAGGGGAAGTGGGGGAAGAGAGAGAGAGAGAGGGAAAGGAGAGGGGAAAGCAGACGCACTGTGTTGGGAACCATGTGTTGGAAACCATGAGGGTGTGTGTCACAGCAAGATGATAGTTATGCTAATGGGTCCCAGTGTGATAAAGGTTGAGAACCACTGTTCTAGAATACATACCAAATATAATAGTACTCAGGAGACTGTAGCCTTCTTAAATTGGGGAAAGATGTCTACTAATTCTTCACAAAAATTGAGTTAAGGAATAGTTACTTTTAAAGGTTTGGGCAGCAAGCTTTTGAAAGTGCTCTAGGAAGCTGCTCACCCAGCTTTCCTTACTAGCATCATGGCCACACCTGAACAACCATATCTTTCATCCCTACATCTCTTGCCTGTGTATCAGTGGGCTATGTGAGCTATCCTCTCCAAGTTAAAAAGCCCCAGGGCTTACTCCTGCCCTCCCACCCCATGGAGACCACTCAAGGGAGTTGGCTATGGGCAAAGGGCCTAGCATTTCTTACCTTCATAAACTTGGTCCCTGACAAAGGCCCATCAAGTAGCTGGTTAAGGTTTGTTGCGAGACAAAAGAAAGAAAAAAAAAAATGAAGAAAAGGAATGCCTACTCTAATGATTCAAAGGCTCTCTTAAGCGGTAGAACAGTTCTAGCTGAGTAACAATTATCCTCCTTTCCACCAGATAGATTATATGCTTAAGTATACCACAAATTTGGAAAGCTACCAGTGCCTCAATCATTATAATAAAATACATTCTAAATACGTATATATCTTGGTGTTTGATCTTGGTTCTGATCATGGAAAAATCAGAGCTCCTTCTGCCTTCTTTGCTCACCATAACATGGGTCCAGTTTGCAGGTGTCCCCCCAGCTCCTTTGTAGTGATGAGCAGCCCTGATATGCTGATGTCCTGCCCATATCCCTGGCCCTGCCAGTGCCCCTCACTCCCAGCCCACACCCCAGCTCTGCCAGTGCCCCTCACTCCCAACCATGTCCCTCCCCCACAATGCCCCTCACTTCCACCCCACAGCTCCCTGTCCCTGCCAGTGCCCCTCACTCTCGCCCTGCAGTCCCCCGACCCCTGCTGGAGGGGCAGGTGCCTCCAGGTGGGGCCTGCTGGCAGAAATGCGGTGCTGGGCTCACCAGCAGCACTGAGTGCTGCCTCAGCCTCCCTTCTCCACCATAGCCCTGCTGCTCATACTCCTTCCCCCAGCACCAGCAGGCACCTGCCCCACCCACACACACCAATCTCTCCTGTGCATCCCTACTGCAAACGCTCATGCTCATGCCCTGGCCCTTCAATCCCCACTCCTCATAACTTACCTGTATCCAGCTGCTGGGATACAGTATAGCATAAATCATCTTCACCCACATGCAGGTGCTTCCTACAGAATCCTAGAGAAGTGAAACCGGTTCTGAAAACCATTTTCTAATTTGAAACTAACTAATTTATTCAGATATAATCCTGACCAGGTTTAGAGCCTTTAGAGATTTCATGAAAGAGAAGACTAAATGTATTCTTTAATGAGGATTTAGGCCCAGGAGTTGTCCTAAAGTGCTAGTACCATCATGAGGCATTATGCAGACTTATAACAAGGAGAAAATTCCAAAATAACCATTGGAATCTAGTAAAGGGATAACAACTGATCTAGCTCAAGGGGAATGAGGGGACTTTGGATTTCAGTTTCAGGTTGTAAAATTTCATGGACAGATGAGGTATTATGAGAACTTCTAATTTGTTCAATTTCAATTTCTGCTCTGCAGCTAGAAGAGTACCAAAATGTCTGCCTACAGTTGAAGAGGCAATTAAAACTGCCTCCATCTGTACAATTTAGATCACACTTAGGCCATACCCTCCTTGGCAGGGTCATTTGTAGTTGCACTTCTCAACCTATGAACAATGGTGCTCAGATACCACTGTAATGGGCGGAGAGATGAAACGAGCTGATAACCAGGGATCTGGGTTTTACATTTCACAAGGAAAAATACAGCTTTACACTTTAAAAGAAGAAAGAAAATCAAGAATTTTCCCCTTTAAAGAAGAAAACCAAGGGAAACCATAGAAAACCTTGCAAGGATCTGCTTGGGGCTGGGAGGAGCATGACTAAAAGTAGAGCGTGGCATGTGCATGTGTACACACATGGCCAGCAAACATGGTGGAAGCAGCCCCAGCAGTTGGAAACAGGTAAGTTATGAGGAGTGGGGATTGAAGGGCCAGGGCTAGGGGACCTTCCAGGGGCTATGCGAAGCATGAGCATGAGCATGAGCAGTAGGGATGTGCAGGAGAGACTGGTGTGTGTGGGTGGGGCAGGTGCCTGCTGGTGCTGGGGGAAGGAGTCCGGGCAGCAGCGCTATGGTGGAGCAGGGGGTCTGTGCTGCCAGTGAGCCCAGCACCGCATTTCTGCCAGCAGGCCCCACCTGGAGGCACCTGCCCCTCCAGCAGGGGTGGTGGGACTGCGGGACGAAAGTGAGGAGCACTGGCAGGGACAGGGAGCTGTGGGGTAGAAACGAGGGGCATTGGGGAGGAGGGACTCGGTTGGGAGTGAGGGGCACTGGCAGAGCTGGGGGCAGGGGTGGGCTGGGAGTGGGGGGCACTGGCAGGGCCAGAGATATGGGCAGGACATTAGCATATCAGGGCTGCTAGGCACTACAAAGGAGCTGAGGGGACACCTGCAAACTGGACCCATGTTATGGTGAGCAAAGAAGGCAGAAGGAGCTCTGATTTTCCATGATAAAAAGAACCAAGATCAAACACCAAGATATATACATATTTAGAACTTATTTTATTATAATGATTGAGGCACTGGTAGCTTTCCAAATTGCTTTAAAATTGTAAATATATCAATAAAACATTGTATTCAACTGATATATACACACACACACACATATATATACACACACACACACACACACACACACACACACGTGACATTTAATTTTAATCACGAAAGAATTTTGGGGAAGGGGTTAATCAGAGACTTTGGGATTCTTTATCATAGAATTTGCAATTTTTAAACAAAGAAAACCAGAATCCCTATCAACAACTGAATGTAAAAGATCCAGAACTATTTCTGTAAATATCCACAACAGAATTTTTTTCTATACAAGAAAAATATCCTCCCTGAACACCTTCCAAAGAGCACAGAAGAAAGGGGAAGGGGAATACACATGCATGCATCACAGGAACAAAGAAGAATCCAAGAGCCAAAGCCCAGAATACTACAAAAATACAACCAAAGCAAAGCTATGATACAAAGGATTTAAAATATGGGATTCTTCAGGGTGGCAATTCATATAAATAAGGTGTTATACAACTGCTTAGTATAACTAGCATCTGAAACAAACTAAACTTTATCAAGAAATCTTGTTTATGAGTTGCTGCTGGAATCATGTGAAAGTCAAAATATTACAAATTGCTGAACTAGACTAATATCAAAATTGCTAGAATCCAAAATTTAATTTACAGACATCTTAAAAAAATCAAGATACAAGAGCACTGATAACTCTCATCATAAATTAAGCTTAAAATAATCATCTAGCAGCATTAATATATGTAAAATTTACATCTTCAATTTCCTAATTTCTGTACAACCCTACCAGGGTATACTCTCAGCAAATTCCTATCTTGATGGTCCCCTAGCCAAGGGAAGTACCCAATATACTTGTTAAGTCTTGTCAACTCAGACTATGCCTTCAACTTCTGTTCTGATGGCATGACTTTAAAAAAAAAAAAAAAAAAAAAAAAAAAA
>NW_017729023.1:4466370-4477355 GCF_001723915.1 Gavialis gangeticus | reverse complement strand
AAAAAAAAAAAAAAAAAAAAAAAAAGACAGATTAAGGAAAAAACCAAGGGTGTAATGATGACAAATACCATTTTCCTGGAGAGTGTAGCAAAAGAAATCCCCTATTCACTCCTAACTTAGAATTGTGTTGTACTTTGCATTTTTTTTATTGTTCCTCCAACCTATTAATCCATTTAATTCAACTTTAAAATTAACATATTGACCTAAATCTAAGACGATCCCCTAATTATTAGATTCTATACAAGGAAAAATTATAAATTTTCCATATAATCTAATTTTTGGAGGATCATCTTAAATTCATTCCCTCCACTGCTGCAGTGGGGAAAAGCAGTGGTAGAGGGGCAGGTGGGGAGAGGCACTGGAAGGGCAAGCAGTGGGAGTCTAGCAGCTTGATTCCTGCCCCTTGCAGCCCGTTCTTCCCCATCCCTTGCAACCCCCTTCTGCCTCCCCTCGAAATTGGCACCTGCCCCCCTGTTACCTGCTGGCACCCATGCCAGAACTTCCTGGCACCTACCACCCCCTGGTACCTGTCCCCACCTAGCCCCCTTCTTGCCTGTCCCCCCAGCCAATTTTGCCCACCCCCATCTGCCCCTCTTGCCCCCTTCCATTCCCAGCTTCTGCTCCCATCCCACCGTTTACCCTTGCTTTGGCTCCAGCACAATTCTGGCCCCACTCCAGCGTGGGGCATGGAGCACATGTGCACTGTTGCCCCAGCTGTCCCAGTAGCAGCAACAATGGCCGCAGCAGCTCTGGCCCAGGCTCTGCTCAGAGCCACCATCACTGCAACAGCTGCTACCAGGCACCAGGCCGGAACAAGGCCAAAGCCCTACTGAAGCAAGTGTATGTGGCAGTGGCAGGAAGGGGAGGAAAAAAGGTCAGATGCAGGGGAGCAGTGCTTTGCTGCCTAGTCCCAGTACAAACACCAGCACAAACTCAGGTGAAGTCCTTTAACTCATTGTTTCTCAAGTTGCGGGTTCTGATGAAAAACTGTGTTGCAAGAATATATGAAAGTTGCGAACAAACTTTAAAAATGGATTCTCCTTTAAAGGAGATAAATGTGGGGAAACTGTGGCTTTTCCCTTACAGGCTGGCAGAGTTCCAGCCTCCAAGAGGCTGCTTGGGGTCCCCCACGCCTCCCACACACCTACCCCCTGCCCCACACACTGGGGGGCTGGGTCCTGGGGACGGTGGGTCAGGAGTGAAGGGCACTGGGTCAGGACTGGTCATCACTATTTACAAATGGGTCCTGATTCAAAAAAGGTTGAGAACCACTGCTTTAACTCCACATGCCAGATCCAATTGCTGATCTCTTCCCTAAACTACAGCAACTCATGCTGCATGCCTCCAACAGCCAAGATCAGGTATGTTTAGCATACAAGTTTTAAATGTAAGAGTACTATATTTTAAACTTTTGTTATATGTATGTATTAGCAAGGCCACTGAGAACGTTCAGTTCAAATTATTACAATTTAGTTTCCTGTACGAAAAGGTAATGGTCACCATGAAAGAAGAGCTGTATATGTAAAGTCAATTACTGTAGCAATGTATACATCTGAAAGTGAAGGATAGTTCACTACTACTCACTTATTTCAGTACATTCTTTAGGAAGATTTTCCTTGAAATGGCCTTAAAAAATCATCCTAATTTTTTTTTCTTAAAGCCTGGCCTATGAGGTATGTATGTAATAGAGACCATCACCACTACTGAGAGGGCCTGAAGTGGAAATAGCACACTCCACTCCCAGTGAGAGACATAAAATGAGTGCTCTTTTACACTATTTATTTTAAAGTCTCATTTTTAACCATGTTTTCTTTCTTCACCATCCAGAGGGCCATCAAGCACGAGTAGGAAAAAAACCAAACACTACTTCTAAATTATACTGCATTTGCTCATTTTTAAGTTGGATTTTGTAGCAAAAACTGGAAGGGATTACTGTTTTGTGGATCTTCTCCAATAGCTGAACAAATGCTAAATATGCTTCCAAGCTATAATAATATGTCTCTTACCATGCAAGCCTCCATTAAAGCAGTATGCATCTCATCTGTTTTGTGCTCCTGGTCTGCACCTGCCTCCAGCAGAAACCTCACCATTTCTAAATGGCCTAAATCAAAAATACCCAGTATTAACATCACCTCACAACACTTTCAACAAGACATTTGTCATTTTTATCTATCTATTCACAGATTAACATACAGTGGAAGGTTCTGTTTAAAATATGCAGCCAGGATCAGGGCACAGCCAACTTATTACATTAAGAAAAAAGGAAAAATACCTCCGAAGGCAATAGTTTGCACCTTTTGCATTGTAAGTGAGAGCAAACAGTTAGACAACATTTACTGTAAATAGTGTCATGGCCCATGATAGTCACTAAGGTACTGCACAAGTACAGGTATAAGTTCAATATGATACAAGAATGTTAAATAGCACAAATTCAAGTTACTTAAATGAGAATTGTTTATTTTAATACAAAATAATTCCTAAGCATTCTAAATCTACCAGGATGCTTATCATGAATATTATGGACGTAATACTGCTGAGTACTAGCTCATGTACCCTGTGACCATGTTACAGAAGATGGTTGCTGTGCATCAGGGGTGGGCAATTATTTCAGCTGAAGGGCCACTTAATGAGTTCTGGGGACCTGTCGAGGGCCACAGCAATCTCTATCTGTCTCTTTCACTTTGTCTTTCTACACAGCTGTGAACCCAGGCAGGAGTTGCTGCCCAGCGTCAGAACCTACAGGCAGTGTCACAGCTAATGCTGACGCCTACCCAGTGTGGCAGCAGCTCCTGCCTGGGCCCACGGCTGAGTGTTGGGGCTCCTGGTGAACTACAGCTTTGGCCAGGTTCTGGAGGAAAGGGGAGGGAGGGAGAAGAGAAGTGACAGAGAGGGATCGACAGAGAGAGACCTTGACACCCACCCAGTGCGGCAGCAGCTCCTGCCTGGGTCCATGGTTGATGCCACTGGTAGGTTCTGGATCAGTGCTCTGGTGGGAGCTTCTACCAAACCAGGAAGGCAGCAGGTCAGCTGTGGATGACCGCTGGCAGGTTCTGCATCTGTGCAGCTGAACCTGTCCACAGCTGACACCATTGCTGACACCATGGCCCCACGGGCCACATTCAGAGAGTTTGCAGCCATCCACCCACGGGCCAGTTTGAATCTGTTGGTGGGATGGATTTGGCCTATGGCCATACTTTGTCCACCCCTGCTGTAAATTCAGCCTAGCTCTGCATATAACAGGCTGTTAGGCAACTAGCATTATGATAACAACATCTCTAGAACAGCAGCTTCCTGGTAAACAGATCACAAAGTAAAGGGACCTTCATATTTCAAATTCTTGAAATACTTGTAAAGATGGCTACTTTCTAAGTTGAGCCAAAGTTATGCGACTATTGCCAGGGCTGTATTTGTTCTAAAACAGGATATGGGCAAATGAACACATGGAGCAACCTTACTTGGGGGCAAACAGAAGCTGTTATACTGTAACCATTACATGTGCAGGATCCAGTAGAGATGCATGTGAGCTAAACTGCCCATACTTTGATCCTGGATGAAACAGGCTCCAAGATGGTTGGCTACACTTGTACTGCTACAGTTTTACCACCTGCTGTGAAGGCTGGAGCAGGAGCTCTCTCCACCCCCCTTTAAGCTGTTCCAAATGTACATTTTCCACACCCAAAGGAGTCCAGAAGATTTTTACTCTATGCCTGCATAATCTAAGATGGTTGCCCAAAAGGGTTGCAAACTCTCCCGGATTGGCCGGGAATCTACCAAGATCAGCATCTATCTCCCAGTGACTGCTGAAAGCAATCTGGGAGACTGATATTGCGAAAGGGTTGAACAGTACAACTAATGACATTATGTCATGTTGGGGAAAAAAGTCTCCCAAAATAGCTTCAGTCAGAGTTAGCAACCCTGTTGCTTGATAACAAACAGGCAACATGGACAAGCAGAGCAGAATATTAGAGACCTGAGGTCTATTTATGACTCGTCACCCTCAGGCTGCAACATCTTGAGCAAGCCACTTTAGTTCTGTTACTCAGTCCCCCCACCTCTATTTTACAGAAAATTAAATTAATTTTAGAAGTTGGATATTATTATTTACTGCACAATACACGTGTATTTCGCTAAACATTTCACTGATAGAGTAAGAAAGACTAAAAACCTTGGGTAAATCTACAATATAAATTTAGGTCGAGACTGTAATATACACTAATTAGCACCTTATGTGGTCAAATTAAATTTAATGGAGCTATCAATGTAACAAGATACTGAATAGAGTTAGAGAATCTGCACAAAATATATATTTACCTTATAACCTTTTAATTAATTGTTGTGCTGAACATTAAGGTTTAAGGAAACTGTTTATAAAAATGTTGGCAAATAAGTAAAGACCTCAATACTTCACCTTTATAACAGGCCAATGTGAGAGCACTCTCCTTAAATTCATTGGAATGCGTATTGATTCCTGCTCCATTTTCTAATAGCACTCTGGCTACTTCCACGTGGCCAGCACTTCCTGCTTCCATAAGAGGAGTATGACCATTTTCATTATGGTCCTCAATACTAGCACCCGATTCCAACAATACTTTCACAACATCTACATAGCCCCCAGCACAGGCATATGTAAGTGCTGTGTTGCCTAATACAAAGGGGGAGAGGGGAAGAAAATAAGAAAAGACAAATGAGTTAGATATACTGCCCAAACTTGAAATTCATCTTCAGCCCCATTGCAACATGCTAATATTAAGACAATTCTTTAAAAACAGCAGGCAAAAGATTTTTCAGGTGCAACTCAAAAAACAGCAAGATTAAAACGCATCTTCTCTCACATGTAACAATGCCAATAGACTGAACTGCTAAACCATGTTTTGAAGTCCTGAAAAGAATTAAAATCGCCCCTATTTCATGCCACACAAATGTACAATTACTGCCATGAACTGTATTCATATTGAAGAATGTCAGTTTCACAATTCCAATTAAATTTGACAGTTTCAATGAAGAGAAACAGCTATGCACAAAGGAAAGCTTACATTAGATCTCTTTTATAAATTCAATAATCTAAGTATTTTGAAGGCTGATCCCTACAGAAGTTAATGCCTCTGAACTAATTAGTCGCTAAGGTGCCACCCTGCACGACCTTCAATAATTTTTTGCATAACATCAAAATATAATATCAAGAAGTTAGCTCTCTGTGACTAGATTCTACAAAAGCTAGAATCAGCATAGTCTTATTAATAACACGTTAATTTCATCTCAACGAATGCACCAGTATGAACACTCTGCGATTAACAGCAGTGATAAAGATAAACTAACTTTCTAACAACTAACCAATAATGTAAGTTTTAGTTTCACAATGTTTATTGTTTGTTTGTTGACAGTGACCCGTTTCTCAAAAGACTATTTCAACAGCATCATTTATATCTTGGTTATCCTAAAACTGGTTAAGAACTCTTGAAGTGTAAGAGGAAAACAGATTTTTCTTCTTAAAATACAGCAACAAAAAAGATATGTGAAATTATTCATTTAAACAGATTAGATGTGAATATAAAATATGGCAGAATTGCAAAGGGTAGTGAAACCAAACACTGTCTTACACTCACCACATGTCCAGCAAATCTGTGCCAGAAAAGAACAAAGCCATTTGCAAAAAAAAAGCTAAAAAGTACCCAAATTGTGTTCAAAATACTATTTTGAATCATTTATTGATATCTCCATATTTGTTATTATATTCTTTTCATAGCTGAGTTTCACTTCTGAATCTACTCAATGAGTTGGATTTTTCAGGCACTTATCACTCCCTTCACACTTTTACAGAAAAAAAGCACTAGAGAAAAATCAAACAGATCAATACCCCCAAAGTACAAGTACTATGCCACTACTTTTTAGATGCATAGTCTCTGATACTTATGAATAAGAAGCATCTTATTGAAGTATTGCTCAAGAAAGAAATACTTCAATTTTATTATCTGCATAATAGCTGATAGTAAACACCTAAATTCTAGATTAAATATTTACTTATTATATATAAACTGCAGTCTACCCAAGTGGCATGTAAAATCTAGAATCCATGTGAAAACCTGCACTTAAGTCAATGGAATTTGTTTTCTGATTTAAGGGTAGCTCCCCATAGCTCCTGCAATGCTTCATAACAGGAGCTGGTGACCTTCAGCATACAATGAGGTCTGACCTGGCTTGTGCAGTAAGGGGATGGGGAGAGGAGGAGTAAAGATCAGTGGCACAGAGCTGCAGCATAATTCCCATCCCCTCTGCTGAAGGGCCTGCTGCTCTGCTGCATCTGCATTTCCCTTGCTGCAGAGGGGACAGGACTCTTCAGTGAGGGTGACTGCAGACAGCTGGGGAGAGGGGAGCAGGTGACAGACTTCTAGCCAGCAGCCATGGCCGAGTTGCAAGCTCAATATTAGCACTGTTAGCAATATTAGCACCTACACACACAACCTGAAATACCCAGAGATTTCAAATAGGAATCCATAAAGCCAAAAACTTTTAAACTTGCTATGGTTTTTCTGAGTTCTTTGCAATAGAATTGCTCTGTTATTTTACTGTAGTCAAAAAAGTGAGTGAACATTCAGAGCTAGCATTTTCTGAGGAGTGCCTTGCGTCTAACAAGAACCAGTGCTCTAGTGGTCCAGACAACGACTTTCACATCACAGAACTCAAAAGTATGGTCTCAAACCCATGTTACTATCAAAACATCTGCCACTCAAATCCTGAGAGTTTCTTAGCACAAGGCAGTAGGAATTCTGTCATACATTGCTTAATCCAGGTTTTTTGTTTAATCCCTTCAACCCATTCTTCTTCAATGTTTTGATATTTAAGATTTGTTATGGTGTTATTATGGAATTAAGATTATTGTTTGTTTAATTTTATTAGTATGTCTATGCATGGGCATGTAAATTAACATGCCTCAAACTATCCCAGTGACAAATGGGAAAATGATACGCAGTGCCAATATCAGGATCACTTTCTCTTCCCTCCCTTCTGTTTTAACTCGTGTTCTTAGTGTGCATCTTGCTATTCTACTCCCTGCACTTTTGGGTGGGTTCTCCCCCCACCATTTTCATAGTGGTGGGGGGAGAACCCACCATTATGCAAATTTCATAATCAATTCTCTCCTTCTCCATCTTTTCACTTTGGTTCCTATTCTCCCGTACCACCACCTCCCCTATTGGGTTGCCATTTTTCCTGCTAATTTTGGCCACAAAAAACAGCCAAGATGGTTGATAGACAACCTTTCACACTTAAGTTTCTACCTAACAAGTGCAGGACATGTTGTTCAGTGTTGGAAACTGGATGTTGTGATCCAATATCTGCAAATGAAGATGGAATAAAAAAGGCAGTATTCAGATTTCAGACTAGCCCTACTGACAAGATCAGGAGTAATGTTGTATTTTTTTCTCAAAGAAAAAAATGGAAGCTACATACAAATCAGCACAGTTCTTTATTTTCCTGAGCACTCTTGCCTCACGGGAAACACCACAAACATAAATCCTCAAATCAATAAACAAACATAAATATGGTCCATAAAAGATTAACTCAGTCCTGAGACTTCTGACTGCTGCTCTCTCAGCACCTCAATCTTCCTTCTCTCCCTCTGGAATGAGTTCCCTGGTGTGGTGCTGCTGCTTCCAGCCTCACAGCCCCTGGGTATCTTTCCAGACCCCAAGGAAGTGCCCTAGCCCAGCGTCACAGCCGCTAGCCTAGCACCAATCTCTTGTGACCTGGCCCGGTGTCGCAGCCGCTAGCTTAGCACCAATCTCTCTCTCCGTCTCCCACCCCTTTGCTCCCTTCCCCCTGGGAGCCTTTTTGGGCTCTTCCCAGACCCTGAGAAAGTGCTCCAGCCTGGTGTTGCAGCCACTAGCCTAGCACATGTCTGTCTGTCTGTCCTTCACTCTCTTAGCAAATTATTCTGATCAGCTGGTTCAGTCCTCCTGAGCAGGCCTGCAATCAGGTTTCTCTCCCTACTTCTGGGCTATAGCCCTTTGCCAGCCCACAGCCTGCTACAACCTGATGTGCACAGCCTGCTACAAACCCCCTTAAAAAGAAAATATTAAATAGTGAATAAACTACAAAGAAAATCTGAATGTCCATCAGAAACTCGCATTCAAAGTTTTAAATGTTCATTATTCACTTATGATCATAATAACATTGATTTTAAATTTTACTGTGGCATGGTTAGTACCTGTTGATGACTGTGCATTGACATCAGCACCATGAGCTAGCAGCAACTTTACAATTTTGACATGTCCACCATTAGCAGCAGCCATTAAAGGCGTTATATCTCCTTTAATACCTCGATCCTCCACATTTGCATGCATTGCCAGAAGAACCTTTGGACAGAAAGGGCAATAAAATATTATTGTAAGCTTAAAAAAACCCTAATAAAATCTTGTCATGAACTTTAAAATGTTGAAAAAATCCTACTTTGTGAACAAAGTATGTCATATAAAGATCTCCAGTACTTTGGAAACTATAGATAATGTCTATTAGCAATGCAAAATTCACTTAGAGTTTTCATCTGTCAAAAATAAATTACTGTATACACTTGAATGCAACATGGGATTTTTTCCTCCATTTAACACAGAGAACGAAAAGCTGTGTCTTTGATTGAAGAACTGGCCCAAGGCAAGCAGCTGCTGCAGCTCTAGCTACAGTCAGAAATCTGGGTTGAGCTGCTGCCTGCTCTGGGCTGAGGCAGAAGCTCCCACTACAGTAGGTACATGCGCATGCATGTGTATGCATGTCGGCATGTGAGCGTGTGTGTGCGTGGATGTGGCAAGTGGCTGCAGCCAGGGGAACGGCCAGGGGGAGTGGCCAGGGGAAACAGGCAGCAGAAGGGCAGGCCCAGGGAATGGAGACGAGGCAAGAAGTGGAGGGGGAGGAAGCCTGGCACCTCCTCAACCGCTCATCTCCACCCCACAGCATTTGCAGGGGAGGCAGTTTAAGACAACCCAGAAATTATAATATACCATGTACAGAATCTACTTGGGGTGTCACCTTAAATTCCAAGTCATCTTGGATTCAGGTAAATATGGTAATGGTTATGCAACTGACACTCTCCCCTGACTTTTATACTACACAGACTAGTCAGTAATATTATAAATAAAAAATAGCATTAGAAACTAACCTGTGCAAGCTCATAATATCCAGCTGAGCAGGCTAAACAAAGAAGGCTTTCCCCTTCTTCTGTATGCTCATTCACACTTCGCCCTTCTATTAGCAACTTTCGTACAGCATTTACATCTCCTTCTGAGCAAGCTTCTGCCAAACTGCGGCTAGTAAGGTAAAAAGCATCTTCAGAAAATGGAGAGAGACTAACCTTTAAACAGTAAAGAAATTATGGCTCACTTAAGGAGACTATTCACCAGTGAAAGTTTTCCATGCTTTGCACCCCTACATATGGAGACCTGGAGTGAAAGAAGACTATACTAAATCACACCTGCTTGCAACCCAGTTCGGATGCATTAATAATTAAGAGGTATCTATGATGTACCATTCTAACCAAGCTTTATTTGACATCTTGTTTCCTGCCATCAAGATATTTAGGTCATCATTTAGCCAAAGAATTGGGGTTTTTTCCCTAATAATAAAACTGCCTCTGGTCTGATCAGCCTTTGATCATTACTCAGTCTCATCTCTCCCATTTTTAAAGATTTCAGTTATTTGCTGAACATTTCAGTCTGTCATAGCTTTGTAGCACTGCCTGAAACCAAACAATATGTCAGTGGTGGCCTGAGACATAGCCCTTCTATCACCATACTGCATTAAAAACGTTTCTCTAATTTCCTGTCCTTTGCCATTGCTAGGTCCTTCTGGTACCATTTTTTTAAAAAATGAAGTCTCGCCCAGCAAAGACATATTGAAGATTATATCAGCACTAGATCATGATATCTTCTGTCTTCCCACTAGTAAACACAATCACCCCAATGAGATAAAAATAAAGTGACTGCATTTTGTCTCTTAATATACAGAAAACTTAGAACAGAAAAATTAACCATCTTCCTCTCCTCTCCTTCATCCAACCTCCTTTTTCCCTTCCTTTGCCTTATCTTAGTCACCTTCCAACAAAATTCCACCCCAAAAAATGAAACAGCCATAGACAGATCAGATAACAACACATTTACGTATCTTCGTGTAGTTACAAACCATTTGCGAGCTCTCTCTATTGAAACTAAGCTCTTCAGGGAAAGGATTAGCTTAGAATACAGTTCTCAGCACAACAGGGCCTTGATCTTGTAATACAAAAATTGAAATATATTTTCCAATGCTGAACATTCACATTAGCTCTCAATTTTGGTTTCCATTTCTCTAATGATACTGGTAACAACCAATTTTAATATTGGCAAATTAACCAGCTTGCAGTATAAGTCACTTCATGTGGTTAACAGAAAAAAGGTAGCATGCTTTGGACCCATCTCTACCTACCCCCCCCATGCACACTTAAAATGTATTTTGAAGGTGTTCAGTATTTTGAGATCAAAACGAAAATCAGCAATTTGTAAGACAGTAGCATCAGTAGGCCTTAAATCTGTGTAATAGCTTTATTGAGCAAGATGCTGCACGAACAGTTACGAACACTGAAGAGCTTGCATTTTAAATAGCTACCACAAAGGACAGGAGAAAATGAATTAATCTACTAGTAAAAGATTGAGATACAAGGAACAGGTTCAGTGACCTGCCCAAGGTCCAGTGTGGCAGAGCTAAGAACTGAATTCAGGTCTGGAGTCCCAGTCCAGTGTCTTTTCCCCACAAAACCATCCTTTTCTCTCAATACAGACAAGTGCAAGGTATTGCACCTGGGGAGGAAAAACCAGCAGCATACCTACAGGCTGGGAAACTCCCTTCTTGAAAAGAATCTTGGAGTCACTACTGATTCCAAGATGAACATGGGCCGCCAATGTCGAGAAGCGGTCAGTAAGGCCAATCACACCTTGCCATGCATCTATAGATGCATCATGAGCAGA
>NW_017729023.1:4449143-4461370 GCF_001723915.1 Gavialis gangeticus | reverse complement strand
AAATTATTAGAGAGTAGATTTAGATTAGACATCTGTAAGAACTACTTCACAGTTAGGGCCGCTAGGAGCTGGAATCAACTTCCTAGGGAAGTGGTGCTCGCCCCCACCCTGGGGATCTTCAAAAGGAGGCTAGACAATCACCTAGCCGGGGTCATTTGACCCCAGCATTCTTTCCTGCCCATGGCAGGGGGTTGGACTTGATGACTTGCTCAGGTCCCTTCGGACCCTACCAACTATGAAACTGGAAAAAAGACCATAGAAGGGTCTTGATCATTCCCCAGCCCCCTTATTTATTTCCCAAACTAGTCATTTTATGATTAGATAGCTACTTAAAATAACCCTAAGAAAATTAACAATAAAATAGCACTTCATTAGTCCACTGCTTTCAGGAGTCATTGTTTCTTGAAGGAAAAAGATATATTCTTGAAACAGACCTATTGGATTTTGATGCTTACAATGATGCATGAATAAAGACAATGGAATGAATACCAATCTCTCAAAATGTATGTTAACACTTAGCACTGCTGGCTCCAAGCACACAGTATTGCATGCAAAAGCAGGTCTACATTCCTCATCTGGAAAATTCTTTGAGCTAAACGATTTAATGGTCAGTTCAAAGCATCAGCTCAGAATAGCTATTCCGAAGCCAGTTCAATGTAAACAACAATTTCATCAGATTATAGCAAAAGAAAAGGACATCATAAAAGGCTGAACTTTAAATTGCAGGAATAGGCGAAAGAGGATCCCAGTCAAGTTCTACTTACTTGTCCGTCTGCCCTGCATTTGCTGTGCTTTCTGCTCTCATACGGGTAAGTGCAGCAGCAGCTTCATCCAACGCACAGCTGACCGAGGAAGTTAATCTACGAAGTACCTCGGGATCTGCAAACGCTTTACCATCAGGGGTGGATAGTTTACCTATTCCTTTTGTTCCAATTTACAAGCGCACACATATCAGAAAAGGAAGAAGGTAACAAAGAATTTTAAATTCAATTCATTTGTTAGGTTAGCTGAAGCCTTTCCAAATACATTAAACAATTATGTTTGGATAACGAATTTAGGGATGGCAATACTTACGCATAGCAATACTGAGAATTTTGGTGCCAAAAAGGTAGATCCCGGGCTCCCCTTACACTGGCAAGTAGGCACCCACAGCTGGAAGCCCCTCTGCTGAGGAGGCTCCCAGCTGAGACTGAGTCCCAGCAGCTGATAGGGCTCTAGACTCCAGCTGTGCCTCGTGCACTGCTGGGACCCAGAGCCTCATCAGCTGCGAGGTCTCTGGGCTGTGGCTGCGTAGGTGAGGGGCAGCTGGGACTAAGCATCCTGAGTGGACCCAGGGGTTTCATGCACCCCTGAGCCCTGGGGATGACAGCAACCATGATCCCCAGGGCTCGGGGGCTGCCCTCCTGTGGCTAGGAGCCCTGCCAGCTGACACTGTCCCAGCCGTGGAGGAGACCCTGTTACACATGCAAATTAATGCTTGATAGAACCAACTATACAGTTAGTAAACATTTTCAAGGTCTAACTTTATAAGTGACTGGAACTTTTTCATGCGATAGCAACTTTGCACATGTAGTTGGTTTCAAGTTAACTGTGCAATTAACAAGTTAATTGCACCATACCTGTAATGTGTAGAGGGGGCCTTTGAGACTACTAACTGCCTGGCTATGTGGCTGACTTCAGACTAACATTGCTAACTACCTCTCTATCCATGGACAGCATCACGCTCTACCAAGTAAAATGGACTGCAATCAACGTACACAAATAATTTGCTCAGGTATGCTCAGATATCTTTTTTGTGATGAATACAATTTCAAAGTGACCAATCCACTAAGTTCTACATATCACAGAGACTCTTATGACAAACTGTGCTTCATTCTCTCCAGGATATTAAGGAACACCTTTACCGGTGTTGTGTACAGCAAGCATGAACAAAACAGCACCAGACTTCCAGAACTAATAAACAGCATAAAGAACTACCCAAGCATAAGAGCTGTTGACCAGAAGGAGACCAATGTATCCAACCATAAAGCCTATCGCAAATGCTCCTTAAAGAAGATGAAGGAAGCAAAAACTTTCAAAACCTACAAGATCCAACAACAAGCCTATAATCCACAGCAATATCATCAACCTATCCAACCATGCTCTCAATGCAACCATACAGGGATCTCAGGGCTTTTTTCCACTACTTAATCAGCTAAGTCTCTAAGGTGCCACCCTGCCCTCCCTTCTGCCATACTTAAAGCAGCAAGAGTTAGGTGCTTCAGGAAGGGCATGCAGCACTTAGTATCCTAAGGGGGGGGGGTGGAATTTGGTTGACTAATCTGAAGCCTGAGTTTAGCACCTGAGTGAGACTGGGATTCACAGGCCAGTCTCATTCAGAAAAATGCTTGGTTCTGCCACCATGTCACCACTTAACAGCCTAGCAACTAAAGCATTTATCCAGGGTGTAGGAGACCTGGATTCTAGACCCTCCTTATCTTGTGGGGTTCAAACCTACCATATCTCCCACCTCCCAAAGAAGTTAGCTTTGTTAGCTTCAACTAACAAGACAGAGTTTGCACTGAGCTGAAGGCACCATCAATACCTCCTGTTGAAGATGGTCCATTGTGTAGGGAAAAAATGCAAGGTTCCTGGGGCCAGAAAAAGAGTGAGGTTCAGGGAGGAGGGAACAAACATAACTAACTAATCCAGTGAAGAGGGCACACCCCTGGGGAGGGAGAGTCCATTTTTTTTTTTTAAATATATAAAAGTAGCTTTACTATCAAATTACTACTATTTATTATTCTTATACCTCTCAGGATCTTACTCTACAGAAAGCTGTAAACAGAGCTGTCACTAGGGGTGTGCGGGGCCTGGGGTGGCCAGAGCATTGGGGTGGGGGATGGGGGAGGGTTGGCGGCAAGTGGCCAGAACGCAGAGCCGTGCAGCGGCTGCAGCAGGGTCTGTACAGCACTGTCCGCGGGACCCCCCCAAACCACAGTCAACCTGATTCACCCCCCCACCCCGGGACGGCCCTGGCTGTAAAATTAAGAACACTTACTCTATATCTTGCATCATGTTTAAGGAACTCAAAAGTTAAACTAAATATCTGTCTACCACAGAATAGCTTTTTAATGAAAAAAAGGTTGGTAAATGGTAGATACTGATCTCTAATTCCACTTTACATAGCCAGGAGAGTAGCCATCTTTTTCCGTTAAGAAAACAGTCAAAGCTGATAGACTGGAAGACTTAGCAAGAACTCTAGCTATGAAACTACAAGAGAAGTACAGAAACAATAGCCCTATAGTTTGAGGCACTTCAACTCCAAGCAGAGCCCTGCACACTGAGAATAATTGAGAAATTAACAAAAAAAGATTTAATTTTTTTTGTTAGAATATCCAGGACGTTCCTTTATCTGTAATCAAATGCATTTGGAAAGGTATACATTTTAATTAGTTTCCTTCCTCCCCTCAAAACCTTTTGAAAAGTTCAGCATACTTTTGGAAAGTACAGCACGTTTTACATTCCAGGACAGCAACACATAAGGATTAGTAGTTATGCAAGCAGGCACTGGGATCCCATGAATAAGGGTTGCAGGATTAAGCCTTAAGAGATGCAACAATTTACCTGCAGCTTCAAGTAAAGCTTCTAATCTAGCTTGGGTTTCCGGATCTACTGTTCTCAAGTCAGCACCATCAGCAGTACTAGACAAAAGCAATTTAGAAGCAGTCTCCAACATTGGATTTTCCAAATCATCTTGATCCAAAATGAATGATTCCACCTGGAAAGAAACAAAAGAGAGAGAGAGAGAGATGTTAAGACTTATTCCTTCTGTCATTTTAAGATCCACGCTTTAAGAAAAGTTGCAATAATTTTCAGTTAATGAAGGAGGTTTACTCAGTAGTGTGCTGCTGAAAATCAAACTACTTCCACTGAGGTCAGTAAGAGTTTCTCCAGTGAACAATGAAGCCCAATGAATGAGTGCTTCTCAACATCAGATAGTAAGTATTCTGCAGTAAAAACTGTAAACTTGCTCCACAAAAATCCATTAATATGCCAATTTATTAAAGTAGCTTTTAGACTTAAATGTGAATTGTTAGGAGGATGTACTCCAATATATAAACCCAGGAGTAATTAATCTAAAGATCTAAATGCCAAGTACTATTTTTGGAGTACACTTTATTCCAAGGGAATGACAGCTAGCGTTAACCATGAGCTCCCATAGATATTTCTTATATATCTAAAAAGTATATATTTATGGGCAGGGTCCAATGGAATGTTAACCAAAATGTGAAAGCTACATTAACCCATTTAATTGCTGATAGGTCTACTAAATCAAAATCAGCCAGTGTTTACTTAACAGAAGCTGAATATTTGCAACAACCTCCAGACCTTTTGCTAAGCTGCTGCAAGGGCTTTGAAGATCAATCAGGATTGCTATGTTGTACCTGCAGAGCTCCACAGATGCAAACCATACTCTATTAGCAAAAGTTGGATCAATCTACTTGCTACATTTTCTTAATGTGCTAGAGTTCAACCTCTAAGGCAGTACCCAACAGCCTGCCTTTTCCAAGACACTTAACATCTTCCAAGTTAATGTGAAAGACCTAATCTAGAGGAAAGACTTCTATTTTTAAGCACGTGTATCCATGAGTCTCAACCAGCCAGGCATGACAAATCCTTCGAACAGCTCAGCACTCTAACCCATCAAAGAAGCCACTGTCCATAGGACCAGTAGCATGATAGTAGCACAGGTCTCCCAGACAGCATGCTGTATTTACTGAGAAGAAATAAGATATGCGCAATATTTTAAGGAAATTAGATAAATTAAAAGGAGTCTCTGTATCTGGCTACCTATTAAAAACACACCAAATACTACAGCAAGGATAGATGATTTTTTGGGGGTGGCCATATAGGGATATGTAAATAGGCATTCTTTAGGTTGATAGACAAGAGCATATTTGGAATTTTCCATCCTGAATCTCAGCCAAAGGATCTGCTGAATGTCTATGGCTCCCCAACTCCTGGCACCAATGACTCAGAAAATCTAGTAGAGGTGGAATTTCAGTGCGATCTTGACTTTACTTTCATGGATTGTCAGGGAATCTCTCCAAGACCTTCTTCATGAGGATTCTAGCATTCAGGAAGGAAGGCGAAAAGACTGTAGTCTTTTCCCTAACAAAAATGGCTGAGTAGCTCTTTATCGGTTGGGCCTGCCTTTGTTCAGGTCTCAATTTACAATCTTACAATTAAGACGAAAATGGAGTTTTCACGTCCCATTGATTGTTTCAGATGGATCTGGGAACTCCCTTCTTTGAGATTTCACCTTCCCTCCTTTTGGGAAGAGTAAAAGCCTGCTGCCAATGGGAATGGTTAACCTGACCAGAGAACAGGTCATTCTAGCAGTGACTGACAAGTCTGCTTCTGCAAGCTAAAAACAAGCTGAAGAACTACTATTTAGCCATTATGAAACACCCAGGCTACAATTAATGGATTTCCTGATTTTCCAGAAGAATTTTTCACCCAAACGCTTTACTATTTTTCATATATTATGTATATTGTATAGGGAAAAAAAAATGTGAAAAAGCTAGGTATTAAAAATTTCACTGAAATTTCATAAAGGAAATCTGCTCATACTCTAACTAGTATTCTCTTTCCAACCCTACCATGAAAACTAGTAAATGCTGAAACAGCAACTAATTTCTTATTTCAAATGCACCTCCCTAAATTCCAAGTAAGTTTTCATTATGTAAAGTTTTATCATCTGGCTCTTATTGACTGACACATGATGAAAGAATCCAGGTGTTTTGAAAAGAAGTATCTTGGATAGATACTGAACAGCTGGCCACTGTTTTTTCCCCCCCCTAAAATGACAAAATACACTCTAGAAACAAATGCCAAAAACAGGAAGGAACAAGAAACATGCACTGGAAAAGTGCTCTCTGAAAGAGGCTTTCTTTCTGTAAGGTACATTTCCTTTGAAATGCCTCCTGGTCTTCTTTTCTTTCAATTATTCTGGTGAGTTGCGATAGAGAGAAAAACTGCACACAAGTTATAAAATGGAGAACTAATATGGAAAGCATTAATTTAGAAAAAGGCTTAGCATAAAAGAGCTGCTAGAAGTCATCAGGAAAGCTAAGAGTCTGTGTGATCTGTTTTTAAATAATTGTGATTTCAGTGACAGCAATTTAATAAAGACATTTGGAGAAGTCAAGCTAGTTAAATGCACCTTGCAAAAAAAGTTCCCATCTTGGGAAAGAAAAATGAGCAGTCTTTAAACTTTGAACCTTCTCAGCTATTTTCAATCATTCTGTAAGTATACCAACCTCTTCTATTTTTGCAAGTATGTTCCATCAGAATATAAGCACTTATTTTACCTCTATTCATGGTTAACTAGCAACTGCATTTATTGTCGTTACACCTAGAAAGCCCAATCAGAATCAGGTCCCCTCAATGTGAGGAGGTATATGGTCCAAAGGCTAGCCTAGTGCAGGTGGAAGATGTATCACTGTAAAATGAAACCCTAGAGACTGCATCTTCACTACCAAAACAGTGAACTTGTTTGGCAGGAATCTAGACCTTTCAAACACATGCCAATACAGGGCACTGTATGAAACTAGCAATATCAAACAAATCCTTACACAGAATAACTTTTTGAGTAGTGTGCAGATAGTTAATCTGAAACTTGAGAAAATGATTTTATTTAAATATAAGAACTATACAACCTTAATAAAAATGAAGTACATTTTTAAATTACAAATCACACTTGAGATTTTAGTTAATGCCGAAGATGAGAGAAAACTATGTGCTTACTTGCACCTCTATAGCACCTCACCTATACATGCATTCGCATCACTAACTCATTAGAATACACTAAACTATGTTGATAAGGATGAACAAGAAAATAGAATGCAATTTAGTCTGCAACACTAACAGGAATAAAATGCAATTAAAAAAGGTCACCCATGTCAGCAGATATAATTTAGACACACAGATGACAAATCTGTTTAGTACTTTTCAGTGGGAAATCTCACTTAAATTTACATCTCTTAACCTCCTAAATGAATATATTTTATGCATCTGTTTTGTAAAGTTGAAGAATTTTCCTTGAAAAATATTCCTTTCCAGGTGTTAATTTTTGTACAAACACTGCCCTGACTTTCAGTTACTGCCTCCCAATGCTTTGATTACTGGGACAATGAAGGTTCTGATATTACAGAGCAGCTAGCCTAGATTAGGAGACCCCATGAACAAAATGCTTTACACAGGAGAGCTCCACTTTGTAAGAGGGATGACACTAAACTCTTATTTTGCATTTATATACATTTAAAAAATAAGCCTTCAGAACAGATCAGGATTAGTAAACAGTTTTATGCCCTTTAAAAGTTATGGAAACAAAATTGCCAAAAAAATTTAAATGTGAATTTGTTGCCTAACAAAGTACCCCACTACTTTATTCAATTAAATGTAATAGGGCACAAAACTAACCTAGTTACATTTGGACTGATTGCAGACATTTAAAAAAAAAACAACAAAACCCTCTTTACCAGAAGCAGCAGCAGGTTACTTCAACCTGGCTCTGCAGCATCTGTAAAGATTGGGTACTTCAAGTATGGCTTTTTAGCACTTTTAGCTGAAGCTGATTCAATCAGCTGTTAGATAAAAGATCAAAAAAAGCTCCACTAAAGCACCCAATCTTACAGACATCCAGTGAGCAGGCTGAAGTAATGTGCTGCCTCTTTTGGGCAAGTGTGGAGTTTGGCTTGGCAATGCACCATGTTTAAAATAAAGCACCATGGGGGGGGTTGCCTGAAAGCACCCTATAGCCTTACACACCTAGGCACATTCCAGTGGATTCAGATTTCAAAGATGATTCATACTACAAATACCCATTACAAATCACACAAAAATTACCCAAGCCCCTATATACGCAACTGCATTTCTGAAGTCAGGTTATAAAAATTTGAAATCAAGTTATTTCATCTGTACTGAAAAAAAGTCAGAATCAAAACACCAACTTTCTGCTAGGAAAATTCTATCAGAGATAGAATTCAATCCAACCTTACTAACACAAAAAAGTTGAAAGTGCTGAAGTAGCCTTTTCTAGTTTTAACTGCACCAAGGAAAGGCATTAGCAAAGAGTTTCTACTCTTGGATACTCCAACTGCAATACAGCATTTTGTTAAGCACAGACCAGATTTTTTTTGTTTTCATACAATCAGTACTTTATGTATGTTGTAAACTGGCCCAGGCATTTGAACACAGGCTGTCAAAACTGAAACAAAACAACAGGACTCACCAAGGGGCAGGACTCACCTAGGAGCAGACACTGGATTGGAATTAAAATGTCACTTCCTTGCAGAAATAATTTTTGTAATGGGCACTCAGGTCAGCTAATGGGGGACGTAGTAACCCAGTGAAAAAACAGTCAAGTTCTTAAGTCTTCACTTGTGCTGCACTTACTCATTTGCACTACTTTGATTTCTAGGGGGCATATCTTATCCCTGGGGTTCTAGTGAACACAATTCTCTCTTCAAAAAATTATTTACCTTAAAATTAATGTGAACCCTTGATGCAACCAGTCTGACTGTATCCTAGAATGCATCACAGGGCCACAAAATCAGTTTTGTTTTTGTTTTTTATGACAAATGCTACCAACTCATTTGTTGATTAGTCTCCAGAGGCTTTCTGTTATGAAGACTAGTTCTGCCTGGGATCTCTGCTTCTGTGTGAAAACACCCACCCCCTCAGTACCAAAGGTGTTGACACCTGCTTAACATGGGGGGGGGCAAAATATGGCCCGTGGACCAGATCCGACCCACCAGCCCATTCTGTCTGGCCTGCGGGGCCCCTAAAAAATTTAGAAAATTAACACTGATCTGTTTCTGGCTGCCTGTCAAAGATGACAAAAGCCAGGGGCAGTACAACCCAAGGGAAGCCAGCAGGACTCAGCAGCCCAGAAGTAAGGCTGGCCTGGCCCTGCTCCCAGTCGCTTACCATCCCCACCTCCCCTCCCCCCCACCCAGAAGCCCAGTGCGTAGCAGAGTCTTCTGGCCTGGGCCTGTGGGGCTGTTTCTGCCTCCCTCCCCCAGAGAGGGAAACTCAAATAAGAGTGGGTAGAGGGAGGCAGGGGAGGACTGTGGGGATGGCCCCAGTCCTTGGGGCTGGGCAGGCTCGTACTGAGTCCCTCAGTCTGGCCATGCAGCCGGGAGCCACATGGTGCTGGAGTGGCCAGCGGCCAACAGGAAAGCAGGAAAATTGCAGCTACAGGTGCAGGGACATGAGAGCAAACAGGCACGCAGAGTGCAGGGCCCATGCCGGTGTACTGGGGCCAGCACCAGTGGGGCCCAAAGCAAGGCAACAGGAGCACAGGGTCCAGCACCAGCTGCGCTGGAGGGGAGCAGGGGCCCCACACTCCTGCCACCCCATTCTGGGTCTTGCCAGCACTGGCCCCAGGACACCGGTGCAGGCCCCATGCTCCTGCTTGCTGTCCCTTCCCCCTTCCTGTAGCTGCCATTTCCCTGCTGGCTGCTCCACCACCACATGGCTCCCAGTTGCATGGCCACACTGGGGGAACACGGGGCCCATGCTGATATCCCAGGGTCAAGGGAGGGTGGCAGGGGTGTTCACAGGGCGAGGCCCACACACACCCCCCCCACCTTACACATTCACCCCCACCCGTACTGCCATACATGCAGACCCCCACACCCCCCAACCACCTTTCCCCAACACAACCCCCCACAAACCCCATTCCCTCCACACCCCACATAGCCACACATACACCCGCATGCTCCCTCACATCACCCCCACACCACCCCCCACAAACACCTACAGCCTCCCCCACACCCCACATACTACACCCACAGCCCCCCACAAACCTATACCCACCCCATGCCCCCCCACAATATACAAAAGGCTTCATTTTAAGCCATTCTGCAATCACCTCTATGTGCAGTAGACAAACGCATGTAAATCAAGACAAAATATTTTTTGAAATCAAATTAATGTTGTAGATGTTCACTTTTAAAACAATTTGGTATTTTTCTGGTTCTGAGATGACAAAACCCCTTACTGAAAGGAGTACTTGTGGGGGTAAGGGGAGGGACTTCCAGTGGTAAAGGTGAGGGGGGTTAAGGGACAGAATGTCCAGACACAAAATGGTGATCACGGGATGGAGCACCTGTTAAGAGCCGGGGCTACCCTCAACATCTTGCTAAAACTTGGTAAGCAGCCCTTGGCCCGAAATAATTGCCTGTCCCCAGCTCAACATGTCACTAAACTCTCCTTCTTCACTGGGGACATCCCATACTAATGGCAGGTCTTTTGTCAGCATTGCCTTCATCATGCCAACCCTGCCAGCTAAATGGGATACTGAAGTGGTTTTCCCTATCCTCATATATTAAAACCCATCTCCTTAGAAGCTTAAGAGACCATCAGAATGCTGTAACACAATGGAGCTCAACCTTTTTCCCCATGGGCAGTACCTGGTCCTGGTCCATCTGCAGGCCAGATCTGGCCTGGGCTGGTGTGACAGGGCCCAATCCAGCTATACAGAAAGAGGTGAGGAGTGTGGTCCCTACCCCGATCCAGCCACGCGGGGGGAAGGAGGCATGGCCCAGGCCAAACCTGGGCCTGTGGGGGAAAGGGACATGACCCAGCCCTGATCTGGCCACACAGGGCTTAGGAAATTTGGCAGTGGGGAAGAGGCAGCAGTACTAATTCCCCTGCCCCAAAATGTCCTGACCTGTAGGAGACTCATAGGCCAGGTCAGTTCTGGCCCACAGGCTGGGGATTGAAACACCCTTGTTCCAACAAATGAAGCTCTGACTACATATCTTACAATTTACACATTCTTGCTGAGACAGACATACATATTGAACACCTAACTTAGTATACAAGGCCCTACCAAGTAGAAGAGATGCTTGCTATGTCTGTTTTTCAGAGGGATTATTTCATCACAATGAGGGTCCCACAAACCTGAAGCCCATAGGTTCCAAATCCACTTTATGGGGAAAGTCCTGTACAAACAAAATTTTTGTTCCCAAGGGTGTTCATATATTGGAATAAAATAATTTCTGAATATTTATTGAATAGTTTTAGAAAGATTTAGCTAGAAGTAAAAAATAGTTAGAACTTGGGAAGTGCCCATTCTCATCTGTATATCACAGGAGAGGAAACTGGAGGAAGATCACTGTCATCCTGCCCAGCGTTTGCTTTTCAGGAGCATAAACATGGCCTTGGACATTGCTATATAAAATAATTCATATCTCAGGGAACATGCATCATCAGCAAGATCCACGCTTACTTATATTCAAAGCAGCAGCTGTTTGGCCTCCCTACGCACCTGCTGGGTCTTTAGGGAAGGTATTAAAAGGAACATCAACACTTAAGTTATTCATTCTGCACCCAGAATATAAGTGACACTTGAGCTCTGTCCTACATCTCCAGTTAGATATGTAAGTTATCTCTGCAGTAAAGACATACATTCTCTTAGCTATTTTTCACTCAAACCCTCCTAGTACATGAAAGCTATTTTTTGGAGCATCAAAACATAGGTCCCACAAACTAAAGGCTGAAAGCTACTTTTACAATTCACATTCATTGTTACTGCTTATATCCAAATACTCCTCAGTAAACCAAGCCCTCAAGTGTGAGAGCAACACCAATTAAACCACTAGGTCAGCAAACGAAAACCAGAAACTCCATTACACAGACATATTCAAACCTTGAAGCAAGGTAACTACTGCGTTAGGAAACAAACTATCCAATATGAAAATACAGCATATCAGCAGCTCCTAATCAACTTGAAGTTTGGCAGTAATACATATATGTGTGATAAATGTTAGGAAGCATAACAAACCAAAATGTTCACAGGCTTCTGATGACTAAAATGCATGATCTTACTGATGCTACTCATGTATGCCCTTCTTACTATAACCTCATATCTGAAATCAAATAGTTCTTAAGTGGGGAGACTGCCTAATGCAAATGCCTAGGGTTTGTTTGGATGCTAAATTAAAAAGATAGTGACATTTTAATGTTTATCTTTTCAGAAATGTTTAACATACTTGGAATGAGCAATGCATTTTCATACCGTGTAGTCATGCAGGACAGTTAATTCTATAACAATGTATGTGCGACTAAAATATTACTGAGATCATAGAGTAATTTCCAAAAATGCAAAATAAAGTCAGTAAATATGCTCATTACTAGTTTCTCTAATACACTGGTTTTTAAACTGTACTCTG
>NW_017729023.1:4437469-4444143 GCF_001723915.1 Gavialis gangeticus | reverse complement strand
CAAAGTCACCTCAAAGAAGTCCTTCCAAATCAGTTCACAGGATAAGGGTAGGAGAGTCCAAGGCAGGAGAAGTGAAAAAGGGCTCCATAACTTTAGAGAGTTTGAAAACCACTGCTCTAATAGATATTAAAGCCTTATCTTTCAAACCCAAAGAAGCCCCCTATTTTTATATTTTTATCCACAGAATCAGAACACAGATTCTATAAATAACTCTGGCCATCAATCCACAGAACAGCCCTGGTATTAGTTAATGTACTGCAATTTTCTCAGTCACAGGTGTGCAATTATAATGATAATTAGATACAAAAGAAAGCAAAAACAAAATCATTCTTAAACCAGGTAATCTATCACCTACAAAATTCAACTAGTCCCAACCATTATTTTTGCTTTAATAGACACTTGGGGGGAGGGAGGGGGGGCACAATTTCCTAATGCTACATTAGCAATTAGCTGTTAACATCAGAATTTTGGTATACATTAGATAGTCATTATACTGGAACAAGAGATTGTTACCCTCATGCTACAATATTTTATTACATAGTCAAAATAGGAGGGACACTTACATACGTATAAAAAAAATTAAAGTATTGTAATTAATAAACCAACATCATTGGCAAATTTGTTTACCAGTATTTCGTCAAGTAACAAATTTGTGAGAGTAACTAATGTTGTACTGGTTTCCCTGTCTACTTCAGACTGACTTAAAGCAAAAAAAAAAAAAAGTAGTAGATAACTAAAAAGGATGCTCTCAGTACATCTGGTAGTTATATGAAAATTACTACTTTTTCTTGCCTTCATGCTACAATATAGCTATATTTCACTCAAACCCTTCCCTCCCTGCCATCCCCCTGCAGCCTGGATGAGCTGTGGCTCCATCCTGCACCCTGCCCCACCCCAGCTGGGCAGCACTTTGCCAACCCCAGCCCCTACCCCACTCCTCCCTCACAGTGAGGGACATTGATCTGCCCCCCACTCCTCTCCCCCTTCCACCATAACAGATTTACCAGCTGGATGCAGGTTTTCAAGCTGCCGGGCTGTGCTTCTTGTTATCTACGTGCTGCGCTGGGGCTGCATACATGCACAGGCATTTATCAGCCAAAGTATTGGCCACATCAGGCCAATTTCCAATACAATCCAATTTTCTTTATATTGGTACCAATCTGATATTAGACTCATATATCACACCTCTACTATTTTTGGCAAAGTTTTATGAAACTTTTACTGACTTCAGCCCTAAACAATATTCATTAACATTATAGCCTGAATTCAATCCCACTCTTTCCACTTCATTGAACACCTATCACTAATCCAAAATTAAAGCACTAAAGAGTCCAAAAGACTAATTTGCAAAGCGATTTTCCTCCTTATCAGGTCCTTCAACACATGTCATTTTTATCATCCATTCAGCTACCACTCTGTCAAACTACTGAGCATAGTTTCCACGGTGTATGCAGTATTGAATTCTAGTTCTTCTGTTCACTCAGGTTTTGTTTGGAAGTAGAGCTGGTGGTGTTTCGTGGCAGCTGAGAAAGGAGCTTTTTTATAAAGACACGTATAGCACCAAAAATGAGCATGCTTTAAGAGACCACTACACACAAGGGACCGTCTTATTTCCTAGTTTGGTATGCAAGATTCTAGCAGTCTACAGGAGATTAAGGCAGTTTTTCTCACCAAATGGATTATGACTCCTGAAAAGTGGTGTCACAAAAAGTAACCAAGTAGATTTATGAAGCTGTAAAAATATTACAACGTAAAGAAAAGAAAAACTCAGCCCCCATAAAGACAAATCCTTACCCTTCAAAGTCAAGAACTCTGACACTTCCTTGAAATACAGGCAAGTTATATATTCTTATTGATGTACTTCTTCACCCGTACTTTTAAGGTAGTGATTTTCAACCTTTCTTCATTTATGGTCTCCCTAAAAGATTTCAAATGTAGGTGTGGACCCCTTAGAATTTTAAGTGTCGGTATTCACGCACTTTTGATTGAACAAAATTATCTTTCCAATCCCCTTAGACATATGGAGCACAGGTTGAAAACTGCTGTTTTACGGTACATGTGCAAGGGGGAGAGATTTCAGAAACTTATTTTAAATAAGATGATGCCCAAATAAAAGACTGAGAAACACTAACTCAGGATGTTGGTGCCAGAAGGCTTGTTCAAATTCAAAAGCTGTCACTCAGCAGGTACAGTGGTGGGTTTGGCGCGGTTAACCCCATGCACAAGTGAAGTAAGACTGAGAAGGATGATAAAACTGTAGTCCAAAAATTAAAATGTATTTTCTCTTTCAAAGATGGATAATACCACAAGCCCAAACTAGTGCTCACAAATGTAGCACAAACCCTTCAATAAAACGTCATTCCTTCTCAGGTGTGCAGTTCCATGGAATTCAAAAGCATCCTTCTGGGTATGTTCTTTCCCAACATATAAAAAGAAATTAGCTACATTATCTCAGAAAAAAATCAGGACAACTGAAAAGTTAAAGGTCTTTAAGTTAAAGGACAAATTGAAGAGATTTTTCATTATGGACAATTTTGACAAGCCAGTTGTTCCTAGAAGCCACAGTCAACAAACACAAAAGGCTGAACTGAAATTTACCTGATCTTTTCTCACCAAGATGCTGTTCTATTCTTACAAAATACTGACACAATTCTGGAAAACATTAATTTTTACCACCTCAATAAAGAAGGTGTTTTAGGATTTCAGAGCTAAAATATTGTCATATAATAAAAGACCTCAACTACAGACCTCCTAATCAGGATCAAGAGCTTGACCAGGAGTTCACCAAGGAACTAACTGAGGCTGCGTGCTCCTGGTGCCTGGTTGTCATGGGAGACTTCAACTACCCAGACACCTCATGGGAAGAGCACTTGACCAAATCCGAATGGTCACAAAGCTTCTTCACATGCATGGACAAGTTCTTTCTGACACTGTTCAACACCGAAAAATGCAAGGTACTCCACCCTGGGGAAAAAAAACCTGCTGCACACTTATAGGCTTGGCAGTGCTACGCTTGCTAGCACAATGGCCAAAAAGAATTTGGGGGTCATGCTTGACCACAAGATGAACATGAGCCACCAATGCCATGTCGCAGATGGTAAAGTGAGCAAAACTCTGGCTTGCAACCATAGATGCTTCTCAAGCAAGTCCCAGGATGTCTTCCTCCCACTATACTTGGCCTTGGTGAGGCCGCAGCTGGAGTATTGCATCCAATTCTGGGCTCCTCAATTTAAAAAGGATGTGGAAAAGAGAGAGTCCAAAGGAGAGCCATGCACATGATCAGTGGGCAGGAGAAAAGGCCTTATGATGAGAGGCTGAGAGCCATGGGACTCTTCAGCCTGGAAAAGCACAGGCTCAGGGGAGACTTGGTGGCTGCCTACAAGTATATAAGGGGCGTACATCAGGATCTGGGAAACACCTGTTCACCAGAACATCCCAAGGGATGACAAGGTCAAACAGTCACAAACTCCTCCAAGACCATTTTAGGCTGGACACAAGGAAAAACTTCTTTACTGCCTGAGCCCCTAGGGCCTGGAATAGACTGCCTCCAGAGGTGGTGCAAGCACCTACTCTGGACTCCTTTAAGAAACATTTGGATGTTTATCTTGCTGGGATCCTTTGACCCCAGCTGACTTCCTGCCCCTGGACTCAGTGATTTTCCAAGGTCCCTTCCAGCCCTAATGTCTATGAAATCTATGAAAAGCCTTAGGCTGTCAGTCTGTTTGTCCATAATGCTCCAGGCCAACTGCGCATGTGCCACCGAGAGGGTGCGTGCTGATTGGCTGTGAGGGCCCAGAGCATTACTGACAGAGGGGGCAACAGAGCAAGGGAGCTGCTGCGCTGCCCTCAACAACAGCTGGCAGGGAGGGGGAGGCAGCAGGGAAGAGGGGAGGGAGGGAAGTGGAAAGGGCAATGGGGGGGAGGTTCCGGTGGCAGCGCTCTCCACTGTCGCCGTGCCCCCCTCCCTCTCTGCTGCCACCCAGCCTTGACAACAGCTGGCAGAGAGAGAGAGACGTGGTAGGGAGGCTGGGAGGAAAGGGGGAGGGATGGTAGGAGTGGGGACACAGGGTGGAGGGTCGCACAGGGCCACAGCAGGTGGAGGAGGATGCATCAAATTCATGATGGACAATTTGCTAGTACTTACAAGAATTTTCTTACATATAATCAAAAACATGTGAACTGTCTGCAAAAATATGGCAAGAAAATAAGCTTTCCTGAGTTATGGAATCATCATTTTTGGTAATATTTAAATACGTTTGGGCAACACAACAAGCATACACAGTGGCAGTCCTCAGATTTACAATTGGTTTCTGAAAGTCTAAAGGTCATAACTCAGAACCAGTTTTCCCATTGGAACAATGTTATAAATGGGGGATTAGTTCCTTTATGATGCTCAATACAGCTGTGCCCACCTGGTAAGTCTGTTGTAGTGGAAGGAGAGGGGGGAGGCATGGGGCGTGGTGGGGGGCAGACCAGTGCCCCCTTGGTGAGGGAGGAGTGAGGCTGGGGCTGGGACAAGCACTGCCAAGCTGGGATGAAGTGAGATGGGGGCAGCTCCTGCCACTGCACAGTGCTGGTTTGGGAGCTCCTCGTCCAGCAGCTCCCGCTGCTTGTCTGAGAGGATATGGGTGAGGGCATGTGCCCTCCTCCACGGCATGTGATCCTCACCCAGATCTGTGCAAGGTAAGGCAGGGCCAGGGCTGCACCTGCACTCCAGGCAGGCAACAGCAGTGCTGGGAGTGGAGATATGCCCTCCCGCCACTTGCCCAGTCAGCACAAGGCGGGCATAGGTCAGAGCCAGTGTGCTGTCTCCGGACAAGCAGTGCAGTGGCATGAGCCACCCCGCCCTTCATGTGCCCCCAGATGAGCCGCGGCTGTCCTGTGCACACCCTGCCCCAAGAGGGCATGGGGGGGGGTCACGTGCCCTCAGTTCAGGGCAAGACAGGCTACACTCGGGGCTAGCGGCAGAGTGGGGGCTATGGAGGGGCTGCAGCCACCTGAAAATTCACCATAGCCCCACCGCCACCCACCCTGAGCACAGCCCAGTGCAGCTCCAGCCTCACCTCACCCCATGCAGATCCAGAGGCACACATGCCTCCCCCCAATGCCCTCCCAGACAAGCAGTGGGAGCAGTGGTGGGAGCCGCTGGATGAGCAGTTGCTGCACCAGCAGCTGCCAGACCAGCAGTGCACTGAAGCGGGAGCTGCCCCCCTGCGCCCCTAGATGAGCCATGGCTCTGTTCCGTGCCTGCCTCAAGCCCGTTCCAGGCCCAGCCTTACTCCTCCATCACCAAGGGGGCCTTGATCTGCCACCCCACGCCCCTTTCCCCCACCACAACAGACGGACGCAGCTGTATCGAGTGTTGGAAAGTCAAAACTCACATCAGACCATAGAAACAAGGTGTTAATTTATAAACATCGTAAATGCTGTTAGTCATAACTCAGAAAGTCGTAAATCAAGGACTGCCTGTACATTTATAAGGCTTCACACTTGGATAAATACTGAAGCTTTAAGATTTTTTTTTGGCCTTTGAATACTCAGATACTCAGAGTATCCAAGTTCAATGGACAATGCTGAATTAAAAGTTAAAAAAAATAAAATAAACCTTTTTTTAAGATACGATGTATATCTTTCTGGTGACTGAAAAGGGAACATCTTGTTTAATTAATGGCAATTGTTTCAAATATTTCTCTTAGTGAAAATTAAAAAGGTGATCAGTCTATGGACTTTAGACAGTTCTTTAACAAACAAGTAGTTGGAGGGATAAAACAAAGGTCTAGTTAACTTACTCATCATGCTTTACTTTCTAAACTGTAAATGACAATAGGTTATGGACTATGTGCTAAAGAATTACTGAAAGAAATATGGAAGTACCTTTTAAAGACAGGTTCCTAACCATATTGTTTTCCAAAGTAAATGCATTATGGATCTGACTACTGATTTACTTACTATGAAAAAAAAACAAACAAACATATTTTCAAGTTATAATTAACTTCTTAAAGCCCCAGCATAAGGGATCTGCTTTTTCATACAGTATACCATTTATGGTCCTGTCAGTCTGTTACGTATTGGAACATAACTGCCACTGTTAACAACTAGTGTTAATCATTTAATTCAAACTTAACAATAGTCAAGTTGGTCTGCAAGCCCACATAGCACTCAGCCATTACCCTCTTTCTCCTGGAAGAACTTGGGACTCATTCCAAAGAACTGCAACTTTCAGTATAAAAAGGTTTCTGACTTTTTGTTGTTAAGATAAATCTGTAACTGTGCAAGTTTATCAGTCACCAATTTCCACAGCCCCTTCCTCAAACTAAATTATTTGGCACACTGTAATTTTGCAGAGCTAGCTTTTAGGACCCACAAAGTACCCAACTGCTAGTCTCTCCCCTCTGTTCCCCCAGGGGCAGAGAAGGGAACAGATGAATGGAATAATGGTGTTGAGTCAAAACAATTTGCCCCCTAACACAGAAGACAGACAGCACAAGCTGATGCTGAAAGGACACCATGAAGCTCCCCCCCTTTGCTTGTTGGTAATTCTGACTAGAGTTGCACAGGACAGATTATAGTTGCATAGATGTACTGAAAACTAGTAGCATAACCTAGGGGAAGAGAGAGGGCAATTGGAACACAAATCCTCAAGAGTGTCAGAATGGTATCCCGCACCACCACCT
>NW_017729023.1:4436560-4437438 GCF_001723915.1 Gavialis gangeticus | reverse complement strand
AGGGGGGGCCTGCAGTAAGGCAGCAGCCTATGACCCTGTTATTGCCACAGTCATTGTGTGAGGAAATAAGCACTCACTATCTCCCCACCATGCCCTCAAGGTAGGAGTGCACCAATAAAGATTTTTTGTGCTGATACCAATGACTGAATATTAACAAGTCATATAGGCCAATACTGATCCTACTGCCAATATGCAGCCCAGCAGCTTGGAGAACAGTGTCTGGCTGGTAAGTCTGTTGTGGGGAAAGGAGAGAGGGGAGGGAAGGGAGGTGGGAGGAGGCAGACTGAGGCCACTGTGATGAGGAAGGAAGTTGGGGAGGGGCTGGGCATCAGAAAGAGCAGAGAGAGGGCGGAGGGCAGCTCCTGCCACTGTACATACCCCTGGGGGAGCAATGGGGGGCACATGCCCCCCCAGATCTGTGCATGGGGTGAGGGCGGGCTACCACTGTAAAGCTACCCCCCCTCCCAGTGCCGCTGCTGCCGCCCACCCCAAGGACAGCCTTGGCCTAGCCCTCCCACTGGGAAGAGCCCGGTGCTGCCCCCAGCCCACAATGACAGCCCGCCCTTGCCCTGTGCAGAGATCCAGGGGGCACACACCTGCCATGGTTCCCCTGGGGTAGCGTGCAGTACCAGGAGCCGCCCCTCCCACCCCACCAATGAGCCGCTCACAGCTCCGTTCCATGCCCAGCCCCAGCCCCTCCCTCATCACATGGGACTTTATCACTCCCCCATCTTCCTTCCCTCCCCCCATCCCTTCCTCGCCCCCCCCCAACAGATTTACCAGCTGGACGCTGCTCTCCCAGCTGCTAGGCTGGCCACATGCAAACTGCAGCTGTGCACGCACGTGGCATTTATCAGCAACATTATCAGCCACATCAG
>NW_017729023.1:4429583-4436409 GCF_001723915.1 Gavialis gangeticus | reverse complement strand
ACATGCCCCCCCAGATCTGTGCATGGGGTGAGGGCGGGCTACCACTGTAAAGCTACCCCCCCTCCCAGTGCCGCTGCTGCCGCCCACCCCAAGGACAGCCTTGGCCTAGCCCTCCCACTGGGAAGAGCCCGGTGCTGCCCCCAGCCCACAATGACAGCCCGCCCTTGCCCTGTGCAGAGATCCAGGGGGCACACACCTGCCATGGTTCCCCTGGGGTAGCGTGCAGTACCAGGAGCCGCCCCTCCCACCCCACCAATGAGCCGCTCACAGCTCCGTTCCATGCCCAGCCCCAGCCCCTCCCTCATCACATGGGACTTTATCACTCCCCCATCTTCCTTCCCTCCCCCCATCCCTTCCTCGCCCCCCCCCAACAGATTTACCAGCTGGACGCTGCTCTCCCAGCTGCTAGGCTGGCCACATGCAAACTGCAGCTGTGCACGCACGTGGCATTTATCAGCAACATTATCAGCCACATCAGTCAAAAAAAGGCAACTGCCAATAACGTCAATTTTCCTTTTATTGGTGCCGATACGACATGGACCGACGTACTGGTACACTTCTACCTCCGTGATGCCCACACCTCTTTTGAAAACAGAACCTGACCTGCAAGATTATGAATGGTACGGGGCAAAAAACACAGCCATCATTCCACTTAAGCTAAGTTTGCAGACCTGGCAAGCTAAAATGATGTCTTGCTGATCATAGAACAAAATCTATTCTTAAATAATAAGCACATGAACCTTCACAATACTAAGTGTCCAACCTCTGTTAAATGTTGCAGAACTCCTATTTTAGAAACATTTCATACAACCATAAAAGATTATTCTTACTATTCTAGCTACACAAGGATTGCACATTTTTAAATCTTTATTTTATCATTGCTTATTAGTACTGAAAACTTAAAAAAACGTTTTTACAAATAACTAAAACCTTTTGTGCTTTCTCCTGTCTAATGCCCAAACACATATAAAAAACACATGTAAATGTGTTTGGATGTTTAAAGAAAAGACAAGAAAAGAAAAAGAATATACAATGAATGTGTGTGCACATTTAGAAATTTTTAATACACAAAAGTATACTTCAATAAAGAAAACTAGACCAAAACACAGCTGCATATTTGTTATGTTAAACTGAAAACCGACAACGCAGACAAAGAATCCCAGACAGTAAATAATCCCATTTGACAATAACCCAAAGGTAAAAATCTTTACATCTGCAGGACATCCAGCATTCCCAGTCTTTAGATTTAATTTCACTAAAATCCATTTTATTTCAGATATGTATTTCATCAATAACTAGGTTACGCAGTATGCAAAAAATTAGTTCTTACCCATCTTAAACCTAAGGGAGAAATAAATCCAAATTTAACCAACCCCCAAAAAATGGGCCAAGTTTAGGATGCCATTCATACATAGCAGATTTTTTTGTATTATGAATACGGGAAATAAATTCCCAATTAAGCCATGTTACCATGGCTGTAATAACCATCTTCTGGATTTCTATTCAAACCAAGATCTTTTTCATTTCTATTACAATATTTCATTATTTCAATGATATAGCTAATATAGTTGGATGGTCCTGCTCTAAGCAGGGGATCAGACTAGATGACCTCCTGAAGTCCCTTCCAACCCTAATTTTCTATGATTCTATGACCCCATATTTTATCCAAGTAAATTTTATTTCTTCTTATTGTGCATATTTCCATGATAGTTTATCCTAAATATAACAGAATATCACTTAAAAAAAAACAAACTTGCAACCTCTGCATTCACTGATTACAAATAAAAAAAATAAATCACAGAACTTGATAGATCACTGTTCTCCAACCTTTTTATGATGAAGATCACTTTTTGGAAGTAAAGGGCACCCCAGGATCTCCTGCACCGCCCCGCTCTGCCCCCGAGCACAGGTGGGGAGGGGGCATGGGCCCCCGGGGCCATCGCCAGGCTGCACACAGCAGCAGGAGCTCCCCCATGCACCCCTGGATTACCAGATCTCCTCAGACCAAGCTGGGCCAGGGCAACCCCAACGTGAGTTCCCACTGCCTAGGTGAGCCACACCCACAAGTGGCCAGCTGCAGTGGGACTCAAAGCGTAGCAGCAGGCACCTCCACCTGCGCAAAAGCAGGGAGGAAGCCCCCCAGGCTCCAATCCTCCTACCACCCAGCCAGGCTGGGGCCCTACTTACTTTCCCCTACTCCTGACTGGGCCATACGTCGCTCATTGCAGGGGCTTCAATCTGGCCCCAGGCCCTTCCCTCTCCCACAGATTGACCTGGAGGCAGTACGCATGCCCAGCTGTCCCCCCCAGCCCAGGATCAACCCAAAGAGGTTCTGGGGTCTACCTGTCAATTGGCATCCCCAGGCTGGTGCCCCCAAAGGACCCAGGTTTTCTGTTTCCCACAGAAGAACAGAGTACACCACAGATTTTACCTTTTACCAGAGGCAAACGCAGATTTGTCATTTTACCAGAGAAACCCACGTATTTTGCCATTTTGCAATGAGCTCCCCGCAGGCCGACAAAGTTGGGAGGGAGCAGAAGGAAGGGGAAAAGACAGGGGGCACCACATGCATAAATATGCACGTGGCCCCAGGCAGCCTGCAGAGCAGCTCCAGCAAGTAAGTGGAGGAGGGAGGGGGGAATTGAGGCCCCCACAGGGACAAAGCTGAGCAGGGCTGGGGCTGCTGCCCAGCTGGGTGGCACTTTGGGCCTGGGGCCACAATGCATGGCTGCAAGGCCCCAGTGGGGAACAGGACAGGGCCGCAGGTAGCTCGTCCCGGGGAGGGAGAGGCCAGTTACCTGCTGCCGCCCACACTCCCGGAGGGGCAGGGGAGACCCACGCCCCCTAGATCTGTACCCAGGCCAAGTGCAGGTTGTGGGCTCGACCTCCTACCCTGCTGCTCTCCCCCAGGGCCTCCCCAGCACAGCAGGTGTCACTCAGAGCAGCTGGGGACAGCAGGGCTGCATCAGGATTCCTCATTAGTGTGAGCTTCCCCCCCCCCCACCTCCCCCGGCAATGTGCCTCTAGTTCCTGTTGCTACTTTGGGAGGCGCAGCTCCACGCTGATGCCCTCACTGCAGCCCTGCACACAGGAGGCGCACTGCCGGGGCAGCAGGGGGGTGAGAAGTGGCCAGGAGGTTTTCTTCATGGCTCCTCCACTTCCTACCACACTAGGTTGGGGGGGGGGCAGGGGGAAGAGAAGGGAGGCAGGATACAGCAGCAAGCAGGGGGCCTGCTGTTCCCTGCTTCCCCCCCCATCCGACCCCCTAGCACAGCAGGGAGCAGAGGAGCAGTGCAGAAAACCTTCTCGCCACTTTGCACCCCGACCCCGCTCCCCCGGCAACACATCTCCTGCACATGGGGCTGCACCCCTCCAAGCAACTGTAGGCGCATCACCAGGGCAGCGGGGGGGAGGGGCCCTCACACAGGTTAGGAATCCCCATGAAGCCCAGCTGCCTCCTAGCTGTGCCAGGTCCAGAGACCCCAGGGGAGGGAAGCAGGGTGGGAGCTCAACCCCACAGCCTGCACCTGCACATACCCCGAGTATAGATCTGGGGAATGCAGGTCTCCCCTGCCTCCTAGGAGTGCATGCGCTAGTAGGGAACTGATCCTCCCGCTCCCCCGGATGAGCCACCTGAGGCCCCATCATGCTCATCTGGGTCCCCACAGCTGTGCATTGCGGCCCTAGGCCCCAAACCCCACCCAGCTGGGCAGCAACCTCAACCTGTGCCTGCCCTGGGTACCGATCTGGGGGGTGCGGGTCCCTCCTGTCCCCTTGGAGTGTGCGCAGCACTGGCAAGCTACCCTGCCCAACCCCGCAGCAGGGGAGAAAGGGAGCAGGGGGCTGAGGACCTGGGTCCGTAGCTCTGGCAGCTGGGACCTGCCCCCAGGCAGGGCTGGGGGGGTAGGGCACAAGCAAGTCTGTGGGGGTTATAGGGGGGGGCTTTAATTTTAATCATGGATTTTGGGGGTTTTAGCAGAGAATTTGATTTTTTTTAATCACAGAAAACCAGGCTCCCTGGTGACCACTGAGAGATAATAGGCAGTAGTGCATTGCAAATGTAGCTGTATGTTTCCTACTGATGGGATTATACATTGTGACATTTTTTTCATGTTTCAAACACTGGTCAAGCTGGGTGAAGGCAAAAGAATTTCTCCTCACAGCACCTTATTTTTCCCATGCCAAAACAAGAATTCTATATCTCTAGTCCCTTAAAAGATGGCTAACCCATTAAACTCTGCAACTGTAACTTTTAACGTTCTCCCAAGAATTACCCCAAGGACTGTCCCATCAGGAAGTGAGCCCATCTACAGCAAAAGTAACAATATTTAAAATTGTAACTTTTAAGATTGCATATTCTATTCAATGATATTGGAAAATAAGTGTGAATATCCAATGTAAAAACATTTGACTTCATTACAGGGAACAACAGACAAAAGGAGGCATGTGATTTTTTTTGTTCTTGTTGCTAGTAAATTATGTACTTTTAGAACTATACAAGTTTGCCACTTCACTAATGTGAATTAAGGTCTCAATTTTCAAATGCATCTCACCAGAGATAACTTTTCCCCATAGAACTATTTTCAGCCTTTCACAGAGGCAAAATACTGTCACCTTGGTGAATGGTTTTCAGGTGTATTATCATTAAAAGAAACCCACTAAGGGTTTAGATAGACATTCAGTTTCTTCAAGGAGAGTCCCTGCTCTCCCAGGAGAAACAAGTGTATAGACATTCACAATTTCTTTTCCCAAAGAAAATGTGGCCACTCTGGCAGAAAAATAAGTCAGGAACAACTCAAGTGAAGTGGTTCCCTTGGAGAATCTCTCCCAAGAGACAGAACTTCTGTAAAGACAGCCTGTGTGCTCTGCTGCTTCTCTCTCCACCTCCCTCTTCCCACAGGGAAGGAGATCCAGTCAGTCCCAGCCAGACAGGTGGCAGAACACACTCCATGTGTGCTTAGGGCTGGAAAAGCCCAGTGCTGAAGCAGCTAGGGGGTGTGTTCTGCTCGTGGCTTGTTCCCTGACTGAATCGCATGCACTACAGCAGTTGGGTTCTGGGAAGCATGCAAACATACTCCCTGTCCAGCCACAGCATGGGCAAAGAAAGGTTCAGGACTCTGTGCACAGCACAGACCCCACCCCCACCTTCCCTGACCCTCAGGATCCTTGTTTATATTCACTTTAAAAAAAGTCTGCAAAGCTCTCCAGGCTGCATGCTCTAGAAACCTTTCGCAGTCCAGTGTCCACACTGCAGGGCTCCTTGTTTCTCTAAACTTCTGTACAGGTCAGTTTCTCACAGGCCCCCTCTACGCGTCCAGGTAAAAGTGTGATGGGATCTAACATACAATCCACACCATCACACCTCCTGCCATGCCACGATTCCTGGCTCACCCTACACCAGCAAGAAGGAAGTTCCCATGGCTGGAAGCCCCCTCAGTTGAAGGACTCCCAGGGACAGGGATACCCCATGCACCCCAGAGCTGGGGAATCACAGCTGTCATGATACCCAAGGCCCAGAGTTTTCACACACCCACAGGACAGTCTGGCACCTACTGAGTTCTATCACCCGGTTGGGCATAATTCACCCCTGTGACTAGGAGCCCTGTTAGTATACAAGGCTCCCAGGAAACCCTGATATTCATGCAATTTTAACCTCGAGAACAACAAGTTATAAAGTTAGTACACATTTTTGAGGTCTTACTGTATAGCTAGTTAGAGCTTTTTACAGTTTGACAGCTAACCACTTAATTGGGCAATACCTGTGACACGTAGAGGAGGCCTCAGAAAAACAAAACAGGGAGAGTTGTCCTGGATTATTTGGATGTGTGTACACAGTCTGAAATTCCACTACCAAATTCCAATCCCAAAACTCAGGGTTGCAGGTGGGTGCAGCTCCACACAAGTTAAATGCAGCAGCACCCATTTATATCAACAAAAGGTCTGGCCCACATTAACCAGACTATTTTAGACTTGCAATTCTATAAAGTATGGGTCAAACACTGAACTAAATTTCATGATCCTTCTTTATCCTAGGCCAATCCATCATATAGCATCGGCACCATAGCAAAGATATCACTGCAGAGAAACAGATGTCCTGCAAAGCTAACTATTTCCTGTACAGTAGTGCTGAGTTTTGCGGTTCCTTAGAATTTGCAGTTGGAAGGCTGGGGGGGTGGGAAAACAGGTCTGATTATTTATTCATCTACTTTAGTTAAAACCCAACAAGTTTTGTTTTGAGGAAGTGAACTGGCAACTCAGACTCAAGGCTGGTGCAACCGAGAAGGCTTCGGATTCCTTGACCATGGTGCACACTTCAGGGAGAAAGGACTCCTGGGAAGGCATGGCATCCACCTCACAAGGAAAGGTAAGTCTCTGTTTGCAGATGGCCGATCCTCTGGACAGGGCTTTAAACTAAGATTGCTGGGGAATGGGATACACAAATTCAGATATGTCCAGGGACCAACATACAAGTAAGGCCTGCAGATAGGGACACTGGGAGAGCGGGAGCTGAGGTAATAGTTCTCCGTCAGCGGGACAGGATGACGAGGGCCTTAGCAGAAGGACTCAGGTGCCTATATACTAATGCCAGGAGCATGGGGAACAAGCAGGAGGAGCTAGCCCTCCTACTCTCCAGTGGGCATTATGAGCTAATAGGGATTATGGAGACCTGGTGGGACTCCTCTCATGACTGGAATGTAGCCATAGAGGGCTACACCCTGTGTAGAAGGGACTGGGTGAGGAAGAAAGTTGGAGGTGTTGCTCTCTATGTGCAAAAGTAATATATCTCTTTGGAGGCTGACAGCTTGAAACCCTCTAAATCAAGTTG
>NW_017729023.1:4418993-4424583 GCF_001723915.1 Gavialis gangeticus | reverse complement strand
GGGGGGGGGGGGGGGGGGGGGCAGGGGGCATGCAACAAGAGAGACCTAACTGTAGGTGTAAACTACAGACTATTGATCTGTAAGTTGCTCTGAAAAACAAGGACCTTGCAAACCAGGGGGAGGAAATAGAGCTGGAGGTAACCTGAGAATTGACTGAAGCTGACAAAAATGTCACAGGTGATTTTAATTATCCAGACATCTCCTGGGATGAACACTCGGCCAAGCTGAATAGGTCGCGATCCTTCCTGACCTGTGTTGAGGAGCACTTCCTGACTCAGGAGGTGCATGGGCCAGCCAGAGGTGACTCTGCTAGACTTGGTCCTGGCCAAATGAGACTACCTGGTGACCGACTTTAAATATAGAGGGAACTCTGAGCAACAGCAACCATGAAGCCATCATGTTCACTGTCTGATGTAAGGCAGACAAATCAAATAGCAGGACTGAAGTCTTGGACTTCAAAAATGCAAATTTCAACAAGCTTAGGTCACTAGTAGGGCAAGTGTTGCAGGACCAGGGACCAAAGGTGAGAGGTGTGCATGAAGAGTGGTTGTTCCTTAAGGACATGATCCTTGAAGCACAAAGGAAGTCGATTCCCATGTGGAGCAAAGGTAACAGAAAGCCTGGGAAGCCCTCTAGGCTAAAGGAGGAATTCACAGTCCTTTTAAGAAAAAAAAAAAAAAAAAGAGGCTTATAAACAATGGAAGTTCCGGACAGGCGACAAGGAGGACTATTCCACAATGGCCCTCATTTGCAGGGAACAGATAAGACAAGCTAAAGCAGTGACCACACTTATATTAGCAACAGGTATCAAGGAAAACAAGAAGTCCTTCTTTAGGTACATAGAGAACAGGAGGAAAACAAATGGGACTGTGAGGTCACTGTTCAACAACTCAGGAGGGCTGGTTAATGGTACCCAGGAGAAAGCTGAAGAACTGAATGACTACTTTGCCTTGGTCTTTCACCGGACCAAGGGGAAAACAATGCCAGGCAGAATACAAGATGAGCACAGTAGGAATAATCGCCTTCCTGCTATTACTGTAGAATTCATGTATCACCAATTTAAAAAAATTAGATATATACAAGTCAGCAAGAGTGGATGATCCTCATCCAAGAGTGCTGAAGAAGCTGGCCGAAGTCATTGCAGAACCCCTGGCGCAACTCTTCCACAACTCGTGGTGCTCTGGAGAAGTCCCTGAGGACTGGAAGACAGCCAATGCTGTGTCCATCCACAAGAAGGGCAGGAGGGAGGACCCGGGTAACTATAGACCAATCAGCCTAACTTCCATCCTTGGGAAAATCCTAGAAAAGTTAGTCAAGGCGTCTATCTGCGATAAGCTTGCAGAAGATAAGATTCTGAATGGCAGCCAGCACGGCTTCGTCGCAGGCAGGTCTTGCCTTACCAACCTCATCTCCTTCTATGACCAGGTAACTCGCCACCTGAACACGAGAGAGCAGGTTGACATTGTATACCTAGACTTCCAAAAGGCCTTTGATCTAGTATCCCACTAAGTCCTCAAGAAACAATTGGAGGATTGCGTGCTTAACTCAGAGACAGTCAGGTGGATGAGAAACTGGCTGTAGAATAGTACCCAGGGAGTCATAGTGAATGGATCTGTGTCATCCTGGTGAGAAATGGGCAGCAGTGTCCTGCAGGGGTCCTTACTTGGTCCAGTACTTTTCAACATCTTTATTAAGAATTTGGATGTGGGGGTGAAGAGCTCACTGTCCAAGTTCATGGATGACACCAAATTCTGGGGTGGCGTAGTCACTCTAGAAGCTAGACTACAGTTACAGGCAAACCTAGACTAGCAAACCGTGCAGATTGGAGTCTGATGAAGTTCAACACTGAGAAATCAAATGCTCCCAGCTCAGGATGAGCAACCCCCAACACACCTACAGGCTTGGCAGCACCAAACTGACTAACACCATGAATGAAAAGGACCTGGGGGTAATCATAGACCACCATATGAATATGAGCCGGCAGTGTGATGCTGTAGCCAGTAGGGCAAATAATACTCTGGCATGCATCAGTTGATGCATCTCCAGCAGAACCAAGGAGGTGATTCTTCTGCTCTACTCAGCACTGGTGAGACCACAGCTAGAGTACTGCGTCTGGTTCTGGGCACCATGCTAACAAGGACATGGACAAGCTTGAGAGAGTCCAAAGAAGAGCCACCCATGTGACCAGTCTTACATGGCAAGCCATATGAGGAAAGGCTGAGGGATCTGGGACTCTTCAGGCTGAGGAAAAGAAGGCTGAGAGGGGACCTGGCAGCAGTTTACCACTACGCTAGGGGAGTACATCAAGGGCTTAATGAGCAACTGTTCAGCAGGGCACCCAAGGGGAAAACTTGGAGTAATGGCCACAAACTCCTGGAAGATCAATTCAGGCTTAACATTAGGAAAAACTTCTTCACGGTCAGGGTGTCTAAACTGTGGAATAAGCTCCCTCCAGAGGTGGTGCAATCCCCTACCCTGGAAATCTTCAAGAGGAGACTAGACAGTCACCTTGCTGGGATCACCTGACCTCCAGTTATCTTTCCTGCTTGGTGCAGGGGGCCAGACCCAATGATCTTCAGAGGTCCCTTCCGGTCTTACAATCTATGAAGCTATGAACTGAATTTCCTTGTTCAGCACAGCTTTAAAATCAAGCAGCTGGGAATTCTTTTATATACTTTTTTTTTCTTTTTACTCCAAGTGCAAATCTCCCCGATTGCTGACAGAGAAGGGAAAGCAGAAGGTTAAAACTGCATGCTGCTGAACTGGCATAACACTGCATTAATGGCTCGCACCAACAGACCTTCTGCTGCAGGGACAGCTGCATTATTACTGCAGTCTCACAGTTTCTATCAACTGTGTAAGCCTTGGTAGGCATGCACACAAATGTCTACCTCCTCCTCCAAAACAAGGGGAAAAAATTACAAACAGCTATGACTGATGAAACTGCTAGGAGAAATGGCAATATTCTAACAGTTTCTGCATCTCAACCACATCAAAACTTTGAATATCTTAAAACTGTAATATTATATACATAAATTGTACACATGCTGGTACAAGTTGCTTTTTAGGTGAAATTTCCTTCTTGAACATTTAAACATAATTATCAAAACATTTTAATGCAGATTGGAAGTTCCCTGCCCCATTTGCATACTTACACAGGGAAAGAACACTAATGAAGATTCCCACATAGACAGCATGGTGATTTTATTAAGATACTTCCAAATCTTTGTGGAATGATTGGGGTTGTTTTGATGAGGGGGGTTTCAAATTGCCTACCATTGTCCCTCTGAGTGTGAAGCTTTACATACAACTTGAGTGTTGCCCGAAATATAAAATATAACATCCAAGCACATTAGCACAGATTTTATTGCCCTAAATATACCCATAGAATGTCTTTACATTTTTTTAGCAAGTCAAATATCATATTTCATACCTCCAGATTTATTTTTAAATGACCCCTGGTGTCAAGGAAGCATCCATGCAAGTCTGAGTTCAGGACTGCAAAAGAAACAGTTTCCGGAGAATTTTAATTTTGGTTCGAACAATCTGAAGCTACAGGAGGATACATCTGCAGTAACAAAGGATTCTGCTTGCCTAAAAAAATTACAGAGTGAACTGTACCCACCTACGCCACTCCGTTCTTGGTAAGATTCTCAACTTACATGTTCTGAACTGTTTTTCCATACAATAACTGAAAAAATTGCTACAGATCTAGTCTTTCTGTACTTGACTAGAACAGCTACTTATAACAGCTATGCTCCGAGTTCAAATCAGGATGCTAAATCCTGAGCTTCATTAGTAGTCTTCCCTGGCCTTTCATCCTGCTTCCTTTCCCCTCCTCCCTTCACCATCAGTAGTTAATCCTGTGAAGTCATGTCTACAGGATTAATACTATGGCCAGAATGCTCTATTCTCAATACAGATCTGATAGGCAACCCAAAACAATGAGGAAACTGCCCCCTTTGATATTTTTGTCTAGTGAGGCTATGTGGACAGTTGGAAGCTCCTCATGTAGAGTTCATTACTTGAAGAATGACATTACCTGCAGATACCTGCAGAAAGCAAAGCATAACAAAAACAAAGACAAAGGTAAGATCTCAGCCATGTAACTAGGCTGAGTGAACGAGTATACTGATCAATTACAGGCATACCTCGGAGATATTGCGGGTTCGGTTCCAGACCACCGCAATAAAGCGAATACTGCAATAAAGCGAGTCACACAAATTTTTTGGTTTCCCAGTGCATATAAAAGTTATGTTTATACTGTAGTCTATTAAGTGTGCAATAGCATTATGTCTAAAAAAACCAATGTACACACCTTAATTAAAAAATACTTTATTGCTAAAAAATGCTAACCATCTTCTGAGCCTTCAGCGAGTCGTAATCTTTTTGCTGGTGGAGGCTTTGGCTTAAGGCTTAAGGGAATGTTGTGGTTTGTTTGATCTTCTATCCAGACCACTAAAACTTTCTCCATATCAGCAATAAGGCTGTTTCGCTTTCTAATAATTCGTGTGTTCACTGGAGTAGCACTTTTAATTTCCTTCAAGAACTTTTCCTTTGCATTCACAACTTGGCTAACTGTTTGGCGCAAGAGGCCTAGCTTTCGGCCTATCTCGGCTTTCGACATGCCTTCCTCACTAAGCTTAATCATTTCTAGCTTTTGATTTAAAGTGAGAGACGTGCGACTCTTCCTTTCACTTGAACACTTAGAGGCCATTGTAAGGTTATTAATTGGCCTAATTTCAATATTGTTGTGTCTCAGGGAATAGGGAGGCCTGAGGAGAGGGAGAGAGATGGGAGAATGGCCGGTCGGTGGAGCAGTCAGAACACACACAACATTTATCGATTAAGTTCGCCGTCTTACATGGGCGCGGTTCGAGGCGCCCCAAAACAATTACAATAGTAACATCAAAGATCACAGATCACCATAACAAATATAATAATAATGAAAAAGTTTGAAATATTGCGAGAATTACCAAAATGTGACACAGAGACATGAAGTGAGCAAATGCTGTTGGAAAAATGGCGCCGATGGAAAAATGGCGCCAATAGACCTGCTCGACGCAGGGTTGCCACAAACCTTCAATTTGTAAAAAACGCAATATCTGCAAAGCGCAATAAAGCGAAGCGCAATAAAACGAGGTATGCCTGTACCAGTAAACCTGCCACCTTAAGACTACTCCCCCGCTCCCCTTCCATCAGCAACCATCTGCTTCAATATTTTTTAAATAATAAGAGGTGCTTATATGGTTCATAGCCTGCTTTATTTACAGTTACTATAAAAATTCTGTTCAGAGGAAAGCTACAACAGTGACTTATGGCAGAACCTAACTTTTCTTTTTCCACGCAAAACAAAGGCTTCTGGGAACAAATCCATGATTTTTCCATGTCTTCCTGGACTTTCCTCATAAGGAAAAAAAAACATCTTCCCAAAGGTATAAAACTCCATTATACAAGCCAAAGACTCCAGAAAGATCTCCTCTACCTTCCTTTGTAGGGGGAGAATCTTCTCCTGTGGACTTCTGGAAAATTATCATAATCCAGAACTTCTGACACTGGCGATACTGATAAACAAGAAGTATCATGATAT
>NW_017729023.1:4408951-4413993 GCF_001723915.1 Gavialis gangeticus | reverse complement strand
GGGGAGAATCTTCTCCTGTGGACTTCTGGAAAATTATCATAATCCAGAACTTCTGACACTGGCGATACTGATAAACAAGAAGTATCAGATATACAAGAAGAAATAACCAAGGGCTTTGCTGTCCCCAACCAAGGCTCCCCATTTGAGAGAAAACACATAACTCTCTGGAGTAGTGACTTAAGAATGGTTCAGTAGGAGGAAATCCTTCAAACTGGAGTATTAAACTGTATAAAATCCTAAAAAGAGAATGTTAGTTTAGCTCTATCCTTAAGGTGAGATTCCAAAATCTCTTTAACTTTACTCCTGATGAGGGGCAATGGCACACTGAGGAGCTCTAGTCTCCCCCACACACACACACATCTAACTTGAAGCCACAAACAAAGCCCAAGAGAGTAAATTAATTAAGGTGAATTCAGAAGACAAGTTTCCAAATAGCTGGTCTTGTCTTTCCTCCCTCATGGCTTCCCTGTTACTGCATCTAGCTTTGATCACATATTGTATGGGTACATTTAATGGCTAAATCCTCAACACAAAAATTTCCAGCGCCTAAACAAAAACCCTGCAGTGCAGACACAAGACTTACGCTGATCAGTTAGCTTCAGGCTTAGTCTTTACCTAAACTTACACCAAAATAATTCCTATTCACACCTTTTGCTATTTCAATAAAAGTCTGATTTTTTTAGAACTGCATCCAATTTCAATTTTCCTTTGTTACCTCTATTAGAGCTTGAGCAGTCTGTCAAACAAAATCTCCTATCTTCATTAGTTCAGTTTTAAGTTTGCTTTCCTCTAGTGCCTTTCCTTTAAGGGGAATTGTGATGCATCCTTCGCAACTAACCAAGTAGTTACCCTGTATTTTCCATACTTTTCAATTTTTCATATTTTCAAGCTTTTCCACAGCATATTAAAACCCTTAACTAACCCCCATAACAGTGATATGGGGAGGAAGGAAGAAAATAAGATGTAGCAGTATTTTAATGAGCAGAGGGGAAAAAAATAAATAATATAACTTTGTTAGGAATGAGATTTATTATACACATTTCAAGTATACAATAAAGCCTGCAATATCACATGAGCTACATTGTTTTCTACATCAGTCCCCTTAAAAAGCAACAATCTCCGCTGAGCGACAGTCCTGGGATATAGCTCTAGAATTTCCCATTCCATCGAGACTGAATTCTATACACTATGGTCAAGGGAACTGCAGAGATCTGAGTACAGTAAGTATACCACATGAGAAGGAGATAAACATAAGCTTCTGCGACAAGAATGAATCTTACTGCAGTTGTTTCTGAAAATTTATTTTTGCAACTACTTTTAGAGACCCATAAAATAAGTCAAACCTTCTCTGGCACTTCCTCCCTCTCCTCTGCAGTAAGCACATTTAGGGACCAGCTCTTTCTGATCTAACAGGGATAAGGAATTTCACAGATTCTTCTCACTAACTTGGGAGTCCACATGAATTATATAAAGTCAAAGAGATACCAAGAAAATCCAGAAAACAAGGATGTTCAGTGGACATTCATTCAACATAATCTATTGCTAATCCCAGACCAAAAGGTTTGTTCCATGGATTAGGGGAAAAAATTGCTTACTGTTGTGATGAAGTAGTGTGGTACAGTTCTCCTGTGCCTGACACCTGCACTGCCTAAAAGTCACTAAGCAGCAACAGTAAGAGTGATAGGGCTAGTAAGCTTTACAGTTATAATCATGAAACTTGAGATGCTTTCCTTTTCTTCCAGCATTCAGGAAGGAAAAGGGCCAGGAGCTTCAAGTTTAAAATGCTTGCTCCCTCTATAGTCTGAAATAGAACATCATGTCCCAAAGTCCTGCTCAGGGTCAGCAAAATCCCCTTTCCAGCAGCTATGTGTAGCAAAAAATCCACACAAGAGACACTGTACAAGGATAAAATTTCTGTTTTCCTTCCCAGTCATGTTGGACATCAGTTAACTAGAAGCTCTTAAGTAGATGTGGTAAACTCAGACTAAGTTTCTATTTATTACTTATTTTTAATCAAGGAATTTGTGGTGACAGAACTGAAGGTTTTACTAGGTTTATATTTAACATGCATTTTTAGATTCAAATATTTATAACAAAAGCATGTTAGACAAATGAACAACCGATAAAGTATAAAAACAAATACCTAAAGTACAAGTATTTTGATCCACAGCATTTCCAATGTAAAGGCCTGATTATAACACATGCAACGTGTTATCAAAACTCCCCCTCAATTCCTGTTTGTTAAAACCAGTAATTCTCTTTTACTTTTTTAATACCTGTTTAACTGCCTGAGTTTGACAGAAGATGCTGCTCAAAGCTATGCATTTGCAGCTTCACATGCAATACATCTGCCAGGCAGATCATCAAAAAAACTACAACAAATCCCAAGCACTATTTCCCCAATGTCTTGGAACCTGACCTTTAAAGAAAAAATGCAAATTAAAAAAATGCTGACATGGCAACACTTAGCTTAAAAATACATCTTTCCTGAAAAACAGAGGACTAGCAGTAGTACAGTAAAAAGACTTCTTGTGGACACAAAAAAAAGTGGTCATAGCAGCTTACACACAAAAACAATCCCAAGAAGATCCACAAGTCTGTATGGATGGCACTAGCTTACAGAAACTAGGGACTTTTCCATATCACAGTGACAGACGCATTGAGGACTTGTCAAAAAAAAAAAGTTGTGCTATTGTTAAAGCTTTACTGGTTTAGCTAAAGTGATACAAACCTTTAACACAGGCAGTTATAGCTATGAAAGTAGTTTATACCTGTATAGCTATTCCCAAATTATTCTATATCCCAAAATAGTTATAACAGTACATATGTACACAGACTTCTAATTTGGTATACTTCATTCTCAGTTTCCACCGATAAGAAATACTTCAGTTTACACCACACTTGTTTTATTTCCTCATCTCTCTCTTCACTTTTATGACTCTAAGCTGACCTCAGCATTCCCTGTATAACTGTTTTTCCTCTCCCCAGGATCCACTGATAGGGAAGCAAATTGAGAAAAAAACCAAACTTTACTCCTGAATATTATATTGTTCCCCAACCATTCTAGCTTATCAACTCTAAGCCAGTCATCCTCAGCCAGGGGGCCACAGCACATCAAGCGATATAGCTGTTGGCATGCACACGATTGACATAATAAACCCAGAGACTTCAAATAGAAAGCCACAGTCTTAAATAGTCTGAGCTTGTTGTAGTTCTAAGCTGGAGTCCAAACTAAGAGCTGGCATTTTCAGGGGCGGGGACTTGCGTCTAAAAAGGCTGAGAACCACTGCTTGAAACAAACAAGTACTTACAGAAGACTTCTCCATTTACTCCACAGAAGTTTGAAGCATAATCATACAATAGAAGATCTTTCTCCCAATTACTTACCTCAATCTTTGTGCTTGACAGATTCATCAAGTAATACACTTTCACAATTCAAACTAGTATTTTTAGATGAGATGCCATAAAAATGGGACTTGGGATGACAGACACTTTTTCATTACAAAACAGTGCAAGCGTAGTATATATTTTATCTTAGGCCTGAGATGTAAACAGAGTTATTGATCTGTAAACTGCTCTGAAAACCAGGAACTTGCATAATGCAGGGTCAAAGAAAGATGTGCGGGTTTTCAACAATGACATTTAAAGTACTCCACCATAAAAGATGAAACAGGGAATGGTAAAGGTGAAATGTGGAGTAGAGGGAGGTCAAACACAGATGGCTACTTTATTTCAGCCCAAATAAGAACAAATACTCTTTGGCATGAATGAGAAGCTAAGTGCAGGTATACAGTACCAGATTTTGAAGAGGAACCATAAATAAAATTTAACAATCTAGAACAATCAGCTCTCTCTCTTAGTCATAGCTTTTCTCTGCTATTACCCAAACAACCGGAGATACCAGTTAGTGTCAAGGTCCAGCAGCGCTAAGCACTGGAGTAACTGTTGAAGACACTGGGTGCATCTACATGTGCTATTAATGCAACTGAATAAATTCCATCGCAGTTCATGCTGGAGTTCATTGATCCTGGACACGCTATTTGCTCATCTGCCTGGGACCACAGCATGCTGAGCCAGGTTGGATCAGCCCCAACTGGCAGGGGCTGAGAGGAAATGGGAGGAGGGTGGAGTCAGGCTGCCAGCCTGGGGCTGCTCCAAACCAGCTCTATGTGCTGCAGAGGGTCTGGCTGAGGCACAAGGTTGCTCTAGTGTGGGGCTAGACCAGGGGAAGGCAATTATTTTGGGTGGAGGGCCGCTTACCAAGTTTTGGCAAGCTGTTGAGGGCTGTATAGGTAGCCCCACCCCTTGACAGGTGCTCCACCCCCTGATCCCTGTTTTGTGACTGGAAGTCCCACCCCCTGAGCTTTGCCATCCACAGTCCTTCCCCTTGTCCCCAGAACTACTCCTTTCAGCAAGGGACTTTGGCCATCTTGGAACCAGAAAAATACCAAATTATATTCTAAAAGGCAAACATCTACAGCATTCATTAAATTTGATTTCAAAAAATATTTCTGTCCCAATTTACAAGTGTTTGTGTCATGTACACAGAAGTGATTGTACAATAGCTTAAAATGAAGTCTTATTTTTGTATATCATGGGGGTGCATATAGATTTGTGGAGGGGGCATAGGTGTGGGTGGGTACGGGGTTTGTGGGGGCTATGTGTGAGGGTGTTTACATACGGGGGTCTGCATATATGATAATGCAAGGGGGGGGTTGTGGGTGCATGTGTATGGTGGAGCATGTGTGGGACTCACCCTATGAATACACACACACACACACACACACACACACACAGTCCCTGCCTGTGCGCGTGCACACACACATACTAGAGTAGCCCTGTGCTTCCCAGCCCGGCAATGCAGGCAGGAGCCACTGTTGTGCTGGAGCAGGGTGGGGGCAGGAAGAGAGTAAAATGACTGAGGGTGGGATGGGGGTGGGCTGCTCAGTCCTGCTGAGGACTCCCCAGGCCTACTGCTTCAGTCTCCTGTCAACTTTGAGAGGCAGCCAGGAGCAAATAAATATTTACTTTTTTTTTTTTTT
>NW_017729023.1:4391886-4403951 GCF_001723915.1 Gavialis gangeticus | reverse complement strand
AAAAAAAAATTTTTTTTTTTTTTTTTTTTTTTTTTTAGCGGCCCCACGAGTTGGATAGAATGGCCTGGTGGGCCAGATCCAGGCCTCAGGCCATATTTTGTTCACCCCTGGGCTAGCCAGCCCCCTAGACAAGCCCCCCTCACTGAAACACCCTCATGCCACAGCCAGCCCCATTAGCATTTACACATATGTTGTGGTGCACTAAATAATGCCACCACAGAACAGTACTTGTGTTTACTACACCCTAATAGAGGCACATGTGTAGATGTTAAGACTACTGCACAGGTAATTAGGCAACTCCACAGAAAACATCTCATGTAGGAACCCAGTGCTCCGATTTCAATAAGTTTATAAAAGAAAACTACTTTGAGTAATTTATAAGTTTAAATGAAGTGGAAATAAGTCCTTCTGCAAATGTTACCTACCACCACAATTATGAACCAACATCAGCTTCTTAAACTAAATGAATTCATATTAAATAAAGCAATGTCACGACAGCAAGTATGCTAGAAACAAGGACTGAAGGGGGTGACAGAGTCAGCTGCTGCCGAGATGCATCAAATGTAAATTTCCAAAGTATTCCTACTGATGTTCAAGGAAAGACAGGGGCCAACTATGCAAAGCGTATCATTATTATTACTTTGTCCTCCCACTCTCCAGCTTGACATTTTGTGACTTTCAGCTACTTGTAGCATCTCTTTGGAAATCTAGACTGTAGGTTTCAGAGATATGAACTCTTACTGGGTGTCTGAGTTGCACCTAATATTGGAGTTCTCAAAAAATGAAGATTCAAATGCACTCTCACTAATTCAGTTGCTTTAAGAAGTTTAAAGAAAAATATCCCAGAAAAATCAGGAGAATTTGTTTCATAACACACAGTAAGGCATATAGGATATAATCTATTAACTCAATCTACTTTGAAGGTTCCCAGTGAATTTCATTAAATTATTAACTGTTCTTCAGAGGTACAGCAGCACCCACATCACTTGCATCAATGTGGTATGCAATCCACTCAGTTCACAGCAGGCTGCAGGATGAAAGACGAACTACTCAGCTACTGGCTCTAGTTTTTACTTCAAAAGGTGCCACTTCTCCAGCCTGCTCTGAAGGACTGCTGGTGAGCTCCAGCTTGACTGGAAAAGCAGCACCTTTTGAAGTAAAAACTACAATCAACAAGCAGCTAGAACACCTCAGCAGTCCTGCACAATTGTTTGCTCAGGCTGTATACCCTGGGTTTGTTTGCAAATCCTTATCCCTGCAAAGAATCAAGTTTCTACCCTGCATGTGGCACAAAACAGATTGGGAAGGGGACAGGCAGAACCACAGCATATAGGACAGGGAAAAGCCAAGCATCAGATCAGGCAGGGAGCAGAGCAGCAGCTTCGTTAGGGAGTAGAGGACAGGGAGCAGAAAGCCGAGCGGCAGATAAGGTTAAGGAAAGGGATCTGAGTGGTATTCAGGGAGGGAGGGAAGGAGGGCAACGCGAGAGACACAAGCCAAAAAGGTTGGTCCCCAATGGCATAGTGAACACATGTGCTTAGTTTTAAGAAGGAAGACGGTCATATTGTAGCCATCCCACTTCAAATTATCAATCTGGAAAATTTAAACCGGGGTGTCAAACTTATTCAGTCTTGTGGGCCACATGAGTATCCCTGAGCCAGTCTGCAGGCCAGACGAGGACTGATTTCCTGCAGAGCAGCCCCAGTGTCGAGTCCAGCCTGCATAATTTCACCCACATAGTTGCCATGATGGTATCTGGTACATGGATCAGGTGAACACACTTTGGAAAAGATACAAGTACGACCGATAGATTATGACCAATTCAGTGTGGGGACCATTGATTGTTGTAATACTGAAGATGTGACTGGTTCTAACTGGTTCAAGTATGGAGTGAAAGGTGACCACCAGGGGTGTGCAATCACAGGAGGGTTTCTTTTTGTATTGCAGCAATTACTGCATTTGAGTGGCTCTTTCAAAGATATGGTCTATTTCTCTGCTAAAGTGCCCTTGTTGTACGAAGGCATGTTTCAGGTTGGCAAGGTCCGTATTTACAGTATTCTACTAGGATCCCACATATTTTTTGTATGTGGTGGTTTGGTAGGGTGCCATCTCTGATCTGGATCATGGCATCTAAGAAACTGGTGTTGGAATATTGCAGAGAAAATTTGATCAAGGGGTGATAGTTGTTAAAGCTGCTCATTTTTCCCTTCTACAACATTTGTGATGATAGTTGTTTGGTTCCTTGGACCTTTTGCAGGTTCCACTACAGCAGAGGGAAGCAACCCCTAGCACACATGCAAGAGCACGGCATGTGAAGGTATTTTGTTTGGCAGGCACACCTTAGGGCAGACACCAGGGAAAGAGATGGGATGTACAGCCACAAGGAAAGATGTACTGCCACAACAAGGATCAGGCCCCTGGCAGCTCCCCTAGCACGTCAAGGTTGCAGGTATTTTTGGCACTTTACCCAAAAAATGTTGCCAACCCTTGCACTACAGGCTTACTTATAAGCTACATAACTTTGATGAGAAAGAAGGAAATCGGTGGATGTTTATTCCTTGCTTTTTAAGTTTAAGCAGGCTACACTTTTGTGATATACAGTGTGTGAATCTGTGTACTTTTAACAATGATTTTAAGGATCACTGAGCCTATTGCCAGGTGGCAAATTTTAACAAATTCATCACTCCCATTTGCTATTTACTCAATTCAGCTATCCCCAAACACTTTCTTGACTTCTAAATACTGTAGTCTGTGAACCTACTCCTTTATAGGCTGACTTTAATACTTCACGGTTGTTGCAAATTTTCTTACGCTCATAATTTCAAGCAAGTTCATCCTAATAATGAAAGCAGTCTGCATAACTTCTAATTGATGTCTATATGATGTCTATGAGTCCATACTTAGCTAATTTGGGTGCAGTTGCAGACACTATGCAGGATAGGGCTAGGATCCAGAATGACCTAATAAACTGGAGAAGTGTTCCAAAAATCAAACAGATGAAATTTAACAAAAACAAGTACAGACCTGCACTTGAACAAATAAAGAAATGGGAATGATTGGCTAAGCTGCAGTAGTGCAGAGAAGGACCTGAAGAATTACAGTGGACCATAAGCTAAATATGAGCTACTAGTTTGCTCTTGTTGCCAACGACATCCTGGGTTGTATTAATAGGAACGTCTCTTTCAAATCAAGAAAAGTCTTTCTGGCACTATTCAGCAGTGGTGAGGTCTCACCTTAAGTACTGTGTCCAGTTTTGGACCCCAAACTTCAAGGATGTGGACAGACTCAGAAGAGTCCAAGGCCAAGCAACAAGGAAGAGGGGCTTCAGAGGCCAAGTTTATGAGGGAAAGCTGAAAGTACTAGCATTATTTAATCTATAAAAGAAGATTATACTGTCAGGTCAGACCTCTCTCGGTCTGCTATATGTAAACCAGGACAGCCTGTTGCATGGTGAGGTTGTCAGCAACTGAACTGGCACCCCCCTGACTTGCCTGGGTTAAGGAGGGCATGTGGAAATCCTGCAGCACTAAAATGAGACCTGTCAAAGGGCAGATGAGTTCCCTACGAGCCAATGGCCATCCACACCTGGCTAGCAGATGAGTACCACCAGGTCACTCTGCCCGAAGAATCACCACAGATGCAAAGCAACTCAGCTATGGCTGTTACAGTATCTAACGTGCCCCAATGGATCCAGTGGCCTCAGGACTGACTTGACTTAAAGAGAAGACTGAGGGAGAGATTTGACAGCAGTTTCAAATACTTGGAAGGCAATTCTAAAGAGAATGGAGATAAAGTTTTTCACCACAGCATTGCAAACAAGACTAGGAGGAATGGTCTCAGACTAAAGCAAATGAAATTTATGTTGGAGATTTGGAAAAACTTTCTGACTATAATGGTTAAGCACTGGAGAAGGCTACCTAGAAAGCTTATGGAATCTCCATCCCTGGAAGTTTTAAACAGACACCTGACTGCGATGGTTTAGTCAAGTATGATCCTGCCCTGAGCAAAGGACTGAACTAGAGGGCCTCATGAGGTCCCTTCCAACACAACTTTCCTGTGATCTTACTTTGTAAAACAAATGAACAGAGTACTGGTCTGGTAATCAGGAAACCTGGTTTTAGTCCCACTAGTCTGCTACGTGGCTGAGGGCAGCTTTACATTCTGTACCTCATTCCCTTTCCAACACTTGCTTCTTTGACTAATCAGACTCAATGCTTTCCAGTTGAAATCTATTTGTTTGCAAAATAAGGGAAATAGCTGGCTGCTACTAGCAGGTATATTATTCTTCAGAGATATGTGGATAGTTAAAATCCCTGCAATCTAGCATTCTGTGTGTTAACTGATCCTGAGAATTGTTCCAAGAATGTTTTATTCTACTCCGATGGCCTCCAGTGGATGTGCAACTCCCTTCTTTGTTTCACATTCCACATATCTTGTGGCAAATTTCTATACCACCCCCCAGAAAAAAAACATACACTTGTGATGTACAGTAACACCAACAGTGTGAAAGATACAATCCAGTGGATCTTTCAGATTAACAGAATTTTCAAAACTCTTCTTGAATTTGAGTATTAATATACGTTTGGAAAGTTTTGATACTAGAAACTAAAAGTTTGAGCTGAATATTCCTAAGAGGGTTTTAAAAGAAATTGAAGGGGAAAGCAGGCAGCCCTCTTGCCCTCTGCCCCGCTACTTCTTCCCTCTGAAGCCTTCCTCCCACCCCCCACCCCACCCTGCAACCTGTACTCCTTTCCCCCCACCACTCTCAGATTATCTGAGGAATATATTTAGTAAATCATTTTATTTGTTGCATTTTCCCTTCTAAATCCACAATGACTCTTTTGTCTCTCCTGCTTACTAAAAGAAACAAGATTTTATAAGAAAAAAAAGTCAGTTGCTCCAAATGGCATCCTTCTACCATTTCTTCCCCATCAATAATGTCTATATAAATATATTGATGGCACTCTAAATTGACATCCCATTAGAAGAATTATCCCTCCAAGGTTCCATTATTTTCCTTAAATTGGACTCCCTACTTTGACCTCTGCTTTTTGTTTTTTTACTGTTTCTAGTATCTTAGTTCTATACATGCAGATTTTCTGGTACATTTATTCAATTTATGCAGTATGATACCAACATATCACCTATTATAAAGGATATAACCGATCACAAATTCAGGTTTGGCCTTCTCTCCACCCAAACTAAGTTAAAAGCCCATTTAACCAAGGCTGCTGTTATAGAATTGTTTTATAAACAAGTCCCCCTCTTTCCATTCTCCCCACAGAAGTAACCTACAGACACCGTATATGTCGTGCAAATTGCTTACTAACACATTACCCGCTAACAGGTTTTATACTCTTGCCACAGAATCTGGCTAGCACAGGGAGAATGAGAGAGACCAGGATACCCAGTACCTACCATTTCCCCAAAAACAAAGAATCAACAATTACATTAGCTAATTACCCCTTCTTCCTTTTTACATGGTTTTGATGCTGTGGCAGTAGAGCATGCTGTTTTGACTTGCATGGTTTACAATTATTGTAGCACACAATTTCCTATCAGCCACCACTTTCCAACAAGGCAGAGATGAAATAAGGCAAAAGAGCTCACTTGCAAGTTTCCTTCAAAGACATTTAACTTCTTTCATATGCTGATTTATATACAGTTTGCAATGAAAAAGAAATCATGAGAGTAAAATTAAACTGAAAAAACCACTGCTAATTGGATAGTTTTATCTGTTTAAAAATACATTAAAAAAACACTATAGCTGATTTTAAAAAGGAAAGCAGAAGAGTTTACTTGTGCTGTGTTATGAGCACAAAACTCATTCACTCAGAACTATGACTGTTAATAAATGAAAATACTCACTTATGCTTATTAACAACAAGTAAACTGGGTTGTTTTAAATCAAGTCAATTTAAATCACAGATTTAAAATCAGCAAGCCAAAAACCTGATTTAAGTCACTGATTTTTATCAACTTTCCACCATATTTTTTTTTTTGTTTTTTTTTTAAGAAAAGTGTATTTTCATTGGTGGATATAACAATTAAAACATGTTGATTTACAACTAAATACAGTTTTTACAATAGATTTGGTACATGCATCTCCTAAGTACATCCAATGTATATTGTATTGATAAAAATCATATATTTTAGTATTCTATAAAATGGTGAAACCGTTCTAATTCACTAGATGATTAACTTTTTGCCATATTTGTATCAAGCTGCATTAATATGACAATTTGAATTTAATTAAATATACAAAAATCAATGCTTCAAATTTATTAAATAAAACTTTAAGGTTTTAGATAAAGACGTTTTAAAGATCAAAACATGGTGAACATTTACATTTAAATAATTAGAGTTAAATAATTGACTAAACACTACTATTAACTGATATAGTATTAGAAGCAAGAATAGTGGTTAGTGAATTAAGCCAATTATTTCAGATCACCCTGGGGAAATTTTTCTAAAAGGCCTAGGGAAGAGTCATTTGAGCTTAAGATCCTACTTGCTTAATTCTCTTTAAAATAAGACCGCCTTTTAAAAAAAAAAAACCAAACAAACAAACAAGGCAATTTTGAAAATGTTTACCCTCCCTCTCTTTCAAGTTTTCAGAACTCACAGACCTCCTCCTCCTTTCTATTCATAGTTTAGAAGAAGGGGGGAAAAACCACTTTCCTGCTTTTTCAACTCCCAATCAATTTCTCAGCTTTGAACAAACCAGTCCCAAAGAAGAAAATATTCTCTCTTTCTGCACCTGCAGAAAAGGCTACTGCTAGTAATAGCTAATGTAGCGCTTCAATAAACTCTGGTTCCAGGTGCTTTACTAGCAACTTCCACCAGGTTAGTAGTGTGACTTTCTTTAAAACATCTTCAACAAACATGTCCTGGTTGAATGGTTCACCTGTAGCCATGACATTTATTATGGTTGGCTTGATTGATGGCTGATTAGTAAATGCCCATGTCATAGCAGTTTTTCCAGCAATTAGGCATCTATCCTGGTACTGTGCCATTATTATTAACCCAAAACAATGAAGTGGAGTAAGTACCTAATGCATCTAACTTTTACTCCTGCAGATCCATTCAAATTTGCTATCAGGTATTTCTTGCTTCAATGTTTCTTAAGTTCTTTCAAAATTTCAACAGCATCCACAAAACACCAACAACCTTTCTGTAGCTTGCCGAAGGCTACTGAAATAGATTTTAATATATTCACAGCATATCTTCTACATTTCTGTTTAGTTAACTATTGACTATCTTAGCTGTGATACTTCCATCAATTTTGTCATGATTTTTTTCCCCACACATGGTTATCAGAACAGACCAGTTCTTAATAAACAGCATAAAGCAGTCAACCACTGAATTCCAACACACATCTTGGGGGGGAATTTAACTTGGATCCCCTACCTCTCTGCAGTAAAGTAATCCAAGAATACAGAAGTATTTTGTAATATCAACATATTTTCCTTTATTCCCACAGTGCTTAAATCTTTGGCTAAAGATTAATCTAATTAGCACTGCACCCATATGTTTCCAAGTTTGTTTCATTATCTTCTTTTAAGTTTCTTCTCATCTTTGCAGTATTATCTGTAAAAAACGCTGTGCACATGACACTTGAATTTTTGCTCACAGATTGTTACAGCTTTTACTACTATGTCTTTTAAATATTCTGCAGTATGGGCTTATCCTGAGGTATCAGGCACATATTACTGGATCATTCTGTACACTGCTCCACCCATGAAGATTAATTAATTCTTTTCCCTTCAATGTTTTTTGCACACCATTCAATATCCTTATACGTGGTATCCAGAAGCCTTTTAGCAATATTTTTTCTACTGGTGGAGTCTAACCTGGTCATAATGATTGAACCACTTCAGTGAAATGTTTGTTCTGAACAAGACCAAAGGGAGGATCTGCATAAATGAGCCAAGCAATCTTTTCATCTATGTTGTCCTGCTGGACACTGCTGGTACTGGTTATGAACTCATCCACAGTTTTACTTGATAATGAAGAAAGTCTTTTTAGATGCAAATAATTCACTGTTTTGAGGTATGTGCAGTTGCAGCACTGCTGGTGGTACCAGTATATGATTCTGAAGTTGCAGACATTGCAGATTATGGATTTCCATAATTTCTTACATCTAAACTGGATGCTGAAACAAAGTGGTTAAAAAGTCTGGGTATTACTCAGTGTATTGCCATAAAAAATGAGATTGTAAATGAAAGATCTCTCCTATAGATGTTTTTACCAGTGTTTAAAATATAATTTCTCCAAACCCAGTTCTATAGGGAAATATTAAATAAAACATAAAGGTTATTTTATTAAATGCTTTTCTTTATCACTATTTTAAAAAGTTTGAGAAGACACTTAAATTTTTGTTTTAAAATTTATAAATTCCTATTAAAACATTATTCCACACAGGATAACTTTACCTAGGACTTGCATATTTGCTTGTATCAGGCAATAAAACTTATTTCAGAAGTGCAGGGTTAATATTAAAAATGTATAATTGACAAATATGCCCAAAAAATAGCATATTCATTAGATTTTGGACATAAACATTTTGAAATTCCTAAGTAATCCACCTAAAATAACTAACATTATAGTAATAAGCATATCATTTACTAGCATTGCAATATATGGTAGGAAATCCGTAAGAATGGTTCATCAACACTAAGTTTACTAACCAATTGATCCAGATGGCTTAGACATGTCCATACACCATCTTCAAGTTCACTGACTTCTGAGAAGCATTTTTCATAATGTTGCTTTATTCAGGCTTCCAGGCCCTGCATCTTTGTTGCACTGTTTACATTTGGTGTTCCTCTTTTTCCCAGTCACATGGGATTTTTTTTTTTAAATATTCTCAAATAGGGTCTTTTTCGTAACCTGCAGCCATGGCAGTTTTTTCCTTCAGTTTCCAGGTGTTGAAATCAAAACTAGTCTGCACTCCAGTGTTGTGCCTTTCCCCCCAACAATCCATGATTTATGCTGTTATAACCCCACGCCTTGTGTTCTACAATGTTTTAGTTTAGGGACAAAGATAGAGAGCACTTGAGAAGTTCATGTTTACATGTCTCTGCATACGCAAAGGGACCAAGACAGGCCATTTAACTGAAGTACCTAGAACCATTCAGAAACATGGGGTTTGGTAGTTACTGAGCAGATAGCTGTTTTTTCATGAGCTGGAGAATAAGCCTCCATTATGGTGCAGAATTATATACATAACTTGAAAGCTGAGTTAATCAGAGCTCAGGTAGAGAGAAAAAAAAAACAGGAATTTGATACTTTCCAGGTTGGGTCAGTGGATAATCCTGATCAAAGAGTATTCATGATGGTGTCAGAAAGCAGGTTCCAATATCTGTGATAATGACTTTGCTGATCCTCTGAATTCAGTAGTATAGGTCCCACATCCCTTGCAGGGTCAAGCCCCTCATGTGTGAAATATTGTACTGCATTTTTAAACCTTGGCCTCAAAAATTAGATGTTTCCCCTCATTCTTGTATAGAAGAAAATCAGCCTTAACTCCAGAGTGTTTGATAGAGGCTTATTGATTTAATGTATTGTATTTAAATTATTTTAATACATCATACTAAACGTATACCTTAGCCAATGTTATATTAAATTCAAATTTTGTTTTAGGCTGGTTTATTGTTCAAAAGGAAAACTTAGTTATAAACTTAATTTGAAAACAAATCAGAAAATTCTAATTTAAATAAAAAAACTTGATTAAAAAAACCACACTATCAATCTTTATCCACCTTCTAGTAAGACATGGCAGTTAGTGAAATGAGGAACGCATGTCAGACCTCAGGAAGGTTATAGTGGATGCAGACAAGCTTTGGCTACCCTCTCAAACTATACCAGTTGGTCCAACAAAACATATCCACAAAAATCTTCACTTCTAGAAAATGTTTGCTTCTTTGAAGTGTCACACCCTATAAAAACGTTCTCTATTTTTAAAAAGTTGTGTTCAAATAAAAGCACGGAATACTGCATGGACATGAGAAAGCAGGCCTAGTCAATAACAAGTCGATTCACATGCTGCTCTAAAGTTTGTAAATTCTCCACCAGACATGCTTAATGACTTCATGTCATTAACTGTGAAAACAAGATTATTCTGTCAAAAATGCCACTCAACTGCTAAGAGTAGCTGATTTGGTTGTCCAGACTACAAAATTCCACCTGTAGCTTCATTATGCCTCATTACAACCCACAAAGCCTTCAGGAAAAAGGCATATGAGTAATTATGTATGCCTGCATGCATGCCCTTCCACAAACAAAGCATAAAATTGCTGCTGCTACATAACTATTCAAAGTAAACAGAGGAACACCACCATGTTTCATTTCAGTCTTGGACAAGAAGAAACCCAGATGAACATGAAGAACCAGCAACTCATCCTAGAGACAAGACAACAGCTGTGCTTGAAAAAACTTGCTCCCTGAGACAGAGATTTGCTTTTGAGACAGAGGAGCCTCCACCCTTCAATTTCTGCATATTAAATCTTTTGTTCCATAAAACTGAGCCATGGATACATTCAGGGGAAAGGAGAGGGAAGGAAGGTCACAAGAGCTCAGCACAACATGGCTCCTATAAAACTTAGGAACATTACTTGCATATTAAAACACTTAGCAAGCTTTTTTGAAACAATCTCACCTTAAGTTTCAAGCCTTTAAAGTTAAAAGAAGCTTGTTCTGGCAGCTCGCAGAAACCTACAGGAAAACACCTCTGGTTTCCATTTGACTTCTTGAAATGGCAAAAGTTCCAAATGAATAGATCATTGGTAATTTTCAGTACTGCTATTTGGAACACTGTAGGCTCCAAGTGAAAATGAAGAGCATTGTCAATTCCACTCTGCCTCTAAGAAGAGGCAGCAAAGTCAGGGGTGGAAGCTGTCCATGGGCTGTGGGGGACGGGACTCAAAATGGAAACTGGGAAAGTAATGGTATAAATAGGGACCCAGCAATCTGGCTCTGGTCCAGCACAGACCAGGAAGCAGGTGCAGCTTCCAACTGGTACAGAGCTGTGAAGCTGAGCAGCTGAAAACTGCATCTGTGCTGCTGCCGCTCCCCCACTGCAGCACAGGCTCAGCTAGAAGCTACCCAGCTCCAATGCAGCTACCCACCAGCTGAAACCTACACCCGTGCCACTGCCCAGGAGAGGAGCAAAGGGGGTGGGAGGAAGCAGCAGCAGTGTGGATGCAGTTTTCAGATGCCTGGCTCCAGCACAGCTCTCCATGGGCTGGAAGCTGCACCTGGGTTGATGGGTTGGGGGAAGCTGCGGTGGCACAGGCACAGCTCCCAGCTGCCTGGCCCTGGTACAGAAAAACTCTCTCACCACAACCACCCAGACCACATCAGATCAGAAATGTGGGGTGGGGAGCAGTAGCAGTGGCAGAGGTGCAGGTCTAGCTGGAGGCTGCCCAGCCCTGCCAAAGTTCCTTGTTGCAAAGGCACAGGCAAAGCTCTCAAGCTCTCCAGGCCAGATCCAACCCATGAGCCATATATTGCTGACCCCTGGTGTAGAATACTCAAAACCATCTGGGAGTTTCTTTTGTTTGTTTTCAGTTTAACGTTTTTGTAAAAACCTGTCTTTTAAGGGTGCACCAATAGAGATTTTCTTGGTTGATACCAACAGCCGATTATTAAGCAGTAATATTGGCCAATACCAATCCGATAACTGATATTTAGTAATACAGCACGTCGAACAAGCTGAAGTGCCCCCACCACCCTTTCTTTCCATGGGGACAGTAATACAGGAGACACAGTGGCACTTTAATTAGAGCAGGTCTCAGAGCCGCTCTTATTAAAGCACTGCCTCCCCCACTCCCGGGGCATATCTAAATAAGCGCCCCATACCACTTGCAGCTCCTGCCTTTCAACCCCAGCCTGGGGGCAGCTGCCTGAGCCCAAGGCTGCTCAGGGCTGGGTGGTCTCTGGGCACTTTAATTCAAGTGGCTCTTTGAGCTGCTCTAATTAAAGTGTTGCCCCCCACACTTCCCGGAGACTTCCTCCCAGCCAGGGGAAGAATCCTGATGCAAACACGGGGGGGGGGGGGGGGG
>NW_017729023.1:4385961-4386758 GCF_001723915.1 Gavialis gangeticus | reverse complement strand
ACGAACTCTGCATCTTTCAGCACTTTCTACAATGGTTGCCCCGGCCCCAGCCTGTAGTCTGTGCTGTGCTGTTGCCAGCTCCTGGGACACCACAGCAGCTGCTCCTCTCCAGCCTGACCAGTCCATGACGGGATGGGGGTGTATATCTGGGGTCACCTCAGGTCGTGAGACAGAATCCAGGTGTCTGAGGGGCCCCACCCCTGGGGCAAGAGGGAACCTAGATGTCCAGGCCCCCAGCATAATTAGTTATCAGACAACATTATCAGCTGCAACAACCAAAAAAAGTCAATACCTGATCATGTTAATTTTCCTTTTATCTGTGCCAATCTGATATATGACTGATATATTGGTGTACCTCTTCTACCTTTTAGTAAACTCTAAATTCAGACCATCCTTGAGGGAAGTATAACAAGATACATTTCTCATTTGCTCAACTGCAGCACTGTACTTGGTACACAAGACCATTTTTACTGTACTTAAGCCCAAATACACACTGTGGCAAGTCCAGCTATACTGAAGGATGAATTTGTATGTCTCTTTAGTTAGATTCAAAATAAAATGAAGTATGTGTAACTTGTGCAGCATTAGTAGACTATGTACTAGTTCTACTTCAGAATTTCAGATGTCAGCACTGAACAACAATATTAATAAAGTGGGTAAGTGCACAGCTCTGTAATGTTGTATTAACACTTCAATCATAGCATTTTACTTACATAAACATGTCAAACTAACTTTGGAGTAAAATAAGAGTTAAGGAAAATAGGCAGTCAAAATCTTTTTTTTTTTTTTTTTTTTTT
>NW_017729023.1:4380013-4385818 GCF_001723915.1 Gavialis gangeticus | reverse complement strand
GGAGTAAAAAAAAAGTTAAGGAAAATAGGCAGTCAAAATTTTTTTTTTTTTTTTTTTTTTTTTTAAACATAAGGACTTCTAAGAATTGAATCTTGGAGATTCCAGTTCAAGACTTAACAGGTCTGTAAACTTCAAACACTAAATTATCTTGGTCTTGGTAACTGGTCAGCACTAGGCCATATCTGTTGTGACTAAGAGAACAAGGTGTTCTCATACAAGCTGAAACTGACTGAAGACACGCGATTAAACTTTGCAGAAAAGAAAGAACAACTGCTGGGGCAACATGAGTAGCCAGGACAGATTTTACTCTAAAATTAATTTTTCTATTTAAAGTCAAGAAGAAGTAAAGACAAGCACAAAAGGAAAGCTCAAACAAGACAAAAGGCAAAAAATGCAAGGATCAGCATTTGAGAGCAGGAAAACAAAAAAAGCAAAATAAAATGCTCTAAAGGCTTATACAGGAAAAAAAAAACCCAAAACAGGGGATATGAAATTTGAAAATGTAGTTCTAAAATTCAAAATTATGAGAAGTTTAATACTAAGATTACTATGTATTGACAAGAGTCAAGACTTCTATTAAAGCTCTATTACAGAGCTTCAAACTGGTTTGGGACCCCCAAAAAAAACTGACGTGCTACTTCTATGACTACTGGGAATGACATTTGCAACCAAGCAACTTAGTGCCTTTCTTGGCTTCCCTGGGTGGACAAATTAACCAAAGGCATGCAAGTTTATGCCTCTTAGTTAGAGCTCATTAAACCCCTGCATGTCCCCTGAGCTTTTTTTTTTTTTTTGGGAAGATATACATTTTACAAACCCTTCAAAAAGTCGGAATCCTAGTTAGAACGAGACTGTCTTCCAGCACCTTGAAAACAGGACCATCCTTTCCATAATAGCCTTCTAAAGGAACTCTTCCCTTTCCTGAAAGACAGTATATTAGGACTGCTGCAAGGCAGATCAAATCAACTACCTATGTCTGAGTAAAGACTGCAACCAGAGAGAATAAAAATTGCGGTTCCCAAAGGAAAGGCAGCAGAGCAGAGTGCCCTGAACAGGGGCAGTGCTAGGAAGGGGCTTGGGGAGGGAGCTATAGCCACCCCAAAATTTGCCTTAGCTCCCCCATAGCCAACCCCTCCCAGCACCACCACTACCACTGCCACATGCCTCACACAGCTGAGCCCATCCTGCTCCCACCCGTTCCGAGCACAGCCCTGGCCTAGTCCCCCTCACCGGGAAAAGGCTGGCAGAACCCCTGGCCCTGAGCCCGCAGTGTACAGCCTGCCTCCACCCCATAAACAATTCCAGGGGTCCCATTTGCCACCCTGACTAGACAGTACCTACCCCTGCCCCACTGTGGGAACCCTGATCTGCCCCCCACAACAGACCTACCCGTAGGGTACTTTTCTCCAAGCTACAGGGCTGCATTCCTGGCCACATGCATGCGTGCATGGCTGCGCACATGCACAAGGCATTTATCCATGACAATATCAGCTACACCAGCTAAAAAAGCTGATCATGTTAATTTTCCTTTATGGGTGCCAAAACAATATGCAACCAATATATATCACTGCACCTCTAGTGCCTAATGGATCCACTTGTACAGAGCCCTGCGACTACCATGCCAAGGCCTTCAACGCATATGCTTGGGCAAGAGTATGGAAGAGCGGAGGCTGTCCAAGTCCTACTATCCCCCTCTTTTGTTTCTGTCAGGGTGATGTCCCTTAGTCTTTCTCCAACCCAGGAGTACCCACAAGGCAGTACCCTTGCTCTTAACCAATATAAGAAAAGGAAACCAGCAGACAAAAAGCAGCACAAACCTTAAGAAAGAAATCACATCCCAAAAGTATTTTTAACAAATATTTTCAAGAAAAGCTTTTAAACTGCCACAAGGTGAAGTAGCAAACTAAGATTTATTTGGTCACTACTTCCTCTATTATTCCCAAATATATATATTTTATTAAAAACAAGTTCTGTCCCCAACAGCCCACTTATTTTGCAATGAAAACAGTTATAATAAGAGTCAGTTTTAAAGCCAATAAAATAATTACCTTCTTACTGCTATATTGCTAGAACACCCTGGTTTAACCTAGAACCTTCAGAACAAGATTACAGAAACATATTAAAAACAAGCATCAGTTTTCCAATTTTAAATATGCCACATCTGAAAGTTTCCCTTGAGTTTTCAATAAAATATTTCATTTAAGGAAAACAGCTTTTATTTCTCATGGGAATGTAAATCAATGAAGGACAAAACTTTTCCATATTTTACCCAGGGTGCCATGAAGTCAGAAATAAAAATCTGTCCTGTTCCATCTCCATGCAGTCTCACTTATTTCAATGAAACTGCACAAAATGGGCAAGATTTGTTAACTCAAACCTAGTGAAAGGTCACCATTCTCAAATCTAGACATCTTGTGAGGAAATATTAAAGAAGAAAACAAATATCAAACAAGTAAATTTTCCCCAAAGCCAAGGATTTTAAAATCATGTTTTAAAAATAGGAAAGCTTTAATATTTCTTTAAAAAAATAAAAAATAAAAATAAAGATCGGATTTCAGGTGTATAAGGATAGAAATGATTATTCTAGAACAGAAATATTTCCAAAATAGGGACTTAAAGATTCACTCACTAAAAGTGCTTTATATAAAAAAGTTAAAGTTTCGATATAAAAAAGCTTGAATCTTTAAAAATAAGTTATGATAGCATCTTATTACTTTAATAAAATTATACATAATTCATATTATGAATAGCTCCCATACCTTCCGAAATATTACCATATTTACAAGATGAAGTTCCCCCCACAAAAAAACCTTTGTCTTATAACTGCATACAGGAATAACCTAACTAAATACCTTTTCTATCATTAAACTGTGCCAAAAGAAGCATGTGCTCAGGAACAGAAACCAACTATGAAGCTGATTAAATGCAACCAATACTGAGCATGACTATAAAACAGTTGGCCCAAATTGGGCAAACATACTCATGGGAAGTAACCACAATGACAGTTTAGGTTAGCTCATCTGAATAAGATAGACATCAATGGCAGAACCCATTAAGTGCCATCCCCCTCAGCACCAACTCTCTTTTCAAGTCATGGTGAGGCACAACACTGCATCCATTTCAACTTCCTCTTCACTCCCACAGCTGAGGTGTGACTTTTTTGCCCCGACTCCCAATTATTCCCGTTTCTTCACCAGCCTTAAACATTTGGCAAACAAAACCAAGCAGAATCCCAAACACTTCACCCAAAAATCCTCTGATGACCCCTCTCAGCCTGTCGCATATGATCAACAGGAACCCTGGTTTACTCTGATTTAACAAAATCCCCAATTTTCGATTTAAAAAAATCCCCACCTAAATACCCATTTTTCCAAAATTAAAATGAAACACCACTATACAGATAGATGGACAGATAGATAGGAGGTATTTCATTTAAATCACGGAAAAATGTAAATTTGGGGCTACCTTTCCTTAATCAAAAACTGAGGACTTTTTTAAATCGGAGAAAACCAGGATCCCCGATGATCAGCGTGGCCGCGTCCTCCATGATGTGGAGCTGGACCATGTTGTCCAGCTCATCTTCATATAAATTTTTTGAGCATCCCAGGACCCATAACAAGAACATCAGGTTCCAGTCATGAGTGGGGGTCTAATTAGTACATGGTCCTTTCGGGGGGTGGGCACATCTGGAGTGTGTACACACACACACACACACACACACACACACATACTGAGCGGTGGTGAGCTGTGGGTCACCATGGCTTGAAGTCCTGTAAGACTCTGGTGGGGCCCAGCCCAATAAACTATATGGTAAATTCACAAGCCTTTGGACTAATATCATGCACAGTCTGTTCTATACACAAGTAGGTACCAAAATGCTGCTTAAAGGGTATGTTTATGGAATGCCTATGCTAAAACTCGCAGCAGTTTAAAAAAGCAGTAACTTATATTAACTCTGGATGAACTAAGTCTATGGGTACCCTATGCAAATTGGTACAGCCATGTTTAATTTCAAGGTCATGGTTTTCAGGCTTGTCCCTCTCTTCCATGTGCTCAGGGAGAACAGGGTCTAATAGGAAGGAGAGGGGGAAAGGGCTGATGAGGAAATACGCTGTAGCAAAGCAGAGGGCAAAGGGGTTACACGGGACCCCCCCCCCAGATTTATTTTCCTTGTAGCAGTGGGAGGTTGACAAATTCAAGATAAACCTCCAATAATTAGATTCTATACCTGGAAGATGTTAACACATTTTCCAAATATAAAATCTAATTATTGGGGGGCTGTCTTATAATGAGGGCCATCTTCTATTCAAGTAAATATGATAGTTATGAGAATACGTACATATTATGGGAACAAGGGTGTCTAAAACTGGTTTTGGGAACAAAGTTAACGCTAATGCCATTTTTGTTTTTAATGCAACTGGAAAATGTTTATAGGCCAACTGGTAACATTATAATAGGACCATATTCAAAGTTAATGCTATTTAGAAAAATCTGTGCAATTGCAAGCACTCTTAAATATTTAATTTTGAAAAAAATAGATTAAGTATGAACTATTTTTGATGAAAAATGGAACAGCGCACATCTATTTAGCACTTAACCAGCTATTACACTTTGCTAGCAAAACTGTAAAAAAATGCAGTAAAAGCAATTAATCTGATTTATTCCTACTTCCATATTCTAGAAAGTATGAAGGGATATAATGCTTGGAATGTCAGGCTTCAATCTAGATGTAAACGCAAATATAGGAGCAGAGTCACTTTAAACTAACACACGTGGGTATTACGGGGAAGTCAATTAGGATTTTGGATTGGAGATGCACCCAAAAAAGAGGAGCTATCATTTACTCTATGAAGTAAAATCTATTTCTGTGTTAAGAAAGTCAAACAGAATCAGGTCACAAATATATATATTTTTAATGGAGTAAAATATAAAATTCTCTCTATCGTATGTTAATTTCAGGAGAAATGATACTGAAGAAAGAAAATTACAGCACAATCAGTTTCATTCTGCAGAACAGCAAGAAGCTATAAGAACCATACTGCAATGTCAGCTCCAAGCACACACAGGGGCTCCAGAAAATGCTCATTGATCATGCAGCACTTTAAAATGCGCAGGCAGCCTCTCTGCTCTACCTCATTTCCCCCCACCTCCGCAGCATTATAGCAACAGAGAATTCTCAACACCAGTGTTCCACATACCAAAGGAAAAACTAGACATATCCTTGCCCTTTTTTTAGTTCTATCATCCTAGAAAGACAGATCTATAAGTCTAATTGGTAGCTCAGAAACTGCAGTAACTCAATATTGTATTCAGAGGCTGTTAAATCAGAAATTCTTAAAAAAATGAAGAAATAAAGCACACAGAAAGCAACTGATAACTGACTGATAACTACAGTTTATTTTTAGACTGATACAGTACAAGAATAAAATCTGGTGAACTGTGACCTCTCTCCAGGCAGTAAGAGATCAATGTGTATAAAAATTTATGCTCCAAAAAGACGACAATCAAAATTCAGCATTTTAGAATTTACAATGTAATTCTGATTACTCTCTAAAAATAAGATATTTTATCTAAGCAGACATGGCTGCATGAGAGAAAAAGCCATTTCTAGCATTTCCAACGTGAATCAAAGTATATTTAGTAATTTACCATCTTTCATTTTTTAACAGATTTTAAATGTATATTGATTCAAAGAAAAAACACCTTCTTTGAACAGCAGAATATTAGCTACCTTAGGCCTCTATGTAATGAGCTATGCCACACATAGGAAACTAAACCCTCTGAAAGCTGCTTTGCAGATCCCAC
>NW_017729023.1:4368935-4375013 GCF_001723915.1 Gavialis gangeticus | reverse complement strand
CATAGGAAACTAAACCCTCTGAAAGCTGCTTTGCAGATCCTACCTTCTAATGAGTTAATCTAAAGGTCATGCAGGCATTTTATAGAGTCATAGGCTCCCTCTTTATTCCTCTCTACCGCATACAATTTACAAGACAATTTACAACACTGGTAAACTGCAACTACACTAATTCTCAACAAAATCTGTACTCGGAGCCAATCCTGTCACATCTCGCAGAACAAGGACTGTGTGCCTTGCTTTAATGCCTAACTTCCTCCCCTTCTCTATCCACAGACTAATTCATAAGCAAATTCCAGCAGATCAATGTCTTTGTTCTGGCTTCCTCTTTCGCTGCAGTTTGTAAAAGTAACCCTACCTCAAGAATGTCTTCTAGAACATATGCTTCCATTTCAGTTGCTGTCTCCACCATGTTTTATCAAACTGCCATGTTTCTTACTGCACTATGATTAGATCACTGCCAGCAGGAACACTCCTGTGTGTCAGCAAGGGAACAGGAAATGGAATGTTCTATTACAGCCTGGAGCAGCTGGGCCACTCGCAAGCCAGGCATCTACCAACACCGCAGGGGTGATTCGTTCACAAAGCTCTTTAAAGACACAGCTGCACTGGTACTAGAAACACTCCTGCTAAAAACCCAACCACAGAAAACAATCAGACAACTTTCATTAATAATTACTATTGTAAAGTATTTAAGTTAAGGTGAATTCAACATTTTTAAAACAAGAATTCCGAAGCGTCAGCCTTCCTAGGTTCGTTCACCCGGGACTTGCCATTTTGTGATACATAAATGTATCTGGAGCAAAGGTTTGTAGAATATATGCTGTTGTAGAAAAATGCTTTTACAAGCACAAGTCTCGGGCATACTGACAGAAAGCAACAGGGATGAGTGTCTGATAAAACAGAGAACAAACAGCCACTCCGGTTCATTCCTTAAGTATTAGGAAGTCCTTCCTAACTTCTGATCTGTATAAATTAGCAGAGTAAGCTTCATTCCAGTTTTTGACAGAATGGTCTTTGAAAAACCTATTTAAATCTTGTTTCTCTCAATATTGATTTGGCACTCAACAGTTTCCTATGCATAGGTTACCTTATTGCCTCTTGACAAAATTTCATGCATTTATCCCAGATGGTCTCCCTGCAAGTCTCTCCTACTGAAAATTTTCTCATCTAAATTAACATTTGAACACTGTCCTTTGTAGTCTCAAAGTACCTCACTCTAGAAACTAAGCATAGTCAGTCTGAAGTGAACTCAAACCACCTCCACCCTACAGCACAATTCCCAAAGTGCTCTCTCCTTGGGGTGTGTTATACAGAGATGCTTTAAAAATTGCTGCCCTTTTCTTGGCCAGCTCAGTGCCTACAAAGTCCACTTAAAACCACTGTATCTGGAGGAAAAACATGATTGTTGCCTGGGTCTCGAGATTCTCTGGCCTCTCTTCCATACTCTCTTCCCATTGCTGGAGCACAACATTAAGAGAACCAAATGAAGGTGGCAGATATCCTAGGAGAAACCCAGGACCATGCCAAAAAGAGAAAAAAGGAAATATGAAAAAATTAAATATTGACTAGAGACTACCAGAGCCTAAGAATCTGACTCCACTTGCAAGGAAAGACTGATAAATGACTAATACACACAGGGTTCCTGAATAGCAAACCAAAGAGCCGTCACTAAGTTTTATCTCAATCTACTTCTCATGTCCTATTCCAGTTTTTAGCATCTAATGCTTTGCCTACAAAACTGTATGCCTTTCTGCATGAATTTTATATAAAGGTGCCACACTGCTCTTCCTTCTGCCTAACACCACCACCTCCCTCTCTCCATTCTGGTTCTGTAATAAAACTGACAGGCTGTTGACCCAGGAATTCAAAAAAAATGAATTCATGCTACCAAACACATACTCCCATCATGTTCGTCAAAGAAAGACCGAGAATGTATAAGGGACAGAAAAAGTCAACTTAGTTTTGCCTTATTCCAAGAGTGGCACTAGAGACAGTCAGGGTTTGTGCAATCTGCATATATTAACACTTGCTGTTTATATTATAGAGAGAAATTTCCAAAACAAGAAGTTTGATAAGCCAGTGTTCCCTAGGGTTTATCATTTAGCTGAATTACTGTTTTAAGATTTTATCTTATGTGAACAAAACATTTGGACATTTGCTCTACTTTTTAAGTTGTTGATCAAGACTAGAATTCTAAACACTAGAAAGAAATTACAAAGGGAAATTGGAAAAATTCTTCCATTTTGATATTTTAAAAACAAAACTGGATGTCTTCATAAAAACAGGTCTCTCTCGAGACCCAACAACTCATGCGAGAATGAGTATTTGCTTATGTATTAAAATACCCTCTCCACTAGAGGAATTGGTGGGTGAAATTTTTCACCTGAAGTCAGAAGATATTGAAGTTTGTACAGTATTGCATACTGTATTGACAACCTCCACGCTCACTCCTTTCCACCCACTCGTGTACAACCCCAGTCTCCCCAAGAACCTGCCCGCCCAAAATCTACAAAAATTCCCAACTATTCCCATTTCTCCCCGTACCTTTACTACCATTTTCAAAAAATGCACATAAACCAAGGTCTCAATGTTAAGTAAGCCCCATCCCCCCAACCCTTCTTCCTTGTATAACTCCCGCCTCTCCACTCTCTCTATTCCCCACCCCACAAAAAAAAAAAAAACGGGCAAAGATCCTCTGCATGGGGTTGGCAATGTTTTAGAAAGGAGTACTGCTTTAACAAATTTCAGCTCCAAGCACAGCCCAATTCTAATCTGGCCATGCCTCTGCCACAGCTGAAACTGGAAGCATAGTCACTGCTCCCACTACAATTTTGCCACCTGTTCACCTTGCTGCCTGGTTGCCACATGAGCAAGGACCCTCCATGTCAAAATTTCATAGTTTGTAGAGTCAGGAGGAACCACAAAGGATCATCGTATCTGACCCCCTGCCCCTGGCAGGAAAGAGGACTGAGGTCACATGACCCCAGCAAGGTGACTATTAAGCCTCCTTTTCAAGACCTCCAAATTGGGTGATAGTACCACCTCTCTTGGAAGCCCATTCCAGATTCTGGCCACCCTTACTGTAAAAAAAAATTCTTCCTAATGTCTAACCTGAATCTACTCTCCACTAGTTTACACCCATTATTCCTAGTTACTCCTAGGTGCGCTCTGGTAAATAGCGCATCTCCAATTCCCTGTTGTCCTCCCTTAATAAACTTATAGGCAGCTACGAGGTCTCCCTTCAGACGTCTCTTGTGAAGACTGAAGAGATACAGAACCCTCAACCTCCCCTCATAGGGTCGTTCATGGAGGCCACTAATCATGCAAGGGCCCTCCTCTGAACCCTCTCTAGATTCTCCGTGTCCCTCTTGAAGTGCAGCACCCAAACCTGGGCACAGTAGTCCAACTGCAGCCTGACCAATGCCACATAGAGGGGGCGCATCACCTCCCTCGATCTGTTGGTCATGCATTTGCTAATGCACGACAAGGTGCAATTGGCCTTGTTACACTGCTGGCTCATGTTCACCTTGGAGTCAACTATCACTCCAAGATCCCTCTCAGCCACTGAGCTGCTGAGGAGGTCATCCACCAACCATATAGGCATACTGGGGACTCCTCCTCCCTAGGTGGAGTACCTTACATTTATCTTTGTTGAACTGCATCCTGTTTCATTCTGCCCAATGATCCAACCTGTCCAGATCGGCCTGTATCTGCTCCCTGACCTGGGGCGTGTTAACTTTCCCCCATAACTAGGTATCGTCTGTGAACTTGGAGAGTTCACACCCTTGTCCAAATCACTGATGAAGATATTAACTGACACTGGTCCAAGGACCGAACCCTGCAGGACCCCACTGCCTACCTCCTTCCAGGCCGAGAACAACCCGTCCACCACCACTTTCTGAGTGCGGTCCCTAAGCCAGCTGTCCACCCACCTGCCTGTGTAAGCATCCACAGCCTGTTAGCTTCCCTATGAGAACAGGATGGAAACTGTATTGAAGGCCTTCTTAAAACAGAGGCAGATGACGTCAGCCTCAGCTCTTGTGTCAAGGCAGTGTGCGACTTGGTCATAGTTTCATAGTTTCATAGATTTAGGGTCGGAAGGGACCTAGTAGATCTTCTAGCCCGACCCCCCGCCAGGACGGGAGAACAACAAAAAAACCCCAAAAAGAGAAACGGGACTCAAATGAGTCCAGCCAGGTAGGCATCCAGCCTCTTCTTAAAGACCCCCAGGGTAGGGGCCAGCACCACTTCCCTTGGAAGTTGGTTCCAGCTCCTAGCCGCCCTAACTGTGAAGTAGTTTTTGCGGATGTCCAATCTATACCTCCTCTCCATCAACTTGTGCCCATTACTCCTCGTTATGCCAGCGTGCGCTAGGGGAAACAGCGTCTCCCCCAAACCCTTCTGGTCCCCCCTAGTGAGTTTATAGACGGTCACCAGGTCCCCCCTCAGCCTTCTCTTGTGGATAGACGGTCACCAGGTCCCCCCTCAGCCTTCTCTTGTCATAAAAGGCTATAAGGTTTGTCAAGCGGGATCTACCTGCGATGAACCTGTGCTGGTTTCCTTTCAGCATTGTTTCCCCTGCTGGGCCTTCACAAATACCCTCTTTGATGATTTTTTCCAGTATTTTCCCAAAGATAGAAGTAAGACTGACTGGCCTAAAGTTACCTGGATCATCCTTTCTCCCCTTCTTAAAAATGGGCACCACACTGGCCCTTTTCCAGTCCTCAGGGACCTAGCCAAAAGCACCATGAGTACCCGAACAGCCATGCCAGCAGCTCAGCTATGACACTAGCCAATTCCTTCAGCACCTGTGGATGGAGGTCATCTGGGCCAGCTGACTTGTACCCATCCAGCCCTTCCAAGTGCTCCTTAACTAAGTCAGCACTAACCTTTGGCAGTCTGGTGCCTTTTGAACATCTATGTTCAAGGTGGAGGAATTGTCTTGGTAAGGACTTAGGAATACTGAAGCAAAGAACTCGTTGAAGAGCTCCGCCTTTTTCCTTGCATCAACCACCAACTGTCCTGATGTGTCCTGTAGGGGTCCTATGTTACTTTGTGCCTTCCTTTTCCTTGCTATGTAACTGTAGAAGGACTTTTTATTGTCCTTAATTGTAGCCAGCCTAAACTCCAGTCCTGCCTTGGCCTGCCTAACTGATTCCCTGCAATAGCACGCTACGGAGGCGTATTCCTCCTTGGTGGCTGCCCCCTGCTTCCACTGCCTATAAAACTCTCTCGTTGTGCCCAGTCTTTTCTGGAGTTCCTATTCAGCCAAGGGGGCTTTTTTATCCCCTTACCCTTTCCTGAGTAAGAGGATAGACTTCTTTTGTGTCCCAAGGATCACTCCCTTGAGAAACCTCCAACCTTCCTGGACCCCCATTTGCTTGATGCTCTTGAGTTCCACCACCTCACTAACTATCCTAAGTTTACTAAAGGTGGGCCTTCTGAAGTCTAACACTTTAGCCTCACTGGATATTTTTCCCACCCTTCGCTGGATAGTGAACTCTACCATGTGATGGTCACCATCTCCCAGGTTACTGTGTACTTGCACGTTTCCCACGAGATCATCCCCTGATGCTAAAACCAAGCCTAGCAAGGCACTACCCTGGTGGGAATGGACACCACCTGGGTTAGGTGGAGGTCCTGCACGCAGTGTAAGAACCTACATGAGCAGTTATTTTGGCCGTCTGCTCCTCCCAGCAGATGTCTGGGTAATTTAGATCCCCCATGACCAAAGCCCCCCATTTCTCTGTCAGATAAAACAGCTTATGGCTGGATCTGAACTGTGATACTTGTCTAGAGCAGGAGTTGCCTACCTATGGCTTGGGCCCACAGACATTGGCCTGGGGGTGCTCTCTATGTGCCTCCGCAGAAAGAATACTGGTGTCAGACAGGTCCTACAGCCTACCTGACTTGGATGAGACCTGGTCCCGTGGGCTAAATGAGAGATGTGGGGCCAGTCCATGGGCCCATAAACCCTGCCTACCTCCCTGCCATGCTAGATCCGATGCTTACACACTGCATGCAGTGTGCAACTTGGAGTAGCTGGGGGGGAGGGGGGTGGGAGGGACAGGGGGAGTG
>NW_017729023.1:4361984-4368812 GCF_001723915.1 Gavialis gangeticus | reverse complement strand
GAGAGATGTGGGGCCAGTCCATGGGCCCATAAACCCTGCCTACCTCCCTGCCATGCTAGATCCGATGCTTACACACTGCATGCAGTGTGCAACTTGGAGTAGCTGGGGGGGAGGGGGGGGGGAGGGACAGGGGGAGTGCTGCAGTCTAGGGAGATAGGCATGTGCTATATACAAACAGTTGATCCAGGTCTGCACTACATGTAGTACCTACTCCAGGACCTGGGGTGGGCTCTGTGTGTAGCACAGTCCCCAGAACAGCTAAAATCAGCACTGTATGTAGCACATGTCCCGGACCCTGCCCATGGGACTGGATCAATTCAGATGCAGAGGCAGCACCAAGAACCAGGTAACAGAGTTCCACAGGACGGATTCAGCCCCTGAGCCCTATGACTGACCCCTCAGGTTTAGAACATCAGATAAGCCTCCTGGAATATTAAAAATGCAGAAGGGAAGGAATCTACAGTTGAACAGCCTACACACAGGGCATAGCTGCATTTTTCCCAGATAACCATACTGAAATCTATTAGGTATGGGTAGCTACATAGGCAGCTCAAGCAGAAAGGCTGACAGCTACTAATATGATCCACTAGTCTGGTTCCACCAGTACTATACTTTCCTTCAACTAGCAAATAAGAGGAGAGAAGACGTCTACTCAGCAAGTTAGGCTACCAAGACTGAAGGACGGTGATAATTACCAACTTAAAACAGCCTCCCCCAAAGATGTGACAGCCAATTCAGCAATGTCACCTTCCATAGCAAGGGCCATAATACTCTGTAGAACCTAATTTTTCATCTGAAATAAAGTTTCTAAAAATCACACAGCTATAAAGAAAGCCATGTAATACAAACCAATATTGAACCAAATGCAATGTTAATGCTAACTATGCAAAGAGCTGTAGTGCTTCTACTGCTTAAAGTTTCCACAAATCACAGCAAAGTGGAATAACTAGAGCCTGTTAGATTTCACTGCTGTGTGCCAGCTCTGAATAAGGCAGCATAGAAGAATCAGGTCACTTGTGTGGTAGCATTGAAAAAATTAAGGCTTGAGGAACTTCTGCCATTTTCAACATTCCCTCCACCGCTGTACAAGATAGAAAGCAAAGGAAGGAAGAGAGAGGCATTTATCCATTGCAGCAACCAGGATATTAGAACTTATGCAAAGTAGCAGTGGTCTCCTTTTCCACAAAATTAAAGAATACTTCTGAAAGGGGAAAGACAGGCAGGGGAGAAGGGAGATGGATCATTTCTTCAAGCAGACAGATGTTAGGTAGGGGAGATGCTCTAAATATCAGACACCTAAAAGAAGCAAATGAAAGACTGCTCAGCTATAAGGGCCATGAGACAGCGCCATACTGAAAACAAAAGCCTATTCAAGGTAGAACTAAATGGAAAAAGTCCATACTGTACTGAAAAAGCCCTCCCCTGTTTCCTAGTAACTGAAGGTGGGAGGTTTTGTCTTCTTATCTGGTAACTGCCTGTGAACAGCAACAACACTTTTATTCTCCTGGCTACTATAGGCCTAACTTTTGCCCTTTACACATTGGACAACATTTCTAGGACTGCTTATGGAACATGATCTTGATGGAAGAAGCTAGAAAAAAGGTGGGGGGAGGAAGAAAAAAACCAGTAGATTTTAAGGGGGCAGGGGATGGAGGACAGGCCAGTTTGGTTTTTAGGAAATAAGAGAGAACTCTTGGGGGCAGGGGAACACGACTCAGCAGTGAAAGATGCAAGGAAGAGGACATAAAAGCAATGGGTATAAGGAATAGCATTCCTTGAAGAATTTTTTTGCTAGTCTAATGTTCATTTGGTTGAACACTCTTATTTGGTATGGGGAATATTATTCAGTGAACAGATTAATATATTCAATTAATATTTTTCTGCTATTCAGGTAACACTGATATTAAATTTTTAAGAGCACCATTAAGTTGATTAACACTTTTCAAGCTCTTATTTTTCTTCTATTGGACACTGCAAGAAATTATTTTCTACATTTCTTATGAAACATTTCACTACTAAGTAGGGGTGCACTGATCTATTGGTTGGCTATCAGATCAGCACCAATAAAAGGAGACATTATAATCTTGGTTATCAGTTTTTTTTGGTTGTTGTAGCCAATGATTATGACCATGTGCCCAGAGCACCCTGACGAGCATAGTCCATTCCCTATGTTACACTGCTGGCCCAAGCCCACAGCAGACTACAGGTCCTGGTGAGCAGTAGGAGGGGACACCAGGGAATAGGTGCCTCACTCAGCAACAAAGGGACCATTACCAGTTCCTGGTGCTGCTGCTGAGGCAATGCTGCACATACAGCAGAGACCTGAGCACTGGTACTGCCAGAGATGGTGGGCTGTGCACAGGTGGGGTAAGGCACCACGCGAGAGACATTCTGTTCCACCAGGCGCCTTTGCAAAAATGGGTTCTCCCTGGTAGCTGCAGGAGCTCAGCTGCGGGGGCTCACTAGCACCAAAGCAGCGGTGTACTCTGGGTCTCTAAATGCACTCAGCACTGCTGTCTGCAAGAGGGTCCACCCCGCCTGTGACAGCAGTATAGGCTACATGGGAGTGGAGCCGTGGGCAAGGGGGCAACAAGTACAGCAGCTGCCAATTCACAAATATCTCCTTTTCCCAGTATGCTCAGTTAATTTCTTTAACTCTGAAATGGAGAAATGCCTCCAAACTCCTCAGTGAGAAAGATGAAAAGGGGAACATTTAAGAGAACAAGTTTGGAAATAACTCTAGTATCACGTTCCTTAAAAACTGAAGAGACAAGTAAAAGAAATCCCAAAATGTGACATGAATTGTACTAAACCTAAAGGCTAACTTGACAGAACAAGCAGTACAAATCAAAGTGAAAGACACACAAACCAAGGTTAGTTATTCTATGCATAGTGACTTCATGGAGCAGCCCTAGCCCCTCAAAAACCTTAAAGCTGAACAGAAAATGACAGGGCAATGTGGAGCTGCAGGAATGAAAGACAGTATCATCTTATCCATTAAGACTATAGATTAAGGTACTTTATTCTATATGAACATTAATCATCTGGTGACTGATTTTTAAAAAAAATAATCGTTTCTACTTCAATCCTCTGTTATGTCAAGAGCTCCACCTTGTGTTTGCATTGGCCCCAGGGAAAGATCCTGGATTTTTAAAAAGTTACCATTTTATTAACAATTGATTAGACAATTCCCACTCTTATACCACAAAAGCACATTATGTCATCTACTCGCAGCTGATCAAGCAGTACTGGTCACCAACAGTAACAAAACATATAAACACACATTCTAGTATACAGAAGTTGCAGTATGCAGTGTTAAGACTGGGCTTTTTTTTTTTTTTTTTTTTAATTTTTAAGTTTCCTTTCCAAATACCAAAAACTTATTCAGCTCCATTTTATGGACTCCAATTTTAATTTATGCATGATTTTAAGATTAAAAGGAGAAGGAAGAGGTGTTAGTTTCAAAAAGGTTTGCAATTTAAGAAAAATGTAACCCCATCTTTTAATTCAGGGCTGTCCAACTAGCCATAGAGCCCATGAGGGATTAACATGTTGCCCCTGGGCTCCCACCTGGCTGATGCTTGTTTGCTTTGCTGCTCCTATTCTCATGGGCTGCAACGGCAGCAGGGATCTCAGAGCTTCCCCTTCCCTCCCCTAACGTCTGCTGCGTGCTACGTGCCCCAATCCTAAATGGCAGCGCAACAAAGCATGGCCCAAGGTGCCAGGGAAGCAATCAGCCCAGAGCACCCATGTAGCACAAGTGCCACAGGAAGCTGTAAGTGAGGTGGGGCGCAGCAGGATGTGGGAATGCCCACCTCCGCAGCACAGAGCTTACAGTCTGGAGAGGCTCCACAGTTGCTACCACAGAGCTGCCCCTGCAGCATGCAATCCCGCTGGTGCAGCCAGGTGGAACACATGGTCCTCAGATACTTTGAAGTTGGACAGCCCTGTTTTAAATGATCACTCATTTACTTTTTTTAAACTTCTTTCAGGAATATGCAAGATGATACTGCTGAAGAAAAAAAAGTGTTGTGATAAAACTAAGGAAAGTGTAGATGGAATTTCAACTTGGAAGATCATGCATCGGCCAGATTTGCACCTAACAAAATCAGAGGTCACTGAACAGCAAAAAAATCTATCATTGTAAACTTCACAGATTTCAAGAAAGCCTATGACAGCTCTCACTGCAATTCACCGTGAAGCACTTTGAATCTTTACAGTATACCAAGAAAAATAATTAACGTCTAGAAATTGTATCAACTAAAATAAATACAGCTAAAGTAGAATGCAAGCTTAAGCAAATAGTTCAAGGTACACGTAGGTGTCAAACAGTTCCATTTTTACCTCTGTTTGGCATTGACACTGAAGTCATGAAAAAAGGAACAGGCTGATACAATCTAATGAGACCTCTAGCAACTTCAACTTCAGGCATCATTTTAGGAGGCAAAGTAGTAAGTTAATTCACATACCTTGGCAACAATGGGAATGCCCAGAAGAAAATGTCAAATAGGCAGGACAGCAACTGCATTTACCAGTTTAAACAAGATTTTGCCATTGAAAAATCTGCAACTTGAAGACCAAACTACAAAACTGCAACACTAAAATAAACTTCCACATTAACATATGGATACAGAACCTAAAAATTCTAAACATACAAAAAGATATCTATCTACATACTTTTAAAAGCAAATGCTATAAAAAAGTGTGAGGTATTAAACAGAATGAATTTATAACAATTGTCCAAATCTCTAAGAGTTCAGCAACCTCTTATCTCTAAAAGCATCTGTCATGGGGCACCCAAAAAAATATTAAAATTACCCCGCTCTCACCTGCCGCGCCCTGATTTTTTTATATTATTTGTGGGAGGCCCTGATCTTACTATAATGACCACTCAACTTGTGGTCATGGTCTTATGGGCCCATCACATGGCTCCATACCTCCTGTACACCATGTCCCATGCTTCATAGATGGCATCATTACCAATGTTCAACCAATTGCTGAAACAGTGCCTAACTGGGCCTTCTGACCCCTAGGCCTCTCTTGGCTCCACTCAGGCTACCAGACCCCTTGGTCTCTCTTCTGGCTCCTCTCCGGGCCCTCAGGCCCCTGAGTCTCGAGCAACCACTCCCTAGGCTACCAGGCCCCTCATTCTCTCTCTTGGCCCCTCTCTGGGCTGCCAGCCCCTCTTCTGGTCCCTCATCCTGGACCCATTCAGTTCTCCACTTTCCCGGATGCTCTCCAGGCCTTCAGACCCATCTGGTCCTGCACCCGCCGGGCCTCTCTGGTCTCGCTATACTCACTGGGTCCTCACTATAATCCCCTTAGACCCATCTAGCTCACTGGGCCTCTGGACCCCTGTGGTCCAGGTCCTACCTGGCCCCTCACCAGGCCTCTGGACTCCTGTGTCCAACATGGTCTTCGTTGCTAAGTGCTTTTCTATCGGGGTGTCCTCCCCTAGACTTCCCCTTCCATAGAGTAACCCACAAGACAGTGGAAGCTGAGGCTTTCTGGCACCCCATCCTCACCTTTCCCCGGAGTGGCCCATGAGTGGCATTTCATAGAGGCTGACCCACCACAGGCACCCCCACCACACTAACAAACTCTAGTAGGGTGCACTTTCAGGTCTTACCCAGGACTAGTCTTCAGCCCCACCTGATCTGACATGTCCCTCTCTGGGCTCCCCCTAGATGTCCTACACCCCTCCTAGGCCCCCTGGCCCTGACTCCATTCTGAATCCTCAGTCTCTGGCCCCCAGTTCACTCTCAGATCCCTGTCTTTGATCCCTCCTCCTGAGACAGCCCAACACCAGCCATCATATCCTGGGCTACCTGCCACTTGGCCCCTTCCCCTCTCTGCTACCACAGCATCAAAAATGGAAATATTTGTGACTTCTATTAAGAATAAAGGGTGCTTATACATGTGCTCCAGTAGGTGGGGGAGGGACACTGTAATTAGAGGGGCTGCAAGAGCTACTCTAATTAAAGCACTCAGAGCACCCCATGCATCAGCATCCCCATGGTGAAAAATGGTGGTGGGGTCACTTTAGCTGCTGCCACTTTTCAGTTCAAGGACGCTCATACACATGACACTGGAGTCTGCTGGAGCATCGTAATTACCATGCTCCAGCAGACTTGATTAATCAATTATGTTCTGACACACCGTAATTACTAATTAGAGAGTATTGGGGCAATTTCAGTGCATGTGTATAGGTGCCTGAAGTCTCCGTGACTGCCAGGACAGACACACAACTGGCAGCAAGAGCACAGAAAAGGGTCAATCAGGAAAACTCATAAGCCAAATGCTATTCAAGGCCCAATAAAAGGAAAATTTACATTATTGGCAACTGGCTTTTTTTGTCACCGATAAATGCTGCGTGCATGCACGCAGCCGCCATGCACATGGCACGTCAGGAATGCAGCCCAGCAGCTTGGAGAGCAGCATCCAGCCAGTAAGTCTGTGTGGGGGAAGGGCTTGAGGGAGGTAACAGATGTGGTGGGTAGCAGATTGAGGCCCCCATGGTGAAGGAGAGAATGGGGCAGGGGCAAGGACAGGTGCTGCCCAGCCAGGGCGGGGCATGGGGCAGAGCTGCAGGCAGCTCATCAGTGGAGATGCAGGGGGGTGGCTCCCAGCACTGCGCATACCCCTGGGGGAGGCATAGAGGCACATGCCCCCCAGATTTGTGCAAGGGGCAAGGGCGGGCTGTCCGTTGCGGGCTTGGGGCTGTGCCAGCCTCTTCCCAGCAGGGGGGCTGAGCTGGGGGTGGCAGTGCTAGGAAGGGGGCTATGGGGAATTTTGGGGTAGTCTCCCCAGCACCGCCACCTGACTCCC
>NW_017729023.1:4359379-4361791 GCF_001723915.1 Gavialis gangeticus | reverse complement strand
CCCCAGATAAGCTACCCACGGCTCTGTCCCCCACCCACCCCACCCTGAATGAGCAGTGCCTGCCCCTATCCTTCCCGCACCTTGGGTGACCTCGATCTGCCCCCATGCCCCTTTTCCCCCACAGACTTACCAGCTGGATCCTGCTCTCCAAGCTGCAGGGCTGCATATTGGCAATCAGATAGGTATCAGCCAATATGCCTGATTAATAACAGGCCATCAATGTCAGCCAAAAAAATCTTTATCATTGCACTATGGGTAAGCAAACTTTCACATGACCACTAAAAATCACAGTACGGAATACAAAACTAAAGAGGCGGGACAAATCTTCACAGTGACCAAAGTGCTTTCAGGGGATTTTATGCATCAAAAATACCAAATGTCTCTAATCTAGGTACTATTTGTTTTTTATACCACTACTTCAAATAGACATAAGCCTGTATGACTCAATGGCACTTGCATATTCACAAAACAATTCAGGAGCCATGAACGAAACCTAAAACTCCTGAAAATCAGTTGGTGACTTTGTATATGATTTAATCATCTAGGAGGGATGTCAAGATGAATTTTGTCCAACTTAAATTTAGTAACCTTGATTTCTTAGAATCAAGAGCAATTTTAGGAAGAAAACAGTTAATGTATTTGTTGCTACCATCAGATCTGTCACAAAGGAATTAGAGATACCTCTGATCAGAGTTAAATTCCCTGCTACCAAAGGCCACCTCATCATATAATCCCTTTTTAATTAAACTGGTCAAACTCCAGCTACAACCAGTTAGAAGTTTTGAACAACCTGAGTGGAAAGAGTAGAGGCAAAAGAACCTATCTTAATAGTTAAAAGCCAGAATTCCCAGCCTAAACTTATTCATAATTTATGTCGATTTCTTCTGCCAACAATGTTCTTTATGGAGGGAAGTGTTATTTAAGCTTATGTTTACCCCCTTCCAATGCATTTACGACAAAAATCATATCCTCTCTCTCGACCTTTGTTTTGCTGGGATAAATCACCCTCACATTGTCTCACTAATAAGATACTCTCAATTCCCCATATCATTCACAGCGTCACACTAATAAACAGAAATCTGGGGTTTCCATTTGCCACAGAAAAAACACGGGAAAACATGAACTTTCCCCTTTTAAGGAGAAAAATGTGGCCTTTCCAACTTCTAAGGATGGAAAAGTGGGTTTTGCTTTGCAGGTTGGCATATAAGTATTTAGAATTTATTATAATTAAAGCACTGGCAAGCTCCCAAATTGCTTTAAAATTGTAAATATATCACTAAAACACTGCTCAGCTGATACCTAGAACAGATTAGGACAGTATGAAGTACTCATGATGAAGTCTCACCTGTGCCTTGTATACATTTACATGAGTGCTTCCCTTTCTACTGGAAATGAACCCTGTAATACACACACACAAACTGCGTTTGCCTCTCATGGACAAGTCACTTTGGGGGCTCATACACATTCTGCAGTTAACTAACATATCCAGCTTTCTCCTCGTATCCAATGGATGATCTCCCAGTTACTGGTAATTATTGTTGCTAGTCTTCAAGGGCACCGCTACGCAATCTGTATTAATGAATTTCATCTCCTTTCTATTACTCCAATCCTCAAGGTCATCCTGCCTTTCCTACATGAGACAGCAATCCTCCTGTGCATTGACAATGCCTTCAAACTTTGTGAAATGATCAAATTTCAAAAGCACACTCCTTCTTACGCCAGTTTCATTAAAATATCAAGCAGTTTCACCTGTAACCTCCTTTAATACCTAATACTTCTCCTTTTACCACTTCATCATTGATGCAGTCAGCTCCTTACCCTTCTTCATAATTCTTCTACTAATTCTTCTCCAGTTAAATAATTCCTCATATGGCATTGTATCATATTCCTTTGCAGATAGATCAGTTCAACTGCATTTCCTTGGTCTAGAAAAATCAGTCATCATATGGGTCTGATACAATCATTTTATCTTATTTTCTATTTGCTTCCTTAAAAATTTGTTCTAAAACACTGTATAAAACTGAAACCAGACTAACAGATCATTTTTCCCTCCTTTTAAATACACACAGTATATTTGGTACCAACCTCAACTGCTCCTTCATTTCCTTTTCTACCTTTTCCTTGGATTTGTTAATGCTTAAATGAAGCACTGTGCAAGTATAAGGCCATGCAAGTTGTGACTGCCAGGATCTGAGGACTGCAGAGAGGGCAAGGGCTGCAGATGCAAAGGACTGTTTTAAAGGAAGTGTGCATTCTTTCCTAACAATTCTAAGGTATTCAACACGACAACACATGGCAAACCAGATTTTTTCAGGAGAGCTTGTCAACTAAACTGTAGTACCAAGGCAATCGGTCTTGGAATGGAAATAAGTTCAAGTTATCCTGCTGTACTTGGCAGTTGTTAAAGATCCA
>NW_017729023.1:4343253-4354379 GCF_001723915.1 Gavialis gangeticus | reverse complement strand
GTCTTGGAATGGAAATAAGTTCAAGTTATCCTGCTGTACTTGGCAGTTATTAAAGATCCACAGCAAGTGACCGTATTTTCTCACATACAACATACATCTTTTCCCCAAAATACAGCTGCTGGAAATTGGAGTGTACATTAAATGCAAGAAACACAGTTAAGAGTAGGTTCTGCCTCTTATAGGCAAAACAGAAAGTTAAATCTGCAATGATCCACAAGGAGCAGAACAATGAGCAGGCTTGGCTCCCTAGTTACAGCTACTCAGTTACCTCCTACAAGGAAAGATACTTCCCCCTCCATTCCACCTTCCAAAAACAAGGCTCGTATTCAAGAAAATACGGTATTTAGAGTCAAGCCAAGGGAATTTGGTCTCTAGTATCTTTTTCAATTATTCAGACACATGGCAAACTAAACACTTTTGAAAGAGCCACCCAGATACCACACAAAGAATTGCTGCAGTACAAAAAGAAAATCCCCATGAATTGCACAACATTAGTTATGCCATACCATCCTTCCCTAGAATCTATACAGACAATCCTCTAACAGTTGCAACTCATAGTAGAAGGTGACCCAATTCGTAAAGAGATCTTTCCAGAAGCACCCATCCTAGCCTTTAAACAAGCACCTAACCTTGCCAACCTCATCCCCAGAAATATTCCTATGACCCAAGCCACACCAAATGGATCCAGACCATGTCAAGACAAGAAATGTAAAATCTGCCAACATATCTCCACCACTCCCACGATAACCACAACAGAACCATCACCATCCCTGGATCTTACACCTGCACCTCCAGAAATATATTATATCTCATCCAGTGCACTAAATGCCCTGATGGAAAATATTTAGGAGAAACTAAACAACAGCTGCATACCAAAATTAATGCACACCGAGAATCCATCAAAGACAAAAATATCCAATTACCTCCCAATTCACACTTGTCACAAAACAACCACTCCCTCTCTCATCTCTGAGTTCTAATCCTCAAAGGGAATCTTACAAAACACCTTTCATAGATGAGTCTATGAACTTCATCATTTCATTAATCCACTGGATACAAAAACTCCTGAACTTAAAACAGACACTAAATTAATGACACATTACAACCTGCCTGACATCTAACAAACCAGGGGACATGCCAGTTAGCTGACTGTTTATTTTCCTTCACACTTTTCCCTCCTTTTCTGGACCCCCTTACTCCCTATCTCTACCCATTGTCTTGCAAACTTCTACTCATTTGCATCTTCATAGACTTCTTGTTTACTTTAGCATCTTTTCTACCTTGAAGAAACAATAACACCAGTAGTCTCCCAAAGCCTGAAGGGTGTTTGTGCCTGAAAACTTGCAAAGAACTTTTTTCCAACTATTAGCTAGTCTAATAAAAGATAACACACCTACCCAAAGAACCTTGACTGCCTAAACATCTTCCTTTTATTTTATTTCAATACCTCTTTACCTATGATGGGATTCAAAAGTAACTGGTACAGTGAACATGGGAAATCTCAACTAAGTTATTATAGTATTATTATTCTTTATTGTAGCACAAAGAGCCCTACTAATGAAAAACTGCACAGGACATTCTCCTTCTAGGAAGTAAAAGGTGGTCCTTCATAGTGGTTTACAGAAGTGTCAGTCTCTACTTCAGATATTCTTTTCTATGCATGAGAAATATGTGAATGACATCTCAAAAAAGTTATACACTTAATTATACTGCAGTGCTGTCCAAAGGAGCACAGCTATCCTCTGCCAGATAGTGTACAAAAATACAGTAAAACAGTCACTACACCTCGCACAACTTCCAATCTATACCAACAAAGAGAAACAGGTCAAATACCAAAAGTTATATACTCAAAACTTCTGCCCACCACATATATTTGTCAAAGTACATAGTATCTTGAGGAAAATGAAAGTATTCTTGAAGAAAAAGGTAAAGGAAGGCTTTTGCCAGCCTGAAGTCATGTGTGGGATGGAGAAAAGAATATGGCATTTAAGGCAAAAATAATCTACCGCAGGAGGATACAGCTTTACAATGGGGTTTTCTCCTCCACAGTGATTGAATAAGAACACGTAGGCTGCTTGCAGATGTTTAAACAAAAAAAAAAAAAAAACCAAAAAATAAAAACCAAAAAATCCCACAATTTACCAGAAGCAGCAGCCCAGTTGTGCAGCGTCTATAGATAAGGTGTTTCAGTGGGGCTTTTTGGCGCTTTTATTCAAAGCTGATCCAATCAGCTATTAAATCAAAAATGCAAAAAAAAGCCCCACTAAAGCACCCAATCTATGCAGATGTCAGGTGATCCAGGTCCAACTATAACGCTGCCGCTTCTGGGCATGTGCTGGGCTTGGCGTGGGAGCCTGTGGAGTTTAAAGTGCTTGGGGGGGGGGGGGGGGGCTGGGTTTTTGGGTTTTTTTTTTAAACATCTGCAAGCAGCCATAGTGTCATACTGGGTCAGACCAATGGTTATCTAACCCAATATCCTGCCTCAGACAATGGCAGTAGTAGATCCCTTACAACAGTGTTTTTCAATCTGTGGGTAGTAACCCAAAAGCAGGTCACAAACCAACTGTAGAAATGGATCAAATTTTAAAAATGGATTCACCTTTAAAAGAGAAAAACATGGGACACTGGCTTTTCCCTCAGAGGCTAGCAAAGTTCCAGCCTGCAAAGGGCTGTTCCCCACCACACCATCCTTAAATGTTAGGGAGCAGCTGCAAATACAGACGGATATGAAAAGCTGCCTTCTCCAAAAGAACTCACAAGAAGAAGAAACTGCAAAGCAACATGCAAACCCTGAGGAATTAAAGGCAGCTGCTGGAGCTGGAAATAACGCAAGCAAGGCAGAAAAATCAGAAGACCAAAGCAGTGTCTATCACTACAAACGTCTTCGATGAGTTCGAATCAGAATTCAAATCCTTTAAATCTTTTACAGAAGCAATGCTTGATACACTTCCGTTAGAGACGGCAGAATTTAGAAGTTACAAATATTGAGAAAAATATGGATAAAGGCTTTCAAGCCGATAAAGAACTCCAAGAACAACATTAAGATTAATAAGGAGAGGAAAGAGAGAAAGAAAAAAAAATAGAGCACTCAGGAAAAAAAAATACATATTTGGAAAAACCATGCTCGTCAGAACATCAGAATCAACAGCCTCCTTGAAGGGGTGAAGAAAGAAGAGCTTACTAAATTCTTAAAAGACCTCTAAACCTTTTTATAGCAGGATACACTTATACATGTGCCCGATGCCTGCTCCAATGATAAATCAAGTCTGCTGAATCACTCTAATCAGAACGCTCCAGCAGCCTCAGCATTGCAAGTATTCAGCGTCCCCACATTTCAAATGGGCAGTGGGGGTGCTTTAACTAAAGGTCGTCAAATGAACTTCAGTTAAAGTGCCACCATTTTGAAGCTCAGGACTCTGAATAGATGAGATGCTGTGTGTGTTTTATTTTGAGCAGCTCCCAAGAGCCACTCTAATTAAAACACTCCCCACCCCCACCCCAAAGCATGTGTAAAGACACACATTACTACCCACAAATGGAGAGCATGGATCTCTCTATGCTCTTCCCAACACAGACCTAGTGACAGCTCTAAGAATGCATTATTTTAAACAAACAGAACAGACAATGGAGGATCTAGAGTGGGGTGGGCAATTATTTGGGTTGGCAAGCCACTTAATGACTTCTGGTGACCTGTCAAGGGCCGCACCCCCGACCCATCTCCTGCCACCCCCAGCTGTGACCAGCACAGAAACCTGAACCTGCCAGCGGCTTTAACACACCCCAAGCCCCAACCCCCATCCCATGGTTGAAGTCCACCTGTCAGCCCTGCCACTCTCCTCCCTCCGCCAAGTCTGGACCCAGCAACTTCCAGTTGTGTCCACAGCTGCCCAAACATGGCTGGCAGCTTCCAAGTTGGGGGTAGGCCATGCTAGAGCGCTGGGTGGGTTCAGGCTTCCGCTTTAGTCACAGCCTGCAGCTACGACATGCCTCACACCCCACAACAGATGTTGTTTGCTTTTGTGGAAGGGGCTGGGGGAGGAATTAGGGTGGGAATGTTGGGAAGGGAGGATAGAAATAAATGTTCTGAATCCAAAAAAAAAGCCTCAGAAAATAAAGAATTAATCTAACAGTAGGAATGTGAATATCACATTTTAAAATATCCTTTTAACCTCCTCTAATTATTAACTGATAACAAAGCAGTTCAAACCCAACTGCTACTGGGAATTGCTCCTGGGGCCTTTTGATGGGGTTGAGGGAGGGGGTGCATCTAGACAACACAACCCACTATGAAACAGTGTGCTGGGAGGGAGGGAGGACAGGTGAACAAGCAGCTAACTGAGGAGTCATTAGGCCACCTGCTGTTTTCTTCTCTAACCTCATAGGCTATGGATACTGGTACCCCCTTCATTTCTCCTCCTCCTTTCTTCCACTGGGGCACTGTGTGCCTTCCCTTCCCCCCTTCCCTGCCAGACTGCCCCCCCACTAAATAATAACAGGTAAACTAACTGATTACCACTGGGCTGATCAGTTAAACTATTGTATAACCTTTCACATCCCTATCTACAAACACAGATACTAAAGAGAAGGTACTAACTAAACAAATAAATACACAGGATCTGAGCCAAGAGGCACTACAGATGCAAAGAAACCAATCCGGTAGGGGGAAGCCCACTCTTCATATGATGTCAAATAAACTCAAATGGAACACTGTAAACATTAAGGGTCTTAATATTAATAATACTAAACAGAAAAGGGTTCTACAAGCTAAAAGATGAAGCACCAGATCTTTTCTTCGTTCAAAAAAACCCACACTAAAACAGAACACAATAAATATATGAAAGTCAAGTGGTTCCACATCCCCTCCCCCATATATATCCCCAGGTAACACAAATAAAGGGAGTTGCAGTTATCACAAGAAAGCATATGCTCTTTCAACTAAAGGAAAAATACATGAATCTGGAAGACAGATATCTACTTGTTAAGGGAACTATTCGTGACAGAACGTTAACTTTAGGAAGCATTTATATACCTAATCAGGGCTAGTTACGTCTGTCTTTGAAAAGTTCTCTCAAACTTCGGAAAAATGGCAAGGGAGAGATGCTGTGTTGGGAGGAAATAACTATTTTATGGACCCCAAAGTAGACAGGTCTGATGGAAGTATAACATAGGAAATGAAAATTAGTATTCAATCTCATGTTGCATGAAGACTCAACTAATGAACCCCACCTATTATCACTGGATGCTGAAAAAGCTTTTGATCAAAGTCAACAGGCAGTTAAATGAAAAACAACCTTTGGAGACTAGGACCAACATTTCAGAGCTGATATCAGCTCTATACTCTAATCCAGGGGTGGGCAATTATCTCAGCTGGAGGGCCACTTAATGCGTTCTGGTGAGCTGTTAAAGGCTGCAATGTTAACCCCACTCCTTGACCAGTGCCTCACCCCCTGGTGGCCATCTTGGGACCAAAAGTCCTGGCCCCTAACCCTGACATATGCCACTGGAAGTCCCCCCCTTTGCCCCCAGAAGTACTCCTTTTGGGGAGAGGTTGCAGTATGGGAACCAGAAGAGAAAAACAAGCCAGGTACAGGTTTCCCTCAATTTATGCGGTACATGTGCTCCTGGGGAACAGCTGACATAGATGATTACACGGTCAGGTGGATGGCAAATTGGCTTAGGGATCATACCCAGAGAGTGGCGGTGGACGGGTTGGTACTGAGCTAGAAAGATGTGGGCAATGGAGTTCCACAAGGGTCGTTCCTTGGACCTGTACTGTTCAATGTCTTCATCAGTGACTTGGAAGGGGGTATGGAAAGCATTCTGTCCAAATTCACAGATGATACCAAATTATGGGGTAAAGTTAGCACACTTGAGCGCAGGGAACGAATCCAGGAGGATCTGGACAGGTTGGAAAAGTGGGCAGACCAAAATAGGATGCAGTTCAACAAGGACAAATGCAAAGTACTGCACCTAGGGAGAAGGAATCACCAGCACACTTACAGGCTGGGGGAGGCCCTTCTCAGCAGCAGAAAGGGACCTCAGAGTCATTGTTGACACCAAGATGAATGCGAGCCAGCAGTATGATGAAGCGATCAGTAAAGCTAACTGAACTTTATCACGCAGGTGCACGACAAAAAGGTCCAGGGAGGTGACACTTCTCCTCTATGTGGCCTTGGTCAGACCACAATTGGAGTACTGTGTTCAGGCTTTGGGTGCTGCACTTCAAGAGGGATGAGGACGAACTCAAGAGGGTTCAGAGGAGGGCCACACCCTCGCCTACAGACAAAGCCCTACGAGGAGAGACTGAGGACCCTGGATCTCTCCTCACAGAGAAGGCTGAGAGGTGATCTTGTGGACACCTACAAATTGATCAGCCGGGGGCAGCAAGGAATAGGAGATGCTCCATTTACCAGGGCACTCCTTGGAGTAACTAGGAATAACAGTCACAAACTGACAGAGAGAAGATTTCGGTTAGACATCAGGAAGAACTTCTTTACAGTAACGGTTGCCAGAATCTGGAATAGGCTTCCAAGGAAGGCAGTGTTCTCCCCTACCTTGGGGTTCCTTAACAGGAGGCTAGACATACACCTGGCTAGGGGTGCCTGACCCCAGCACTCTTTCCTGCCCATGGCAGTCAGACCTGGTGATCTATTGAGTTCCCTTCTGACCCAAACATCCATGAATCTATAAATCAAATTCATATAAGGTGAACTGTTACCTGTCAGCTCTGTATCTGACTCATGAAAGACTCTCCCCCTCTGCCCCCTACCTCCGCCTGAATCAGAACTGATTGGAAGGACTTATTAAAGGCAATGAAGATGTAGTGGAAGATGCACCTAAACCCCTCAGGAGAGGATAACAGGAGCTAGCTGGGGTTATTGCAGGGCCCCTGGCACGGCTCTATGAGCGTTCGTGGTGCTTGGGCCAGGTGCCAGATGATTGGAAGGTAGCAAATGTGGTCCCCATCTTCAAGAAGGGGAAGAGGGAGGACCCGGGCAACTATAGGCCCGTCAGTCTTACCTCAATCCTGGGGAAACTCTTTGAGAAGATCATCAAGGAGCACATTTGTGATGGGCCGGCATCAGAAATGATGCTCAGGGGCAATCAGCATGGATTTATTAGGGGGAGATCATGTCAGACCAACCTGATTGCCTTCTACGATCAGGTCACAAAGGCCATGGATGCAGGTGTCGCGGTGGATGTAGTCTTTCTGGACTTCAGCAAGGCCTTTGACACCGTCTCTCACCCCATCCTAGTTAAAAAACTAGGCGACTGTGGCATAGATGCCTACACAGTCAGATGGATTGCAGATTGGCTGAGGGGTCGCACTCAGAGGGTGGTGGTGGATGGGTCATACTCGACCTGGGGGGAGGTGGGTAGCGGAGTCCCCCAGGGCTCGGTCCTGGGGCCTGCGCTGTTCAATTTCTTCATCAGCGATCTGGATGATGGGGTGGAAAGTAACCTGTTTAAATTCGCTGATGACACCAAAATTTGGGGGGAGGTGAGCACGCTAGCAGGGAGTGAGAGATTGCAGAGGGATCTGGATAGGTTACAGGGGTGGGCTAACAGGAACAGGATGCGTTTCAATACGGACAAGTGCAGGGTGCTGCACTTGGGCAGTAGGAACCAGCAGCACACTTACACAATGGGGAACTCCCTACTTGAGAGCACGGAGGCAGAAAGAGATCTTGGAGTCATTATTGACTCCAAGATGAACATGGGCCGACAATGCGAGGTCATGGTTGGCAGGGCTAACCGGACCTTGTCGTGCATCCACAGGTGCATCTCGAGTAGAGCCAAGGAGGTGATCCTCCCCCTCTACGCGACGCTGGTCAGGCCACAGCTGGAGTATTGTGTCCAGTTCTGTGCGCCCCATTTCAAGAGGGATGTGGACAACATGGAGAGGGTCCAGAGGAGGGCCACCCGCATGATCCAGGGACAACAGGGCAGACTCTACAGTGAGAGACTGCGGGACCTGAACCTATTCAGCCTCCACAAGAGAAGGCTAAGGGGGGACCTGGTGACTGTCTATAGACTCACTAGGGGGGACCAGAGGGGTTTGGGGGAGACGCTGTTTCCCCTAGCGCCCGCTGGCATAACAAGGAGTAATGGGCACAAGCTGATGGAGAGGAGGTATAGATTGGACATCCGCAAAAACTACTTCACGGTTAGGGCGGCTAGGAGCTGGAACCAACTTCCAAGGGAAGTGGTGCTGGCCCCTACCCTGGGGGTCTTTAAGAAGAGGCTGGATGCCTACCTGGCTGGACTCATTTGAGTCCCGTTTCTCTTTTTGGGGTTTTTTTGTTGTTCTCCCGCCCTGGCGGGGGGTCGGGCTAGAAGATCTACTAGGTCCCTTCCGACCCTTAATCTATGAATCTATGAATCTATAAAACCCTGGTCTCATTTACATTGGAGATGGGACAGGAAAGCACCTTCATTAGCATTTAGAATGCAGAACAGAGATTCCAAGGCAAGGACCACACTGAATTCTTGGACCAGAGAAGCAGGAGACCACTGCACGATTGGAGACAGCTGTTCTAAATGCCAAATCAATCCACATCTGCACACACCCAATTCAGCATTTATCAGACCAATTCTAGTAATGACTGCTTTATTGGTACCCAAAACACTGAATCTGCCTGTTTCCATTGTGAGCTCTCAGAGTAATACCACCCACAGCAAAGAGTGATCAGTTCCCATTATCCAGTATATGAGCCATCATTTACCAATAAGCAAACTTAGTACTCTCCCTTGAGCCACTGTTATTTCCCTGCAAAAACCACCTACCCAAACTCCAGTTTCTGTTCTAGTGCTTAGATTGAAACACTGCACCAGTACCACTTCCCTGCCAGGAACACCTTCGCTGATTGTGCTGAGGGTCTGTGTGTCTGCAAGCTCCCACACTGGCAATCTCAACCGGTTCAAGTTTCGCTGAGTGGCGGGACCTCTCCTCCTTCCCCCTCCCCTTCTATCTGGTTGAAGCTGCATACTGCTGGGTGGCTGCGCCTGCATGGGCTACAAGCACCCCGGGGGCAGGTGTGGGGGGTCTCCACACCTTCCCCTGCACACAACCCCATCCTCCCTCATAACCCACAAATCCACACCCTGCCCACCTGAGCTCTGTACTCCTGGTGCCCAGTTGAGCGCAGTCCCAGGCTCCACACTCCTGTCAGCCCCACATTCTTGCCCAGCTGGAACTTCCCTACCTGCTGCCCAGAATAAGAGCTACAGCAGCAATGCAAGAAGGAGCTGCTGGAGGCCACGGAAGCTGAGCAGGTCCCCTGGAAGCTGTAGCAGCATCCCTACCCAGAACCTGTGCATGCTGGCTGGGGCCAAGCCAGGGCCCTCCCACCCATGAAGGTGGGAGTGAAGTGCAGGGGTTGGGTGAGGTATAATTAATTGGTGGGTACATGTGGGCCAGATGAAAAATTGCCTGGCAGGCCAGATTTGGTCCACAGGCCATATTTTGCCTGCTCCTGCTCCAATCCATAGGCAGCCATAAGAATAAAAGGACACCTATCAGAAAAAAATTCCTTTTAAGAGGTACGCATAAAGGATGCCCATTATCCCCCCTTCTTTTTGCTATGGTAACAAAACCATTTACCAGATCCATCAGAAATAATCCAAACATACAGGGAATAAACAAAGGACACAAGGAACATTAATTAGCATTATATGTAGATGATGTTATATTATTCATTACAAAACCAATTAACACAAGTGCAAGGTCTGTGAGTTTAAGAACAAATTTGGAATGTATTTACAATTTAAAAGCAGGGATAAGCAACAGATAGTGAGATCTGTATGATGCAGAGTTCTAGGGGAAAAGAGGAGATAAATTATTATATAGGAATGAAGAATACAAAAGCTTAAGATGAAAAGAAATATAAAGGAAGTTAGAGATTGAAAGTAAAAGAACACAAGACTCCTATAAACATTGACTTGAGTTAAGGAAGTATTGTTCATGGATGATAAATATCTGTTTTCATGTATATTTTAGGGGATTGGATGCATCTTTAAATGTCAAACCTGTTATCTAATAAACTGAATTTATTAATAAATAAAGTTTAAGAAAAGAAACAAAAAGCACCACTTTCTCTTTAAGAATACAGCAATATTTACACCTACTGCTAACAAACAGAATTTATTGTAGGACTGCATTTTCACTTCATGCTCCTCTTTCATAGAGTCATTTTAAAAATACTTATACTACCAAATCTTGCCTAGTAATGTTTTTACTATAAGCAATTGCTGCAAGGAGAGGTAATTCCCTATACCATAACATGGGAAAACAGATGGTATGAAAAAATGTAAAGCAATTTTAGTAGATTGTGAAAAAAGTGAAACATTGTGAGCTAGAGAAACTCCCACTTCTAAATGAAAGTTCTTCTCTCTTCCCTAAGTGACAAATTAATTTTCTAGGAGATAGCGTGATCCAGTTGACTTAACATTACTGACTTCAAATGCCCAAATTCTAATCCAAGATCTACTCAGTGACCGAGGTTTTTTTTAAGCCTCATACCTTTGCTTCCCCCACCTGTAAAAAGCAGCAGTGCTACTTACCTCTCACAGCATGAAAAACTGAACTAATGTTTGTGTAAATGCTATAAATAGTAGTATTGTCAGGGCCTGATATACTCCACATTTCTATAGCTATCAAGTTTGCCATGGAAACAGCCTTTTGCTGCGGATTTGTGTCCCTAGAATCTAAGCTTTCATTTCGAAAACATATTTCTAGTCAGTAAAGTAGGATGACTAGAAATTCATGCAACCAATTCCTGTGTTGGCAGACTGGCTGAAAGAGCTCTGGTAATTACTCCATTAACTTTATGTAATATTAAGTCTGGAACCTGAAATTGTCAAATATGTTGGATACAGAAAGTTTCAAGTGGGAGGTAGGCAAAAACTCAACATAAAAATAGACTACTGTACTAAATAAACTGTTTGTTTTCTATCAGTATCAATTTTGCTGTTTAGATTCATAGATGTAGGGTCAGAAGGGACCTTATAGATCATCAGGTCTGACCCCCTGCCCTGGGCAGAAGAGAAAACCGGGATCAAATGACCCCAGCCAGATAGACATCAAGCCTCCTCTTAAAGACCCCCAGGGTAGGAGCCATCACCAC
>NW_017729023.1:4337025-4343242 GCF_001723915.1 Gavialis gangeticus | reverse complement strand
TTTTCACCCCGTTGTCCAAGTCACTAATAAAGAAATTGAAAAGTGCAGGCCCAAGGACCGAGCCCTGGGGGATCCCACTGCCCACTTCCCTCCAAGTCGAAAAAGACCCGTCCACCATACCCTCTGAGTGCAACCCTTCAGCCAATTTGCAATCCGTCCGACTGTGTAGGCATTAATGCCAGTTACCTAGTTTTTTAATGAGAATGGGGTAGGAGACAGTGTCAAAGGCTTTGCTGAAGTCCAGAAAGACTACACCCACCACGACACCTGCATCCAATGCTTTTGTGACCTGATCGTAGAAGGCAACCAAGTTGGTCTGACAGGACCTGCCCCTAATGAAACCGTGCTGGCTGCCCATGAGCATCATCCCCACTGCTGGCCCATCACAGATGAGCTCCTTGATAATTTTCTCAGAGTTTCCCCAGGATTGAACTAAGACTAATGGGCCTATAGTTGCCCGGGTCTTTCCTCTTCTTTTTTTTTTTAAAGATGAGGACCACGTTGGCTTCCTTCCAGTCATCTGGCACCTGGCCAGAGCACCACAAGTGCTCATAAAGCCACACGAGGGGTCCTGGGGTGGAGAGCATCTGGACCTGCTGATTTGAACACGTCCAGCCCCTCCAGAAGCTCTCTAATCTGGTCCTCCCCGACCTTAGGCCTGGCAGCGTTTCTCCCAAGTCTATCTGGAATCTTGGTCAAGGAGTCCCAGTCCCTGCACAAGAAAACGGAGGCAAAATATTTGTTAAAAAGGTCTGCTTTCTCCTCTGGTGCAACCACCAGGTTGCCAAGCGTATCCTGCAGTGGCCCCACATTATCCAGTGCCATCTTCATTCTCCCTATATATTTAAAAAAAGGACTTTTTATTATCTTTGATCCTTGACACTAGCCCTAGCTCTGTATCTGCCTTAGCTTTTCTAACAGCCCCCCTACAGACCTGAGCAGTGGAGGCATACTCCTCTTTGGTGATAGCCCCTCCCTTCCACCAGGTGTACGGCAATCAGGCATTCACGAATGCCCTTGGTGAGTCAGGGGGGCTTTTGGGCACTCTTGCCCCCTTGCTTCTTTTTGGGATTGTCACCCCTTGGGCTCTGAGTATCGTCTCTTTAAGGAACGACCACTCATCTTGGACACTGAGTTCCCCTACTCTCGCAGACCCCAGTGCCTCTCACTAATCTCAACTCATTGAAGTTGGCCCTCTTAAAGTCTAGGGCTACTGCCTTGCTGCAGGCCGCTGACACCCTGCGCTGCATGGTGAATTCCAGCAAGCGATGAGCACTGATGTTGATGAACTTCCAAGGAATGCCAAGATCTTCCAGTAAAATTTAGGAACTTTGCAAACAAAGTTAAGCCCAGGTTACAAGAATGCATACCAAGAAAATTATTCTAGTGAAAACAAAATGAAAACGCTCCATTTTACAATATTTGTGTTTATTAACTATCCATGCAAATCCAATTCCTTCCCTCACCACACAGCATGAAACCCCCTTGTAAGTGGGTTCTTATACTGAAACATGGATTGTCCCAGTATAGAGGTGGGCAAGCCACAGCAGGAATGCTGCAAATGGCACAAAAGCAGAGTAGCATGGGATCCTCAGGGACTCAGTAAAGGGAGGTGCAGAAGTGGAGGAGGAGAGGGAGGACACTGATGCAAGGTGTCAGGTGTCACCACCAAGAGCCAAGTTAACCCTTTACCTCACCGGCAAAATTCAAGGCTTTGGATCCTCCCTCACTACATAAACCTGCAGCAGTTGAGGAGCCAGCCAGAAAAGGAATAACCTGGCTCCTGGGCAGCCACACCTCCTCTTGCAGTAGCGACTTGCTACTGTTGTGCACGGCTCAAGGCCCTCTGCCTTGAGAAGGGGGATGAACCAGGGATGGGACTTTCCTGGCACACCTGCCAAAAAAGCTAGCCACAACTGTTCTACTATAAACCTACCAAAAGGACAATTAAGTTTGGAGACCTCCCACTTTTTGCAGAGGCATTCAGAATGACAGAGATTATAGGTCAAGATACCAGACCAAGAATGTTCTGCAAGAACTACAAGGCCCATAGTAAATCACATGATGATACTTTCATTTTTATATTCCACTAAGAAAAAAAATCCATTGCTCACTGGTCTTCTACAATTCAAGTAAAGAAAATACATACAACAGCCTGATGGATTTTTTGCAGTGCAGCAGAATTTTGAATAAAACATATTAAAACAACATATATGGAACCTAAACAACTACCACTTGCAATGACAGAACAGATTCTACCCACCTAATAACTGGGATGAGATGTACCCTGTATTAACAGGACAGTTGTTAGCGCACATATTGTTCAAAACACTCAAGCCAGACAAATGGTTTGGAAGGATCACTGTAGCAAGGAATACCCCTTTCTTAAAATTAGTTCAGTAACAGAAGAGAAGACCTTTGATTTTTTTTTTTTTTTTTTTACAAATTATCTTTAGCATTTTTCAGTCTGCCTTCTTACATTAAAATCTACTTAACATGCATTTAGATCTTGAGTAAAGGTATTATACTATTAATACCTGCTGTTGTAGTTCAGTGATAGAATCCTTATCTGCCACGTAAGAGACCTGGGTTCAATTCCCAGACACACACAACTACAGCCAAAGCTCCAAACATCGAGTCTGGCCTTTGAATACTGTCTCAATGGCCTAACAAGGGGATGGAAGGCCTGGGTAGCCGCCACTCCTGCTTAGGTTAACGCACTGAGGTTCCTGGTGACCTCTCACGCATACACTATTATCCAAAAGGATCAACGGTTGCCACTACATGCACCAACTGTCTTCTTTCTTATAGTACATTTTTTCATTGTTAAAATAGGATCAAATGCTCATAGAAGAACATCCCTACTAAATGACACAAAAGCAGATATTGTAGCTTTAACTATTTTTCTTCAAACAGCTAATGGCACTAAAAAGTTACTGATGGGGAAAAAATGCCGGGTAACAGAAAATTTTGGTAATAAATTAGTATAGTGAAACAAGGACTATAAAGAAAGAAAAAATTTCAATATTTCTGGAATAAGGAAGTAATTGTTACGAAAACTGTGGCATACAGTACTTCCTAGCAATTTATCTGTAACAAAACCCAGTTCTTGTTTCAAGGCACTGTCTTGTGTACTGGAATATACATGCATCTGCCAGTGTATAACTGAAAAGTTCACCCACAGATGCTAACAAGTCCCAAGGACCTCTGCATTTGACAGATAACAACATGGGGTATACATTTTTGAGCATGTACAAATATAGCCCTAAAAGAAACACTTGGAAAATTTACCACCAGAAGTGCACTGTTGTCAGGCAGAAGAGATCTTCTATCAGGCTGCCACTTCAGAAGAATCAGCACAGTGCTATGCCAATGGAGATAGAAGGTATATGTTCATATACCTGTTGGACTATTATTTACATTTTAGTAAAATACTTTTGTGAAGTACATATTACTTTAATTATGCTTACTTGAATTGCTGTAGCATTTGGAGACACCAGCCCAAATCAGGATCTCATGGTAGCATCCAACATACACAAGTAGTAAGATCCTTATGTTTATATATTTTGCAGGGCTGGCCCATCCTATACTTCAAAACCTGTGGCCACAGGGGTCCCACAGCTAAGGGGTCCCCTGCACATAGGAAGCAGAGGTGGGGGGCCTAATGGAGCTCAGGCCCCAAAAACAAAGGGCAACAGTAGGCACTGCCTTAGGGCAGCCCAGCCACAGGGTCCTACAGTGGGAAAGGAGGGGCAGGTACGCTACTTCAAAAATTTTACAGCTTAACAAGGGAATATGGCTGAAATAATCAACTAGTAGCAGGTCATACAGGAAAGCTTAAGGGCATCTGGAAGTTACATTTAGGTCACAATGTAATGAAATAGTATGTTTTCTTCTTATTCATCTAGTAACTATAGTCCCTTAAACCACAAACTTGTTGCCAATAATTTCAGCAGAATGAAAAGGCACATAAACAAGATTTATTCTCTTCACGAAAGGACTCTCGATATCTGCTTTTCCTCTGCTTCTTATTGCATTTATACTGCTGTCTTTTCAGTGAGGATATGCTCTTTATAACAGTGTAACTTTTGAATAGTTTTCTTGAACTCCTGAATGGCTTACTTTCTTGTCCCAACCATTGTAATTTAAAATGTTTATAACTTAAACCATAAATTTAGGAGGTGAACTGTGTTAGGCCAGCTTCAGCTTAATGACCATGACAGAAAGAAAATAGAAGTCCCAGTTCCAACGTATTGCTTATCTTTTAAGGATTGTGCCCAGTGCTGGCTCCAGCATCATTAAAACAGTTATAAATGAAAAAATATTTCCAAGTGTTCAGTTTCTTTCTTGCCTGAATTGCTTAAATATAAAAAGCAGATGAAATACTCTTCATAAATACATGAGTTCAACTCTGTACCCCCTGAAGTCATAGGGAGCTTTACCACTGACAACAGAGTTAGGCCAAAATTAAATGCTTGTGAACATGTAGGTGTTTAATAATAATCTCCAGGTGGGGTTTTGTTTTTTGTTGTGGTTTTTTGTTTGTTTGTTTGTTTTGGTTTGGTTTTTTTACTACCCTTAAGAATTTTTTTGCGATGAGAAGGAAAAGAACAACTTAAGGCTGTTGAAAGAAAAGTATTTAAGAATTAGGGATGTGTGAAGCTTCGGTCACTGATTCAATTCGGCCCGATTTGGCAGCCAAATCTCTGAATCCAAACTGAATCAGGAGACACTTTGAATCAGTTCAGAGGCTTCCAATTCAATTCAGAGAGATCAGGATAAATTTGACAATTCAGACAGACACAGCCTTAAATGTTTTACCTCAAGGCACCATGCAGCTTGTGCATGCTGCTATGCTGGGGCAGATGGAGCATCCCACAGGAGTGGGGGGTTGGGTCCCCAGCATGCTTGGCATCAGACCTGGAAGTGGACCAGAAGCACTTCTGGGTCCGCCGGGGAGTGAGCTGGGGGACCCTCCTGTGCCCTCCACCCCGGCTCAGCAACTGGTGCTTCCTGGGTCTGGGAGTGTTATCCAGAGTCACCCCGCAGCCAATCACTGAGCCAGGGGGCCGTGGGGGGACCCCCCTGCATGCTCAGCAGTGGACCTGGAAGTGGACCAGAAGTACTTCCGAGTTCACTGCCAAGCACATGGGGGACCCCCCACGCTCCTGTGGAACACTCCATCCATGCCAGCATCACAGAGTTCACATGCCACACCTAGTACATCAAGGTATGTAGAAAAAACATTTAAAGCTATGCGTATGGCCGAATCACCGATTCTCTGAATCAGCAACGAATCTTCAGATTTGGTCAAATTGAATCGGGATAGCAATCCGAATCAACGAACTGAATCACTGTCCCAAATTTGGGCTGAATCTGAATTGAATACGGCCTGTTTCGCACACCCCTATTAAAAATATAATAATTATGGCATTTTAATATCCTTAAGTGATTCTGACCTAAGACCTATAAACACTTGAAGTAACAGGTTTGTAGTTTAATAAAAACTTCCCACTTTTTGTAAAAAGCCTATTTTCTAATTAGAGGTTTAAATCAGGGGTGTCAAACTCATCTGGCCAGTCTGCAGGCTGAATCAGGCCCACAGACCGGCCTCATGTGCCAAATCCAGCATGCAGGACCAGACTGCTGTAGGCCCAGAATGCAGGAGACACCTTGGACCAGGCCTGCATTCTGCTTGCAGCATTTAGGCTACTCTAGTCCCACATGCCACATGCAGTACTCATGGGGCCAGTCCAGGGCGAGCACTGCAACAGAGCCAGTCTGGTGTACATGCTGCACGTGGTACCTGTGCCAGACCAGCTGTATGTGCTGACTCCAACACATGGGGCTGGTCTGTGGGCGTGATCCAGATGCAACATGACATGGTGTGCATTCCAGACTGGTCTCACGTGCTGCATGCAGCATGCACCAGGTCCAGCCTCCACACCATGTACAGCTTGTGCAGTATACATAACCAGGACCTGAATGCAGCATACCAGTCCAAGACCCACAGGCTGCACTTCAGGCCACATTTTGGGCTCTGCGGGCCAGATTGGGCCTGTGGACTATATCTTTGACTCCCCGGTCTAATAAAACTTCGGCTTCTGATCCTGGGATTTGTTATTACCAATAGGTTCTTTCCTTAATTTAGTTTTAGTTTTTTGGGGGGTGGGGAAGCAGGGAAAAAAAAAAAAAAAAAAAAAAAAAAAAAAAAAAA
>NW_017729023.1:4334923-4336903 GCF_001723915.1 Gavialis gangeticus | reverse complement strand
AACAGGGAAAAAAAAAAAAAAAAAAAAATCAGTAAAACGAAATCAACTGCTACACAAATACTTCGTCCCATAAATCCATCCAAATTCTTCCTCAAAGAATTAACAGAAAGAAACAAATGTCAATTCTTTTTAGACAATGTCTTACATGCGACTTTCTAAGCCAAAATACTTGGAAGTAAAAGGATGAACTCCTCAAAGGAGCAGTCTTGGAGCATGTAAAGAAGCTAACAAAGTATGCCTAATTAATTGGGGGGAAGTTCAGGTGGAAACAGGTGTCATGGTAAGGCCCTCCCTTTTAACTCTATATAAATTATTCATCTAACCATAATCGAGTTATTTCTCTTTTTATTAAAAAAAGGGAACTCTTCCCTCCACAGCTCCCTTATCTGGATTATGAAGTTGTGTTTCGTTTCCCCCGCCAAGGGCATGAAGATGTAACAGGACCAACCTTTGAAGGCGACTGTAGTAATCTCTAGCAATCACACTCAGTCCATTCTCCCTCTGGCTAACCACCATTATCCTTACTTGCCACATTTCAGAGTAAACTTGGAAGGATGTGCCATTACACCAGAATAACCAGGGTAGATTTAAAAAAAAATCATCAATTGGATTTTTTAAATTTAAAATCAAGTTTGATTGAATCATATTTTTTGTTAAGACGCTTTTAAAATAAAATAAACATATATTTAACTTCAATTTAAAATATGTTAAAGCTCAAAGATATGATCATGGCACAGGGATTATAACTTCTAATTATATACTATGTGAGACAATATATTCATGTAACCTTTTTAGAAAAGTTTAATAAATAGGTCACAACAGGCCATGGACTATATAATAGCGGCCCAGTCTCATGGGTTCCCAGAAGCTCCTCTATAGATCAGTAAAGATTAAAGAAAACCACTCTACCAAATGGGACTCTCTGCTCAGTCTAGAAAAGCCCATGAAGCATCTCTATGAGAACTAAAACTAAGCATCACATTGTGGATTTATGTCTCCAGAGATCATAGGCAGACAAGGTTCTTTGGGTAGATGTGATATCATAGGCGATGCGTGGGGGGGCCGGTGCCCCCCAACAATGCCGTCCCCTGCCTCCACCGGTGTCAGTGTGTGCTTTATGTCCCATTTCCCCCACCCCCTGCCATGGCATACAAATGGGGGTGAAGGGCTGGTCACCCGGCAGCACTTCCAGTTTCACTGCCAGCGTTTCTGGGCTCGGCAATTGACCGCTGGGGGACCCCCTCCCTGTTGCTCAGCGATCGGGTGCCCCCCCAGATTCAGGAGGCACCAGTCGCCCATGTGTGCTATCTTTTATTACACCAACTAAATACAGTAAAAGCTATGTTAACCAGCATTCAACTATCCAGAATACTTTATTAACCAGAATATCCTGACAGCCGGACGTGTGGTGGGGTGGGGAGGCTTGCCACAACTGCCACCACCACCACCCTGTGCTGCCTCAGATAACCAGAATTTCAAACAGGCTGAAAACCCTTGCCTCAGATAACCGGAATTTTTAGATACCCAGCACTCCGCTTACCCCACTCATGCAGGTTAACAGAGCTTTTACTATACTTGGAAAAATTGTTCTCTACAAGTTTTTGGGCACAAACACCCTTCTTCAGGCATAGGGGAGTTTATAGTCTCCAAAGATAACAACCTTGTTAACAACAGTACATGCAGATAAGAGATAACAGACCTGATTACCCACCCATCAGCCCTCTTGTCTCTCTGCAAGTTTGTGTACACACAGTCAAGCCCTTACCTTTCTCTAAAAGTGCAGTTTCAAGAAGTTAAATGAATAAAGCATATCAAACAACAAGAATGCACTTCTTGTAGAAAACAATGATTAAATCAAGGCTTCCTGACCAGTGATTTGAATCGTGATTTAAATCATAATTTAACTTCTTTAGGTGCTTTTTTCTGCGTGGCTCAGTTGTCTGGGAATGCTCGCCCCTTTTCACAGTGCCTTCTACCAAG
>NW_017729023.1:4327409-4329923 GCF_001723915.1 Gavialis gangeticus | reverse complement strand
ATTTAAATCATAATTTAACTTCTTTAGGTGCTTTTTTCTGCGTGGCTCAGTTGTCTGGGAATGCTCGCCCCTTTTCACAGTGCCTTCTACCAAGCACAAACTGTGACTCTTCAGGGCCACAACCCTCAAGACCACCTTCCTCAAGGTGCTTCTCCATGACCTCCTACCTCCTCTACAGCCACATCCAAACCTCACGGGGTTAACCAAATAAAAAATAAATCAGTTCAGTGTAGGAGGCTCTGCAGAGAGCCTTATTCTCCTTTGGCTCTGCAGAGCTCCTTCTCTGAAACTAGCAAGGCTCAGTCTGATGCTCCATCACAAAGCCAGGCTTAGATGGCCCTTTGCTCCCCGCCCTTCCAGTCACCAGACCTGTAATCGTCTAGGCAGACTACAGGTGTTTTCCCTTAGCCCTCATCAGCAGTACCCTCATTCTGCTGCAGTCATTACTGCATGAACTGCCTACTGTTTACCATCTGGGGTTTGGCAGCTTTTTATTTCTGTTCTCTAGCCCCACACTCAGTAACAGGGCTTAGGTTATAGAAGGATTAATATATTTTTAACCTGGGAAAAGCCAACTCAATTGTACTGACATATGGATAAATTAATGTCTTGATACCTTGGGTTCTTCAAGAGTGCTTTCAATCTACTTCTGACACTTCATTTGATATATTCTCATAGATAATAGTTCATTGGACCCATGAATCGTCCTAAAACTAACTGTTCAAGTCCAACTGAAGTACAGACATTATTCACACACACACACTCTACAGACAATGACTGTGAATGTGCAATTGTATGATGCCTTTCCACACAGAGCTAATCTTTACATAACACTTCAATAAAACACACTGCTCCTAAGTCCAGATCACTTATGCTGAAGAAGGATGTGGAACAATCAAACGACATCTCTGAGAGATGCTGAGGATAGCACAGAATTAAGTGCTTACTGAAAGTGGGAAGGATTCACTTCAATATACAAATGTCTCAGTCATTACAGACACTGTAAAGCAGCAGTGTCAAATTCATCTGGCCCTGCAGATTGGATGAATGGTGCAGGACTAATCCATGGGCCAGATGAATGGTGCAGCTCCATGGATCAAACCATGCTCACAGACCTTCTCCAGATCCACTGCACATGGCATCTGCTCCAGCCAGTCTAGGACCTGATGTGAAGAGGGCCAGCATCTTGGGAGCTTGACTGCTGCTGTGGGAACAAGCCATGATGCTGGGTCTTGTCCTACAGTGTTGCTGGGACTCAAACATCTCTGCTCTTCCCTGGGTGCCTGGCAGCTAAGCTGGTGAGAGGAACAGTACTGGAGCCCCAGCAGCACCCTGGGAAGAAGCCCAGCATCATGGGCATTTACATTTTTGTTCCAGAAGCTTCCTCAAAATCAGTACCTTAAGCACTTGGCAACACATAAAACACAAAATATCCAAAAGCACACTGGTGTCATAATCACCTGGATAAACACAATGACATGTGTAAAGCCTTAAAATTTCTGCAGAAAATGAATTCCAAGAAATACACAATGTGGAATTGCATATTCTTCAATCTACTAAGGCAGGGCTGTCAAACATGTGGCCCACAGCGCTAAGTCATCCAGCCCACGGCCTTGATGTGGGAACCTTCCCTCAGTGGCAGCCAAGCACCTGGATGAGACCTGTGGTGCTAGAGCCCTCAGCAACAGCACTGCTTGTTCCCATGGCAGTGACCAAATGCCTGTAATGCTGGGCTTCTTCCTGCAGGGCTGCTGCAGTTTCAGTGCTTCTGGGGTTTGAGCACCACAGGTCTAATCTGGGTGCTGGGCCACAGGAACAAGCCACAGCAACAAACCGTAGTACGGAGATTCTGGGACTCCAGTACCACTGCTCTCACATGGGCATCTGGCTGCCTCCGAATCAAAAGAAGACAGGATGCTGCTGGACTCTAGTGCTGTGGCCCTCACTGGCTTGGCTGCCAAGCATCTGGGGTCCAGCAGCATCATGGGAAGAGGCTCAGCACCACGGCTTGTTTCCACAACAGCAGCCAAAGCCCCTGGGGTGCCAGGCCTCTTCACCTCAACTCCTGAACTGGCCAGAGCAAACACCATATGCACTGGCTCTGGAGTGGGGAGAGGGAAGAGGGTCTGTGGGCATGATCCAGCCTGTGGAACTGGTCCCATGCCATTCACCCAGCCCACAAACCAATCCTGTGCTATTTATCCAGTCCACAGGGCCAGATGAGCTTAACAACCCTGTACTAAGGAACAGTACTTGAAATACTGGTCTGGAAAAAGTTAAGGCTTATCAGTACCTCTAAAGAATGACACAAATGTCTTCATAGTCCCACAAAACAGCTGTTGAGGAGGAAACTCAGGCCTGCAGTCATGGAGTTCTGCGTTAAGCAGGTCAAGCTGTGAACCCTACCCAACCACACTGTGTGACTGGGGTTGTCTGGCATGAGGGAGGTGTGGCTGGAAGGGATCTGAGTGGGAGGTAGTTTCATAGTTTCATAGATTAAGGGTCGGAAGGGAC
>NW_017729023.1:4326718-4327398 GCF_001723915.1 Gavialis gangeticus | reverse complement strand
TAGCTATTCTGAGGGCGAGTTCATCCAGTTTGTTCCCCATGCTACAAGCATGGTATGACCAGACTGGCCTGGAGTGTGGCTGAGAAGTGGTGAACAGGTTGTTCTGAAGTGTGACCAAGGGTGATTCAGTTTGTGTGAGGACTTGTGAGAGGTGATGAGGCGGAGTCATTGGTGTGCCATGGAGGTATACCTCTCTGAGATCTGGTGCCTCGTGAGGTCTCCAGTCCTTTGGTGTCTCCTCCATTACGATCCTCAAGGAGGTAGCAAGGGTTGGCTCCCCAGTCCTTTTCCCCTCCAGGTGTGCTTTCCACCTAAGCCAGCAGCCCTCTGCCTTCCTCTCATAAGTATTACCCATCCCATCCTCTCTACTCCTCTATCATAAAAGGTGGAAGGTAAGCCACCCACAAGGGCTGATGAGGCAAACTGCCATTGGAAACCCAGAGACAGTGAACGCAGTTTAATAAAATATTCTCCCCCCCTTAATAAAGTTTGGCCACCCCTTTGTCGACATTTGGATTGTTAGATAGATACAGATTAGAATAGGATTAGAAGTAGTCATTAATTAAGGATAGATCTATTAGTAGTGTTTAATTAGTATTTATATTGTAATAGTGTGTTTTGAACTATTGTACTTACCTGTTTTGCTTATAATTTGCATGGTTTCTCTTTAATAAACCATT
>NW_017729023.1:4315061-4321718 GCF_001723915.1 Gavialis gangeticus | reverse complement strand
AGATCTATTAGTAGTGTTTAATTAGTATTTATATTGTAATAGTGTGTTTTGAACTATTGTACTTACCTGTTTTGCTTATAATTTGCATGGTTTCTCTTTAATAAACCATTTCTATTAGTTTCAGTTTACATCCTGTGTGAGTGTACTAATTAATCATAGCTCACTACCTGCTGGGTTAACTAGGCAGTGATCAGATATGCCTCGATTAGCCTGTTAACCAACCCAGGATCAAAAACCACCCCTTGTTGACCTGGACTCGCTAACAGCCGCTGATTGGGCACTTAATTAGTCCTAATTAAGTCCAGGGTCAACACAGCTACCTACCTATTTTATTACATAACTGGCAAATCGCCTGTCAAGAATGAAAGGGGAGGGGAAATCGGGGAAGAGGAGAGCAGGCAGGGATGGAGCTCCACCACCCACCACTGCCTCCCAGGAGTGGGGGAAAAAGGAAATTTTGCACGCGGCAGCCGCCACCACCAACACTCTTCCTGCTGCTCCATGTCTGGCTGTGCCCTCCTCCCCTGCATGTGGCCCCATGCCACTCCCCCCGCTCCGTATCCAGCCTCTCGCCACCCTCCTCCCCCTCCCCCTCCGTGTTCCCCCTGGCTGGCTCGATTGAAGCCACACTCTGCCCATCATTCTTGACGCTAAGCCCTTATACATTAAACATGTGATTTGAAATGGAGCTGTACATCCTACGTGGACTACAAACCAAGTAAACAGGTTTCCCTGGGCACTGGCTGATATTTAAGATCTATCCTCAGAAAGAAGAGATACAATAAACTGGTAAGTTAGTTTTGGTTTCCAACAGACAATGCGCACCTTAATTTGAGGCCATTTTGGCTGACATGAAATTCTGATTTTTTAATTTAGAATCTCATCAACTATAATACTATTCCTGAAATGAAAACCAATTTATTGAATTGGGGGGGTGGAAATCCTCATAAGAGATGCCATTTTTTTCTGGGATTTTTCCCCTGGCATGAACCCTATTGGACAAAACAGTGATTTTTATATTGCAGTAATTAATACCTGGGAGGCCCCAATCACAAGTGGAGACCAACTATACCTAGGTAATGTACAATGAGAAGACACGGTGGTCTCCAAGCAAAATAGCTTTAAGTTTATGTTTATAATCTAGATCAGGGATGTCAAACTCCCCTTGTGTCCTGGGCTGCATCTGGACCATAGGGCTCCTTGCAGGCTAGATGAGGCCTGGGGCATGCAGTGGCAGCAGCTTCAGCTCTGGCACAGAGCACACAGCACAACTCTGCTCCAACTGTACACAGGAGCTGAAGCTGCTCCTGCTGTTTACCCCCTTGCCACAGTGACGCCTCAAACTCTGACAGGGGGCAAAGGGCAGTGGCAACTCCAATATGGTGCAGCAATAGGACCAGGAGCTAAGAAGCTGGGACTGCAGCAGTGGCAATAGGCCAAATGGCTGGAGGACAACTGGAGCCATATCAGCCCTAGCTCCCTACCATAGACTGCCATGTATATCAGGACACAAACAACTCAGATTCTGCAGTGAGACACATCCCACAACTTCCAGTGCCACACCAGTAGTCCAATAGGCTATGTTGAGCAGGTCTGGCCTGCAGGCCATATGTTTGACACCTCTTTGTCACATTTGACACCTATCAATAGAATTTTTGTTTTGAAAAGTAATTTCAGACATTTTATAATCAATTCGGAGTCTACCATACCTTTTCTATATTGTTTAGGTAAGAGTTAAAAACAGAATATACTTAGTCATGCAGAAAGTAGAAAACTAGTAATTAGCCATATGTCTTTTTGCCTCAGAGCTCCTCACATAAGGTGGTCTGCAATCAAAGACTGCTCTTGCATAGCATTAATTCTTTACTCGTATAGCACTAGAAAAGGTAGAGAGAAGGGCAATTAAGATGATCTGGGACATGAAGGGGCTTCCATGTGAAGAGCGCTTATGTGCAAGCTGTCAAAATGCTAGAACTAGTGGACATTAAATGAAACTATTAGATATTAGGTCTTTTTCTACAAAGTGTGAAAAAAGGACTTTTTCCAAAGAATGTAATTTGTGGAATCCCCTGCCACAAGACATTGTAGCAGCTGATAACTTAACTCATTTCAAAAAGCAATTGGGCAAATTCTCAGAGGACTGGCCCATTAGTAGGTATTGAACATACAAGACAGGTGCAGGCCTCAAAATAGGAACTTTCTAAACTTCTGGAAGTGGAAAGGGAACAGGAAGTAGAAAATACTGGACATGCCTTGTTTACCCTCCTCTTTGGCATTGACGCACTGCCACCACACAAAACAGAATACTGTGCTAGATGAACCTATGATCCAACCCAGGACAATGGCATTTCTTATATTACATAACAAACACGTTATTAATTGACATGGCACTATGAATAACCTACCTGTCCTACAGTGGTAGCAGCTGTTCTGTACTGGTCTTCTTAGTCTCCCTCCCTCAGGATATCTAATGAATTAGGCCCTGAAGCGGAATAAGCAAAGGAATCTATTTTTAGGAAGAAAATTTATCATGGTCCAGATCAGAGTTGTCCCGCTCATGGTTTGTAGGCTGAATGTGGTCCCCAGGCTCCCAGTCCAGGCGCCACACCTCCTTTGCTCTTTTTCCTGCTGCTGCTGCCACTGAAATCCCTGGACTCTCTCCTTCTTCCTCCAGCTTCCACTACCTACCTCAGTCCCTAACCCCGGGGATAGTGCACAGCCGGGCAGCCCTTGGGGCAAGGAAGCCTGTAGCTGTTGTGCTCAGTGGAACCTACAGACCACACACATCCATGCCCACATGGTGCAACAGCAGTTGCCCACCCCGCAGCAGAGGACTGCACAGCATATTACATCTGCTTACGGAGGCAAAGAAGAACACCTGCATGGTGTGGCGTGTCCACCCAGCACATCAGGGTCCTATGCAGGGCACCAGAGATGGGGCAGCTGACATAGCAGCTCATGCAGTTCAAGGGGCCTGCAGCCCCTGGCCAAAGGTTGGACAGTCCTAATCTAGATCAAATGGAGTTCTACCAAATGGATCAAAATTGCCTAGAAAAACACCCCTTTGGTCTGCAAGTACAGAAATCTGTACAAATTGCTTCCCATTTGAAACAGAGTATGCTCATCCTCCCCTGCAACTAGTGTAAGAATTGTAGCCACACAGCACAGTCTTTGCTAAGTGAACATATCATAGGCATCTGATCTACTGGAGGGTGTGCATCTGCCAGTAATAACTACTTAAAAGCTTTTAGCAGGGAGCCTGTCAAAGTCAGCCAAATCTCCATTGCAGCTTCCCAAAATGATTATAATGAAATCTGTTCCAATGGCCATTTCCAATATGCAAGAAGCGTAGTACTAAAGGCACTATACAAAACTATACAAGCTTTTAAGAGTAACTTAAGTGTTAGGCACCCTTTTTTTTTTTTTTTTTTTTTTGCTTGTCAGTCAGTTGGGGAATTAAAAGAAAATTTCACTGTACCTGGACATCTTTAGAGAATTAGACAGTGAACTACATTAATGGAATGATACGTTCCCTTCCCCGACTCCTTTCCCCAGATTTCCTTTGGGAAATGTCTTATATGTATTCTTTTATTTCCAGGGAAAAAGGACTGTACAAAGTGTCAGATTCATTATATTATACTTTTCCCACTCCTCCTCAAGGAACAGGAAACTTAACTCTGGCCTCATCTAGATAAGTATATCTATAGAAGTACACTGGGTGTTATTTACAAAGGAGGAAATCTGAGGTCAGTTAAGGTTTCTCTCTTCTAAGGAACTGGATGTAGGCACTATGGCTGCTTGCAGACATTAAAAACAATAAAAAAATAAAGAAAAAGCTTTAAACTCCACATACCCTCATGCTGAGACCAGCACATGCCCAGAAAAGTCACAGTGTTAGCTGGACCTGGCTTGCTCAACATCTGTATAGACTGGGCGCTTTAGTGGAGCTTTTTTGGGGCAATTTTATCTAATAGCTGACTGAATCAGCTATTAGATAAAGGTGCCAAAAAGCCCTGCTGAAGCACCCAATCTATACAGACACTGCAGAGCCGGGTCCAACTATCGCACTGATTCTCTCGGTAAAACATGTTTTTGGGGGGGGGGGGGGAAGGGGCAGATTCATGTCTGTCAGCAGCCTCTGCGTGTTTATTTGCAGAAAATGAATTTGTTGAAGACTTGCAATTGCATGCTCTTTCACCCATGCTAAATGTAATTGGTACAGCTATTAGTACTGCCTTACATGGTAATTTCCCTATTTTGTAGTGATGACATTGATGAGAGGTGCACTTGAGCTACTTTAAGTCTGTGAAGGATCATCCCAGGGTTGTTTTTTTCGCTTTTCTTTAAGCAAAAGGGTGGAATAAATTTAGGAAGAGCTACAAAGATAGGCATGGCACATTTAATCAAAACAAACATGGGGTTGTAGGCACAGCAGCACTACGGGAGAAATGGTGGTTGGTCATTGGTCAGGGAAAGATGTCTGTATGAGAAGATGCAAAAGAATCAATCCAAACAGAAAGTATACTTTGAGAAGACTATAAAGTAACTAGCAACAGACTGTCTACACTTAGAAAGCATAGGTGATTTTTTACAGCTGCTCCTTTTCAGCTACACCTTAGTTCAGGAGACAGTCTGAAGGATCTTAACAAGGAAGAGTCCAATCTTATGACACAGAGAGATCAACATAACTGAAGCAGAGAACACAGACATAATATAGAAATCAACAGCAGCAACTGGTTGTTCCATTGCTTTGAAATCTAAGACTGCTTACAAGTGTATCTAAATGTCCACAAGAGCTTAGTAAATGGATAAAGACCGATTTTTTTTCAGGGGTGGGGGGAGAGGAATTAGTTTTTAAAATCCAATAATTTTAGGTAAGTTTCTTTTTACAGATCTAAAACTAACAACTTATGCTAAAGCATAAAATTATTGTACTCAATTCACAGAAAATCATAGAAAATTAAGGTTGGAAGAGAATTCAGGAGGTTATCTAGTCCATTGTCATCATCAGCGATCCCTCATGGTCAAGGATGACTTTCTAGCAAATGCCACAGGTGGTGGTTAAACAGAGGGTCAGACCATGGATCTCTCGGTCTTCTTTTCTTTCTGTTTCAGTTGTTTTTCTGTCTCCAGGATGAGACAGTTTTCCTCAAAAGAAAAATATACCTTCTCTCACAAGGTATCACCATGTAGCCCTGTCCCCATTTAGTTTTTCCCAGTTTGTCATTCCAATGCCACACTTCTTAATGTTCACCTTGAAAATGTCCTTGAAGCATTTCCTCTGGCCCTCACATGTCTTTTGTCCTTGGCTCAGCTGGGAGCATAGCAGTTGTTTTGGTAAAGGTATATCAGGCATGCACACGCAGTGCCCTGTCCCCCACAGCTGCTGTTGAATAATCAATGTTTCTATACTGGTGGTGTTAGCATCAATGAGGACACTGGCATTTGTGTGACAATCGTCCCACTTTCTGCCAAGGATCTTTAGGGAGTAGCACTGCTGATGATATTCTAGGTTTTTCAGGTAGTCCCTATTAGGCCTGTGTGAGTAGGCAGCTATTCGATCCGGCTTCAGATCCAGCCGATTCGGATACCAGTGATCTGATCCAGAGCTCTGGACGGGGTTCCTGCTTTGATCTGGCCGAAGCTTCTGAGCCGCTCCCTCATCATCCTCTTTGGAACCCCACCTCATCTGGTAGTTGAGGGCTGCCAAGTTTCAAGGTGATAGGTGCAGGGGTTTGGGGGAAACTGCACCTCAAACTGCTGACAGGCAAAACTCATGACATGGGTGACCCAGTGTGTTAAGACGCAACAGGGTGAAAGCTGCAGGGATGGTAGCCCCTGCTGTGGCCACGAAGCCTGCCAGCTGTCAAAGAGATAGGTGCAGGGGTTCTGGGTTCTGAGGCCCTGCACCTCTTAGTGGCTGACAGGCAAAACTTGTGATATGGGTGCTTGTGCAACTGTGTCTGTCTTGGGGCACAGGGGGTAGGGGGACGACATGGGATGGACTATTACAGGCCTCGCTGCTAAGCTACTGTGCTACCAATGAATTATGATTCACTCAGGAACCAGATCAATACACAGTACCTAGCTACTACATGAGTTAATGAGCATGGATTAACACCTACAAAATGACAGACTAAGGAGAGGAAGTAATTAATACAGTCAACTGCCCCAAGACAGACAGACAGTTGTCTTTGACACTGTCGCCAATCCCATTCTCATTAAAAAGCTAGGTGACTGTGGCATTGATGCCTACACAGTCAGACGGACTGCAAATTGGCTGAGGGGTCATACTCAGAGAGTGGTGGTGGATGGGTCATTTTCGACCTGGAGGGAAGTGAGCAGTGGGGTCCCCCAGGGCTCCGTCCTTGGGCCCACACTGTTCAATTTCTTTATTAGTGACTTGGACGACAGGGTGAAGAGCAACCTGTTTAAATTCGCAGACGACACCAAGATTTGGGGTGAGGTGGGCATGCTAGAAGGGAAGGACAGATTACAGAAGGACCTGGGCAGGTTACAGGGGTGGGCAAATGAAAATAGGATGGGATTCAATACTGACAAGGGCAGGGTGCTGCACTTGGGCAGTAGGAACCAGTAGCATACCTATATGCTGGGGAACTCCCTTCTCAAAAGAACGGTGGCAAAAAGAGATCTTAG
>NW_017729023.1:4304641-4304888 GCF_001723915.1 Gavialis gangeticus | reverse complement strand
TCTGGGCACCGCACTTAAGGAGGGATGCGGACAGCACTGACATGGTCCAAAGGAGGGCCACTCGCATGATCTGGGGACAGCAGGGCAGACCCTATGAGACTTAAACCTGTTCAGCCTTCACAAGAGAAGGCTGATGGGGGACCTGGTAGCTGTCTATAAACTCACTAGGGGGGGACCGGAAGGGTTTGGCAGAGACCTTGTTCCCCCTAGTGCCCCCCGGAGTAACAAGGAATAATGGCCACAAGTT
>NW_017729023.1:4279466-4284200 GCF_001723915.1 Gavialis gangeticus | reverse complement strand
ACCTGGCTGAGGTCATTTGACCCCAGTTTTCTCTCCTGCCCAGGGCAGGGGGTCAGACTAGAAGATCTACTAGGTCTCTTCCGACCCTACTTCTATGAATCTATGAGTTGCACAAGCACCCATGTCATGAGTTTTGCCTGCCAGCAGCTAGGGGTACAGGGCCCCAGAACCCCCTGCACCTATTTCCTTGACAGCTGGCAGGCTTCGTGGCCTCAGCAGCAGCCATCACCCCCGCAGTTTTCAGCCCGCTGCGCCTTAACACACACAGGGTCATCTGTCATGTGTTTTGCCTGTCAGCAATTTGAGGTGCAGTCCCCCCAAACCCCTGCACCAATCTTCTTGAAACTTGGCAGACTTTGCGGCCTCACCAGGGGCTACCACCCCTACAGTTTTGACTCCACTGTGGCTTAACACATACACATAACATGAGTTTTGCTTTTATGAATTAGGGGTGCAGTTCCCCCTGAACCCCTCCACCAATCTTCTTCAAACCTGGCAGGCTTCATGCTGTCACCAGAGGCTACCACCCCTGCAAGTTTCATCCAGATCAGACAAAACACAACAAAGTTATAGCTATTTGATTGATTCCCCATTATATCCTATGGCCGGATCTCCAAAGCTGCTCTGAAGCTTTTTTGAAGTGGTTCGGAAGCTTCGAACCGCTTCAGAAAGCCTAACAAAGCCAGTGCTTTGATCCAGACGTGCTGCTTCAGATGCTGAAGCATCCAAAGCTTCTCCCGATCCGAAGCACAGCCCGAAGCCTCACACAGCCCTAGTCTCTGTTGGTCCTGTAGCTACAAAGGTAGGCAGGGCATTAAGCTTTACAGCCATACAGAAGAGCTGGGATTATCACAGGCTTATATACTAAGAGCTTTGTTCAAGTCCTGATGTCATGATCGTTGAACACACAATATTCAGTCTTCAGAAGGCAGAGCTTGCACACTGGATCTTCTATTGGATTGCCTTGTTGATGCTTGTCATCTTTGAGAGATGGCCCCCAAGATATGCAAAGTATTCAACATTCTCCAGCTCCTGTCCAACAATAAGGATCTTTGCCAGAGTAGTTGGAGCAGGCTGCTGAAGCACCTTTGTTTTTCCAGTGTTAAGGATCAGTCCCAGGCACTGGTATGCTAACCTCCTGCTCAAAGCAGGACCGTCCCCAACTGGATCATCCCAGCCACATCTTTGTCTAGCTGGGTCTTAAAAAACTCCAGGGATAGAGGCAACACAACGTCTCTGGGTAGCCTGTTCTAGTGCTATAATACCCTCCGCTAGTGAGAAAGTTTTTCGAAGTATCTAAACTTCCTTTGCTGCAACTTGAGACCATTGCTCCTTGTTCTGTCATCTGCCACCACTGAGAAAAGTCTACCTCCATCCTCTTTGGAACCCCACCCCATCTGGTAGTTGAGGGCTGCTATTAAAATCCCCTCTCAGTCTTCTCTTCTCCAGACTAAATAAGCCCAAGTCCCTCAGCTTCTCCTCAGAAGTCACCTGCCCCAGCCCCCAAGCCATTTCCATTGCCCTCCATTAGACGTTTCCAATATGTCCACATCCTTTCTGTAGTGGGGGGCCCAAAACTGGGCACAGTACACCATATGTGGCCTCATCAATGCAGGATCCAAGGGAATAATTTCTTCCCTCAATCTGCTGGCAACAATCCTACTAATGCAGCCCACTAAGCTGTTAGACTTTTTTGCAACAAGAGTTCACTCTTGGCTCAAATTTAGCTTACTGCTCACTGTAACCCACAGCTTGTTTTCTTCAGAGACGCTGCTTATCCAGTCGGGCCCCAACCTGTACACTGGTACATGGGATTGTTCCATCCTAAGTGCAGGACTTTGCACTTGTCCTTATTAAACTTCATGAGATTTCTTTTGGTTCAATCCTCCAATTTGTCATGGTCTCTCTGAATCCTAGCCCTACCCTCTAGTCAATCTACTACTCCCCACCAGCTTGGGGTGCACTCTATCCCATCTTCCAGATCACTGATGAAGACACTGAACAAAATCAGTCTGGGGCACTCCACTTGATATCAGCTGCTAACTAGACATCAGATAACTGATTACTACCTTTTGACCCCAAAGATCCAGCCAATTTTTTATTCACCTTACAGATCATTCATCCAAACCACACCTCCTTAGCTGGGTTGCAAAAATGTTGTGGAAGACCATATCAAAAGCCTTGCTTAAGTCAAAGTGCATCACATCCGCTGCTCTCCCCGCATCCACAGAGTCAGTCATCTTACCACAGAAGGCAATAAGGCTGGTCAGGCACAACTTGCCACGGTGAATCCATGCTTACTGTTTCTAATCACCTTCTCCTCTAATGCTTAGAACAGATTCCTTGAGAACCTGCTCCATGATCTTTCCAGGAACTGAGGTGAGGCTGCTGTTCCCCAGATCCTCCTCCTTCTCCTTCTTAAAGATGAATACTATATTAGCCCTTTTCCAGTCATCCAGGACATCTCCCAATCACCATGAGTTTTCAAAGATAATGGCCAGCAGTTCTGCCATCACATCAGCCAACTCCCTCGGCTACATCATGTCACTGTCAGCTGCTTACCTGCTCCAAACTGTGCTTCCAGATGCAGTGGTCTGGGACCTGACTGCCCGTGAAAACATCGTAAAGAAGGCATTGAGTACTTCAGCCTTTTCCTCACCATCTATCACTAGGTTGGCTCCCCCATCCAGTAAGGGACCCACACTTTCCCTGACCTTCCTTTTGTTGCTGACACACTTGTAGAAACCCTTCAGTTTACCTTTCACATACCTTCCTAGCTGCACCTCCAACTGTGTTTTGGCCTTCCTGATTTCATCCCTTCATGCCCAAGCAATTCTCTTATACTCCTCCCTAGCTGTCTGTCAAAGTTTCCCATTCTTGTAAGCTTTCTTTTTGTGTTTTAGCTCACTGAAGAGTTCCCTGCTAAATCAAGCTGGTCTTCTGCCATACTTGCTAGTCTTCCTGCACATCAGGATGGTTCATTCCTGTGCCAGGTTTCTTTAAAATATAACCAGCTCTCTTGGACTCCTTTTCCTTCACAGACAGGCCTCCCAGGGGATCCTGGCCATCAGTTACCTGAGTCAAAGTCTGCTTTTCTGAAATCAAATCCTCACTCTGTTGCTCTCCTTCCTTCCAGGTCCTGAACTCAATCATCTTGTAGTTGCTGCTTCCCAAGTTGCCATCCCCTTCTACAATCCCCATCACTTCTTCCATCTGTGAGCAGCAGGTCAAGAACAGTATGGCCCCTGATTGGCCTCTACAACGGTTGCACCAGGAAGTTTTCCCCAACACTCTCCAAAAACTTCCTGGATTGCCTTTGGACTGCTGTATTGCACTCCCAGCAGATGTCAGGGTGATTGAAGGCCCCCCATGAGAACCAGGGCCTATGATTTAGAAACTTCTGCTAGCTGTCTGAAGAAAGCCTCAGCCATTTTATCCTCCAGGCCCGATGGTCTAGAGCAGACACCCACCACATCAACTTTGTTGCTCTCCCCTCTGGCCAAAACCCAGAGACTTTCAACACACCTCTAGTCTCAAGCAGTACATAACTGTGCCAACGTTCTAGAAAACCAAAGATTTACCCAGTTCATAGTTTAACTAACAACACGGAATCAATGGCTGAACAGGTTTTTGACAACAGTAGCCTCTACTTTACATGAAAAGCATATTTTCTGTATTTCATTCAAAGTTGAGAAATCAAGGCAACTTGGGGAGAGAACATAACAAGAAGGATCGTCTTGCTCTGACAGTCTATGAATAAAACTAAGGTAGTATAAGGATTATATCTATGAGCTCTTAAATTTTTTTAAAGGATTTGGTATCCAAAAACTGTGTGAATTTTTTAAAAATGTTAAATGCAAAACATTTTTTGATCATTGTTTTGTTTCTTAAGTATCCAACACATTCAAGTAGGTTCATGCACTTATAAAACAACTATTTAAGAATACTGTCTGTATATTTATAATTAAATTCCAGCTTCTATTCAAATTCAGTTCAATTAAAAAAAAACAACAGGAAAATTGTGATTTACACATTTCTAATAAAACAAAGTAACAATTAAGACTAAATAAGTATTATATAACTGTTTGACTAGGTGTCTTCCTGTGAGTAACATGCTGTATAAGTTATACCAGTCAATAAGAGTGAACTTTTCTTTAGGAAAATAACTGAAGACTGAGATCAATGTTTTAAATAAAGGTTTCCTGCTTGCCAATTTAAAGTTACTAAAGATGTCATGTAAATATCTTTGATTAAAATCAACACACTATGCACTTTTTAAAGTTTTAGTCCTATTCATTTTACACACTTAGCCAATTTATGTTTTTTTTCTCCTTAGATTTACACTGCATTTCCAATAACACCTAGTGGCTTGTCACACGACTGCCATTAATTTCAGTATAAACCATATGGCTAAAAGAAAACAACTTCTTAATTCACGACTCCGGTTCATTGGTAAAAATATTTAATATTGCAAAATCTCTACAACAAACTAATATTCCTTTGCTTCATTCTTTCTTCTCAATAACATTCATTAGATGTTCACCAGATATTATTTATTAGATATTTAACTTTTTTTTTTTGTTAACACCTTTTAAAATCAACAGCTAAAGTCAAACGCTAAGAACTGAAAAGAATTCAAGCCAAGAAACAGATTCCCCAAATGTCAACTCTGGTTATAACTCAGCTTTCTAAATTAAGACCTCACCCTTCAAAAACAAAACAAAAAACCAAACA
>NW_017729023.1:4269712-4274466 GCF_001723915.1 Gavialis gangeticus | reverse complement strand
AGATTCCCCAAATGTCAACTCTGGTTATAACTCAGCTTTCTAAATTAAGACCTCACCCTTCAAAAACAAAACAAAAAACCAAACAAACAAACAAACCTTGCATCCATGCTTAACGTTAATTTTAAACATATATGGGGCCTGAAAGAATTCAACTGACTGAGGTAAAGTGTTTGCCAGATCAGGAAACAAATTAACAGATGGACTCCAGGCACACATGCAATTTGGTATGGTACAAAACAGGGATTGGCAACCTACAGCCCATGGGTTGGATCACACCCATGAAGCCTTTGGACCTGTGGCTTCAGTGGCATTCAGCGACAGGAGTTTTTCCCTGCGCAGCCAGGGGGTGGGGGCCTCTGCCAGCACTGCACTGTCTGCCTATGTCAGACCCGAACTGGTTTATCCCAGCCCACCACCAGAAAACATTGCTGACCCCTGGTATAGAAACTTAACGCTAGTGAGTGCAAATGCTGTATTCCTATTCTGAAGGAAATTTGTTTGTCTGTTGTCCTTGGTGCAACACCAAAAAGAAACTAAATTTTGTTCTGTGTTTCAATTTTGAGTTTACACTGAGGCAGAGTTAAAATGCACAAGAAACATCCACAAAGTTACAGAAATACCCTTTGTGTAGGCATGCTCTACAGCACTCCTGTAACACTGGCATTTATAAAGAAATAAAAATTGTATTTAAGTCATCTCAGAATGTAGTGGCACATTTCTCATTTAAAAAACAGGAGGCTGGCCTTAGCTTTTATCTGCATATCCTGACACTCCTTTTTGGAGGGAAAACTGGCTTAATAATTTAGGTGTTTGTGACCAAAGATTTATTTAGAAAAGCAACTACAAAATGACCAACATTTTAGTATTTTTGTTGCCTGCAGCAAACAAAAAAACAACCCCAAAAAGACAAGGCAAGTAGGGTTACACCAATATATTGGTTGGCTATCAGATCGGCACTAATAAAAGGAGAAATGACATTATTAGCGATCAGCTTTTTTTGGTTGTTGTAGCTGATAATTATGGCCGTGTGCATGGAACACCCTTGTGAGCATAGTCCGGTTCCCGTGCCCCTCTGTCAGCTTGAGCCCACAGCAGACTACAGGTCCCAGTGAGCAGCGGGAGAGGGTACTGGGGAGCAGTCCCAGGGCACCGTGACCACCAGCAAAGGAACCGTTACTGGCTCCTACTGCTGACGCCACTTCCACTGTCAGGCCAATTCTGTATGTGCAGCAGGGGCCTGAGCACCAGGGCTGCCTTGGAGGCATTGGGCTGTGCGCGGATGGGGTAAGGTGCTGCACAAGAGCTATTTCATTCTGCAGGGCACCAGGTGCTTTTGCAAAAGTTGCTTCTCCATGGTGGCTGCGGGAGCTCAGCTGCACAAGGCCTGCCAGTGCTGTGGCAGTGGCGTGCTCTGGGGCTCCAAATACGCCCAGTGCTGCTGTCCAGGGAAGGGTCCTGCAGCATGGGCTATGCAGGAAGTGGGGCCATAAGTAGGAGCTGTGGGTGAGAGGGTGACATGTATGGGAATAAGGCGGTCACTGCCTTCCTCATCGAGTAGGATGAAGTAGGCAGGAGTGCGTTATGAATGCAAAACAAAAAAACAAAAAGGTTTATGTCAGTAGTTCAAAATGCCTTGTACTATTACTAAATATTGGTTAGTAATCAGCCAATATGGCTGGTTAATCATCTGCTATCAATAACAGCCAAGAAAATCTTTATCAGTACACCTTTAAAAATAACTTTATTCTTAACTGATAAATATTAAAAAACAATTTCCAAATATAGCAGAGATTAAATATCACCAAACCATTAAAAGGGGTCTTTCTGGTAGTAAATAAGATCTATCATATTCAAGTACTTTTGATCTTAGTGAATAATTATAGATTCGATACAGAGCACAAACTTGTATACGTCTTGATTTTTGTTGTACTAATCCACAACTCAACCAAGGAAAACTTTTAAGACAAAGACAAGCAGCCTTTTTTAATTGAAGAAATATTTACATTTTATAAATTAAATTAATAAAATGCATTTTATGACTTTTTCAGAAATGACTAAGAACAAACAGTAAATTTTTAACACTTCATCTTTTAAAGTAACTCACCTAATTTAACTACTTGGTTTTCAACCAAGAGAAAGAAAGAGCTGTATATGGTTATGTATGCAGTTTGCTCTTAAAATCTCTCTCTCAAAGTCTGAAATTCAGTTCTTCGAGGTACCATAAGGCTTATAATAGGGAAGAAAATTTACTATAGAATTCCATGCACCACAGACTAGTTTCTGAAACAAATGGGCAAACTTAATAAAACAAAAAAAGAAAAAAATCACAGACTACCCTGACAGAAACATCTGTTAACTTATTCAATATTCCCTTCTTCGGCAGTTTATTCCACTTGCTAATCTGATTCAGAGCACTGAAGCACTCCCCTACAAGATGCCAGAAATAAACAGTGATTATTTCAGTTATGCAATTAAAGCTTAAACAGTTGCTTAATTAGAACTCAGGCTTTTTGCTAGTTTGAATAGTTACATAACTCATGGAAAAATATTTACATGTTCAATTTGAACATACCCTTTCTTTAAATGTAATCTATAAGATACAGCATATTTAATCTCTCTTTCTCTCTGCTAAACATTCCCAAAAACAGTTGCCTGGATACTCAAGTTTTAAAGTATCACCTGATCAAATCACAGATGTAATGCAAGTCCATTTTACCAGTTACATATACAGTAAACTCCTAACAAAATTAGTAAACAAAACTCTGTAAACACTGAGTAATTACAGTGAATAAACTTAGATCTATATTAAATGTTTTTGAAAATTCTAAACTCAATCTACTCACATAGCAAGCATAAGTCTTTAGGAGAAGCAACAATATAATGAAAAACTAAAGTTTAAAAACTGACATCTGGCAAGAATACTGACCTCCCATTAAATGGGAATTGCATATGTACATCTAAAGACACAAGCTGGCCATAATACAAAATAATTCCTCGTCAGATAGGGGAGCTTCCGCTATTATTTTTATATCAACTCTGTGGAGTATTTATTCTATTTATTACAAATATTCAATGCATTTCAATTATTATTTAATTGATAAGTAGGTGAAGATTTCTGATTTGTCATCCTCAAGCAGAACACCATACATACCATGTTATCCTGTCTTTGGCAATGGCCATTACCTGACTGATAACTCCCTAGAGTCACCCCCCAGGATATCATCCATACCTATATAAAGTTGCAGATATTCTGGGAGAAATTGAATGGAAAAGAGAAAGTTTATTTAACAGATTTTAAGACTACTTCAGCATCTACTGTTCCACAGAGATACAGTGGCAGTTAGAATAACTCAAATGTTTCCACCACATACTTCACTGTTATTATTGTTATTCCCCTCGTCTATCAGCTCAGAAGAAAAGAGGGACACATCTTTCAATTCATTTGGTTTCCATGGTCCAATATTTACCAAGTGTTTAGCCACAACTCCTTAGCTTGTGCCTGTTAGGAAATCCCAAGTATCATAGTCTCACATTTAAATATGAGGCTGGCCCAGAACTGCTTTGCATCCAGAAATTAAATGGGACTTGGTACATATAGTCTGGAATGGATAGATTCTAAGACTATTTTAATTCATACCTATAAAGGTGATTTGTAAAAAAAGTAATAAAAGAAAATAAAAAAGATTGGAGTTTTGTTTCTTTACAGTGATTATATATTCTATTAACATACCAACTCCCTAATTAGAGTCAATGTCCCATAGTGTTAATTGCTGTGCAAAGAAATTGAGACAGTCCCTGTCCAGAGTTTCCAATCCAACCAAATAAGGCAGGAATAGGATCATAGAAAAGTAGAGCTGGAAGGGACTTGACATGTTTTTCCTAGTCCAGTCCCCTTCTCAAGACAGAAACATCCCTGAGTAAACCATTCCAGCTGAATGTCTGTCTAACCTGTTCCTGAAAACTTCCAAAGATGGAGATTCCAGTTTCTAAGCAACTTCTTCCAATGCTAGGCCATCCTCATAGTCACAGATTCAGCCAGAAAGTTTTGCTTAATCTCCAAACTAAATTTTCCCTGCTATAGCTTATTGAGGCCATTGCTCCTAGTCCTGCCCCCTACAGCCACAAAGAAAAGCCTATTTTCATCCTGTTTTATCATCCTTCAGATATTTGAAGACGTATCAAATCTCCCATCCCCCAGTCTTCTCTTGTCCAAACTAAATAACCCTGGTTCTTCCAGGCTTTCCTCATAAGCAGGGATGTGGGCTTTCCATTCACCACAGAAAAACACAGATTTTCTCCTCCTTTTAAGGGGAAAAATTTGGGAAGTGGCGTGTTTCCCCTTGCAGGCTGGCCGAGTTCTAGCCTGCAAAGGGCTGGGGGGAGCAGGAGGAAGATGATCAAGCAGGGGGCAGTGTGTGCATGTGTACACATGCACATAGCTGCCAGGCAGCATGAGAGCAACTGCCACAGTTTCCCACAGGTAAGTCACAAAGGGGTGGGGGGAGAAGAGTTAGGCAGGGCTGGGGGCACTGCTCAGCCGAGGCAGGACATGGAACCTGGGGCTTCAGGCCCGGAATACACAGCCATAGGGGAGCAGGACAGAGTCACAGGGTAGCTCATCAGAGGGTGGGGGCAGAAGCTGGCTCCCTGCCACTGCACACACTCCTGGGTTGGGGCACACCCCAAATTTGTGCACAGGGCAGATACAGGCTGATGGCTCCCTCTCCTAGCAGGTGGGACCTAGCGTGGTAAGG
>NW_017729023.1:4260915-4264712 GCF_001723915.1 Gavialis gangeticus | reverse complement strand
CACAGCCATAGGGGAGCAGGACAGAGTCACAGGGTAGCTCATCAGAGGGTGGGGGCAGAAGCTGGCTCCCTGCCACTGCACACACTCCTGGGTTGGGGCACACCCCAAATTTGTGCACAGGGCAGATACAGGCTGATGGCTCCCTCTCCTAGCAGGTGGGACCTAGCGTGGTAGGGCAGAGCAGGACATGAAGGTTTGGTGCTGCCACTGGAAGCCCCACACCACAACGGGGAGATGCCCCCTGCCAGCCCCTCTCCTGTCAGGCACACAGGGGGCATCTCTCCATGGTTGGCCTCCCTGCCCTACTTCCACCAAGCCTCCCTGCCCTACCCCACTCTACCCTGTTGCACCATATCGTGTCCACTAGGCTGCGGAGGAGCCCGCAGCCGTGCTCCACTCAGGCTGCAGCAGCCACCACCTCCCATGGGTGGCAGCTGGGGTCCAGTGCTGCCAGGGGGGCTGGGGACAGAGGACCCAGGTCCCTCGCCCCATAGCCCTCTCAGGGCTGGAGGGGGAGGGAGGGGACAAGGGGCTGTAGCTGGAGAGTGAGCGGCAATGGCATCGGCAGGGCACCGGTATATCAGGGCTGCTCAGCACCGCAAAGCAGCGGGAGGGGGAAGGGGGAGACGGACAGCAGCAACTGGACCCGCATCCTGGTGAGCGAAGGGGGCAGGGGAGAGCTCTGATTTTAAAAAACACAAAAAAACAAAAATCAAACACCAAAATGTATAGGTATTTAAAATGTATTTTATTACAAGTGATTGAGCTACTGGTAGGCTTCCAAATTGTTTTAAAATTTTAAATATATCAATAAACCATTGTGTTCAACTGACATGGGGGGAGAGTTATCATGCAGGGATCCTGGTTACAATTTTCACATTTAGAAAAGTAACCCAAAATCCACATTTTTTCCATGATTAAAATGAAACACCATAGATATATAGATATAGATATATATAGATTATATATATAATGGCGTTTCATTTTAATCAAGAAAAATGTGGATTTTGGGTTACTGTTTTTTTAAAAATCCCCATTTTTGGATTAAATCAAAGAGAAAACCAGCATCCCTGGTCATCAAAGACATGGTGATTTTTAAAACAGAGAAAGCCAGGATCCCTGCTCATAAGTCGTATTTCCCAGGCCCCTAATCACACTTTTGCTGCTCTGCACTGGATTCTTTCCAAACAAAAAGAAAGCCAACATAACTTACTGTACCTACATGTGTTTGCTTTTGCTGTATTTTCATTGTCTTCATGGCTGTGTGGGCAGCAGGAAATAATCTAGCAGCCTCTATGATGCCAATGGGCTTCAGGCAGAGGAGCAATGTAGAAGGGGGTATTAGTCCTTACCAGTGGTGGAAGAAATGCCACCAACAGGCAGAAGCCATGGTAGGGTGGACTGAGCTCCCCAGTGCTGGTTGGCAACCAGTCTAGGAGCAAAGCCCCGAAAGGTGAGCAACTTGAAAATCTTCATACCAGCAACTCCTGCAGCCAAGCTAACTCCAAATGTACTGGGCCTTCTGCCTATCCTTTGGGATCAACCAGCTAAGCTGAGAAGGGGACATAGCTTCAGTTGCCCACATATCAATCTCAACTGCCCAGGCTATTGCAGCCAAAACTGAATGGAGAAGATACTCCACCTATACACCTGTGACAACTGCAGCAGGACCTGAAAGTCTAACATCAGTCTCTACAACCGCAAGGGGAAAATGCACCATGAGTCGGTAGAATAGCTGCAATATCTATCATCACTCACTGACGAGCAGATGCCATTAATCATTACTTTGTCCCAATAACTCTACCCTGCTCTTCTCCCCAAACAGAATTATTTCTGGGAGGTGGAGGTGAAGGAGGAAAGGAGAGGTTGCCCTTTGTTCTAAGCCCCTCCCAAACTCCAAAACAGCATCTTTTCACCACACCCTCACCTGTTCGCCATCTACCATTCCCTTTTATGCTTTCATCCGTTTAAATCAAAACCCCAAAACCACACCGCATTATGAGATCTAGCATTCATCTTTAAGTCATAATAAATATTTTTCCAATTAATGTGTAAAAGAAGATATCCTCAAATCATGGGATAAAAGCATGAGTTATGGGGAAAATGGTTTTTGCTGTATGTGATTAAGCAGTTGTGTAGCTACTCTTCAGTCTCATAACAACAAGTTTCTATACACCCAGCTATTATGAGTATTCTAACAGTTTAACTTGTGTATAGACTCTGCAAGCTGTAGATATGATTTTCTCTCATTTGAATATTTTCACCAGAAACTACAATGTATTTACTTTAGGCTATTCTTTAATGTACACAAGGTTTCATCCACAAAAAATGTCAATTCTTAATGTGTATACATGCATATAGAAGGGGTGGGGTTGGAAAGGGGTATCATTAACAGAAGAATGGGACTATAAATGCATATCATATCACCAATACTCAAACTACAGGCCTGTGCCACACTCGATACTGCAAGTTTTTTTCCCCCCAATAGTAGGGGTGCACTAATAGAGAATTTGGGGGCTGATACTGATAGCCATTTTAAGAAGGCATATTGGCTAATACCAGTCCGATTTCTGATATGCAGGCCTGCAGCTCGAAGAACCGAGTCCAGCTGGTAAGTTTGCTGTTATGGAAGGGGAGGGAAGAAAAGGGGGGCAGATCAAGGCCCCCTGCAGTGAGGGAGGGAGTGGGGTTGGGGCAGGCATGGGACAGAGCTGCACCTTGCCCAAGGGGCTCCTCCAACTGCTGCGTGCACCCCAGAAGGGCACCAGAGGGAGGGGTGCTTGCCCTCAGATCTGTGGGGTGGGGTGGGGTGGGGTAGGCTGCCACTGCAGGCTGGGGCTGGTGCTGAGTGGGACTCTTCCTTCCAAGGGGCTGGGCCAGGCTGAGCTTGGAGCAGGCGGCAGCAATGCGAGAGAGCTACGGGAGGGGGAGGTTGCAGCCACCCGAAAATCTGCCTTAGTCCCCCCACCCCCTTACTAGCACTGCTGCTGCCGCCCACCCCAAGCCTTGATCAGCACCCCCATGCCCTTTCCCTCCCACCACAACACTTACCAGCTGGATGCAACTCTCCAAGCTGCCAGGCTGTGCTCCTACGTGCTGCGGCATGACTGCATGCATGCACGGTCCATTTACCAGCCAAATTATCAGCCATATCCAGCCAATTTTTGATATAGTCAATTTTCTTTATATTGATGCTGATTCAATATTGGACCACTGCATCAGTGCGCCTCTACCAGATAGCATTATTTAAAATATTCAACTTTAAACTGTAAGATATCCATCTCACACTTATTTTAGTAGGCACCTCTTGGTAGTGGTTGGTTTTTAGCCAACGTTTTTTCTAGTGTTCAAATGTGTGTACTGCATCTCACCATACATGTAAACATACTAACAGATTTACGTATTTTGAAAGATTCCTCTTATTTAAAATATTTACTATACTTAAAACAACAAATACCAATAAACCCAACCATCTCTCAAACAAACAAGAACTTTAAAAGTACACCTACTATGTATGATATGTTTAATACAATGACATCTCCTGATGAAACGCCTTGTTTAGGGGTCTGTCAGTTGTTTTAAAAATATTATGCAAAATGTTTCTTAGCCGCTAAATCACATACATCTAAGCCTGGTTACATGTATTTCGTGTAAAACTAAATTTCACACTGACCCCAAATTCTTTGGATTATGAATACTCTGAGCTCATCTTTATCATCAAGAGATCTCAAGAGGCTTGCTTTATCCATATTTTATAATAAACTCCATTTCATTCCTTCAAAAAAAAAAAAAAAGAT
>NW_017729023.1:4254924-4255915 GCF_001723915.1 Gavialis gangeticus | reverse complement strand
AAAAAAAAAAAAAAAAAAAAAAAAAAGATTACAGACCTAAATAACTTATATTAAGAATGGTCCTTAAGATGGAGAAGCAAGCATGAAATTTAGTAAGAGAAAAGACACAAAACTACTTGGGAAAATAACCATGACTGAACATAAATCCAAATAGGAAATGGGGACTCCAGTATTAATTTACCTACCAGAGAAAGCCCAATATTAAATTAAAACATGGTTAAGACAAATAAAAATATTAAAACTATTATAAAACCTGACATTATATGTAATTACTTCATTGATTCCAGTGCTGCAGGATACTCTTGAGAAAAGATAAATGTAATTGCATTCAGAAGAAACTACATATTTCAGCAGGCAAAAATCTCATTGGTCTTTATGCCAAAGAACTAATCTGCAAAGCTATCAATTCACATATTTCAAAATGCAAACAGACAGTCAAGAGGAGATCAGCCCTTTCTCCCCCGAGACAGTACCAGAGAAACAAGAACACTCTTACACTCTCCCTATGAAGCATACTGGCATTTTTAAACCAGGACATCTGGGCCAAACCCAGATGCCACAGCATGCCTGGAGATCCCTTCCCAGGTGCTGAGGGTTACCCTGCTGAGTTTACAGCCTGAGTCACAAGGTAAACTCGGAAATACCAAATGAGAACCCACAGCATTAAGCACCCCCAGGGGCTCCACAACAGACCAGAGGCTCTGTTACTTTTGGGTGGTCGAAAAATGGGTGAGAAATGGGAGCTGGCGTTTTGAGAGAGGCCTGAGGCCGGGCAAGGACTACCTCCAGGCCACGAAGACCCTGGCTCCGAGGGCCCGGCCGCCCACCCGTGGGCGCGTGGGGGGCCGGAGTCGGGCTGTGTCCCAGGCGGCCGCTGCCTCCCACAGAGAGGATGCAGAGCTCGGCGGGGCCTCCTTCCAGTGCGGCCCCGGCGCCGGTTCCAGAAGAGCCCATGGCCTCTCCCTGCCCAGAGCAGCGACCCTGAGACCTT
>NW_017729023.1:4252694-4254436 GCF_001723915.1 Gavialis gangeticus | reverse complement strand
CGCTCGGTCACCTCTAGCGCCGGCGCCGCCTCTCGCGAGACTTGTCGCCGGCGCCGCCGTCACGGGCCCGGTATCGCCGGCGCCGCTCCCGCCTGCTCCCACCCCTCCCCCTGCGTCCTCCTGACTCCCCTTCCGCGCTTGCGCGCTGCCCGCTGGCGCCGGAAGCCGCGCGACGTCATCAGCCTTAGCCAGCGCGTGTTGTTTCCCACGCTTGGCCCTCCCGGGCCTGAGCACCGCTTCAACGGGGGCCGGGGGGGAGGGACGCGAGGGTACTTCGTTTCGTCCTCGCCCTGTTGGGGAGCGGAAGCTGCGACTGCGCGGCCTCCTCTGGCTCCGGGCGTTGTGGGACTGCTGTTGCTGCCCCTGGGGAAGCCCCCGTCCCGGGGCTGCTCTCGACTTTCGTCGGGACCCTGCAGGCAACCCCGGGGCGCAGGACGCGCGCCGCACCTGGCTCCCACCCAGGGCTGGCCCTGTGTCCACCTTGCCCTGTGTCACAGGGGCAGCGTGTGGATGTTGAAAGGGAGAGTGACCTGGGTACGGCCAGGGTTTTTCCTCTTGCTTTCCCACGTGCAGCCTCCAGCACTTAAGGCCTAGGCAGTTCTGATCCAGAGGCTTTCTCTTCAGCATCATTATTTTGCAAAATACCCCTATTGTGTCCCCTCTCAGGTGTCTCTTTTTTAAGCTGCATAGGCCCAGCCTCTTTACGCCCCTTACATGAAAGTTTCTCCATCCCACTAGTCATTCTTGCTGCCCCTCTCTGCACCTTCTCTACTTCTCCATCCTTTTTGAGGTGAAGGGACCAAAACAGTATTCAAGGTGCATTTATAAAGTGATGTAATGAGACTTTCTGCTTTCTTTACAATTCCATTCTTAATAATTCCTAACATTTTGTTTGCCTTTTTGATGGCTGTGGAGCACTGTGCTGCTGTTTTTAGCAAACTGTCCACCATGACTCCCAGATCTCTTTCCTGTGTCGTAATAGCTAATGTAGAACCCATCATAGTGTAGGTATAGCTATTATTCTTCAGTGAGAAAGTAGGACAGGGTGGCACCTTGGAGACTAACTGGTTAGGCAAGGCATGACCTTTTGTAGGTGACAGCCTACTTTGTCACAAGCTAGCAGATGCTGTTGCCTATGAAAGTTTATGCCTCTCCAAACTAGGGTGCTACCCTGCCCTGACTTACGCCTGACTTCGGACAGGCACAGCTAAACAGGCCTCTACTCATCCTTCAACAAGAAACATGCCATTGGGCTCCTGCACTAACCATAAGTCTTTGATAATGGATATAAATGAGGGCTCATTCATGTATTATTAAATAAATGGGACATTAGTAAGTTTGCTCTTTTTATTTTGCCATGGGTCTTTCACCCAGCAACAGGGAAGATATTTTAAAAAAATTAGGACAATCTGATTGTAGCTAGCAATCATTTTTAGTAGGCATGTAAGTGGTTAAACAACAACTGCATTTATACCACTTACTGTTTACCATTTAGTGACCTCTAGCAGGAGCAGCCCCAGCCCCTTATGTCCTCACTGTTCTCTGGGTGCTGCCCAGGCCAATGACAGGGGAAGCTGCAGGCAAGGGGTGGCAGGAGCAGCTGAGCTGCTAGGGGGCACAGCGGAGCCACAGCTTCCCCTCACTCTCATGGGCAGGTGCTGGGCCTGTGGATGGAGCTGGAGCTGCAGACCTCTCCTGTGCCCAGATTCTGATCCTGCAATCACGGGGGGGGGGGGGGGGGG
>NW_017729023.1:4242881-4252494 GCF_001723915.1 Gavialis gangeticus | reverse complement strand
GAGGAAACTGCCAGGGGTCAAGCGGGGCCTTCCCACCAGTGGGGCCCAGGCAAGGCGGTGGTCCCCCTACACCTCCCACCAGATTTGTGCAACCCAGACCTGGAAGGCTTATCCATGCTGCCAGCCTGGGCCATCCCCAGCCTCCCCAGGGGAAGGGGGGTCAATCCCAGCACATTTTCCAAAATATTATCATTTGTGATGCAAGCAAGCATGAAAAGTTTCAACCCAAATAGTCATATTCCTTCTCTACCCCACACAGCAATAAATGGTGGATACTAGGAGCACAAGTACCTCAACCACTACATCACTATCAGAAAGTTACAATAAAAAATTGGTGGGTGAGGAAAGGTAGGCAATTGGGTAGCTTTAATTCTTATTCTCTGATTTATAATAGACTAGACTTTTTTATTTAATTTTTAGGCATGAGATTTGAAAAATTAACAAGCTAAATTATTAAGCACCACCAAAACTGTCAAGAGTTTGTGTGACCCAAAAATAATAAACTAAATGTTCTATAGCCTCAAAACTAGCAATGTCTAAAATGAACAGATTTGAATGACAAAGACCATAATCAACTCTCTAGGATATTTGAGTGCAGATCTGTGGGAAAAATGATCTCATCCTCTTTTGCTGAGTACTTTGAGATCTATAGATTAATAGTACTAGACGTGAACTAAGCATTATTATTTTTTATTATAATAATCACCACCAGAAAATATGCATTGTATATAAACACAAGTAATTTCTCAGTCTCGGAGCCTGAGGCTGACTCCATAAATTGATTGCTTTTGAAACACATAAGTTTATCATTCAAAAGACAATCAGTCCAGAAAGGTGACCTGGACAGTATTATCAACATGCATATGGTGTGCCTGAGTGAATCCTTTAGATTAAAGATATCTGGCTCATGGGCCACCTGCAGCCTGCAAGGGGTTAAATGACAGTCTACCTGCTCCCACAGAGGCATCACTTCCCTCCTCAGCTCTGGCTGCTGATTCTGCTGGGGTCTCCAGGCTCCCCCTCCCTTCTCTGGCTTCAGCTTCCTGCCCCCAACTCTGGAAGTGGGGCAGTATGGCCCATGTGGCTTAGGAAGCCTACAGCAGGGAGGTGGGGGCATCTGTATGGCAGGGCCAGTGGTGGGGGTGCTGGCAGCACGGCATGGCCCCAGCCACTCACAAGCTAAGCATCCCTGCTTTAGATAACAAACACAATAATTCTACTTGGCAAGGGACTTAGTGGAGCAAATCTAACAATTGTCCATTGAAGTTTATGGACCAAAATTGCCCATTGGGGTTCAAATAATGCTTATGGCAGGCTTTTCACTTGTAGGCATCATCAAGGAGAAAAGCTACGCTCCTTTCCCTTTCCAGAAAGCTGTGGCCTAATGACACAATTGACTCAAGGATTAACACAGAAGTAGAAGTAAGCCTTCTCAAGTTCCACTAAGACCAACTTTGAATGTGCATTCAGCCAAATTCTGAAGCTTAGCTTTGACAAATATTTTTCCGAAATGTTCCATTGGGAACACAGAACTGGAAAGAGCCTCCTGGCTCAAGTCCAGCACCCTGTACTTGCAAGCAACCATGCCATATAATTCCTTTCATACTGATCAAGCTCCAGTAAGAGCTGAAAGTGAAAGGTACCAACATTAATGGTAAAAGTGGAGTTGCCAGTTTGGCCACTTCTCCAGCTTCCCTATGATAGGTTCTGACACTTTGATGATAGCTGTAGCCCTAGCCCTGTACTGGAAACTTTTATAAAAAAGCTCCACTCCACCCACCATTTCAATTTAGGGGGCATAAAAGACTAAACCCCCATCACATGTACAAGTGCCCTATATATCTTGTCTTAGCCCCTATCATGTCTTTCCTAGCCAACTTCTGGCCTGCAGCTATAGTTCAGCTACCTCTAAGGCCTCATTATCTTTTCATCCTAGATCTACTAGGTATCTCTATTCTTCTCTTTTCCATCAATCCCTCACCTGCTCTTTACCTAGCTCTCTTTTGTCCTACCAGCAATAGCATCCCAGTTCACTCAAGCCCAAATATAAGGTGTCTTCTACCAAGAGTTCCAGTTGTTTCAAGACTAATAAGTTTCTTCCCTTCTACAATGCTGTGCAAAAGCTCACTACAGTTTTCCATACAATTCCTCCCTTCTTCCTCTGAACCACAGCCCACACTCTGCATAGAACCACTTCTAGCATGAGTTGACTCTGAGCATCCAGCCTCTGTAGGAGTTTCTCTGCCTTTCCCCAGACCATTCTGGCAAACTCACATTCCTACATCACATGTCATATGCTTTCTTCCCAATCACATGTTTCTCTAAGGCATTTGGCTGTTCTACACAGCCCCCAAATATACTGGTACAGAGTGCCCGAACTGGTAAAATCGACGTGCTAGCAGCCAACTGAAGTCCCAGTGCTGCTTCTGTAAGCTTTTGTTAAACACCCCTTCCAAATTGTCCATGCTTTTTCCTCTATGACCCCCCCCACACACACACACACACACACATTGGGAATACAATCTCCTATTCCTTGACCCAGACCTTGATTTTTTTTATCTAAAAAATACCAAAACTCCTCTGTTGCAGCTCTTGAATCCCATACTGATTCACAAATTTTGAACAGTTTGTTTTGTGCATATTAGTTCAAAGCTCAGCAGTGTGTTTATGAAGTACCTGTGTTGAAATGTGAGTCTGATTCTTGTTGGGGCCAGAGTCAGACTCACAGCAGTCTCCTGTTCCCCACTGCAGTTTCTGTCCTACTCTTTGTCACTTCCCCCCCTTACTGTCACATGCTTCTTCCTTCCACTTGTGCTTGGGGGGGACTAAGAGTCTGGGCAGGGTCTGACAGTAAGCAGTGGCAGGAAGGTGATGGGGGAAAAAGTGTGTATGTGGGGTGGGGGGGTCAGAGGGCAAGGGGGCTACCGGACCATCCCAGCCATTATTTTCCCTGCTATAGTAGTGGGAGGAGAATGAATTCAAGACAAAACTCTGATAACTAGATTCCGCACCTGGAAAATTACAACAAATGAATTAATTTTCCATATATAGAACCTAATGACTGAGAAGGGGGGTTGTCTTATAGTCTGGGCCATGTTGGTTTTAAGTAAATAAAGTAACTGCCCAAATGTTGAAAAGGAGGGTAACAATTTTTAATTAAGATTAAGATTTTGGTACTGAACTGCACATACAGTTGCATAATCTAAAGTTCATGTTTAGTTTTTGAACTTTTTAATAATGTATTATTTGACAATAGTAAATTAATAACCTAATATAATCAGAAAAGTATTGTCTAGTTCCATTTTGTGATGTTATGAGGTTGACCCTGTATCTGTTTTTGTACTAACATCCTGCTGTGTTAAAAGTTTAGATAGTCACCTTTGTTATTGTTTATTCCAGTTTGTTATGTGCTTCTTTTTCAACTTTTGTGGATTTCCATTTCTAATTATTGGATAGTCAACCAAATGCTACCATTATTTATTTAGCACATATCTTAGTATTAATACCAGTTTAACCTGGTATTTGCACTCAGTTAACTTTTCCAAGGAAATGTACATATTTTCTGGTGTACTCACCAAACTCCCAATTCTGCAAAGTCATACAGACATGCTTAAGTTGAATCTCTCAAGTAATCTTATACTTAACTGGAACAAGTAATGTGTTTACAGTTAAATATGTCCACGTGTATTTGCCAGATCAAGCCTTAAAACAACATAGTTCAAATTTTGCTGTCAATTGTGTTCACACACAGTGAGGACTGTCTTCAATGTCATGATTAACAACATCATTTAGCCCATGGTGGTGAAGTGTAGGGCTGTGCAAATAACTATTCAGCAGCTGCATAGAGGAAAAAAGAGCTAGATTGTCCTAAAATAATGTGTTGGTTGGAATTTGTTTGAATTGTGTTGGTTCTGGAAATCAGGGACTAAATTCTGAACCCTAACCTGTCAGGAAATTGCTCCAAACAGCAAGCTAAATCTCTCCTCTTGAAGCTGTTCCAGTCTGCACTGAAAACTTAAATATTTATTGGGCCAAAGGGAATGATTTCCTAGCTCTGTTGTTAGGGCCGCTTTCTGAGAGGGGAGATGTCACAGAGCTTACAGGTGCCCTGCCCCAGCGAGTAGAAACAGCTCAGGAGAGACCCCTAGTGGCAAGAAGGGGGAGGCCCAGCTGCCAGTTATCAGGGGCAGCCAGAGTCACAGGTGTTGGTTGCTATGACAACCGCTGGGGAGCCAGCTGACAGGAAGGGGCAGGGCCTGACCCTTCTTAAGCCCCAGGCGTGAGGCCAGAAGGGCAGTTCCCCTCTGGTGGTCAAGGGAGGAGGAGCTCAGCCAATGCAGGCAGAGGGGAGAAGCCCGACTGCATGAGCATCCCCTGATTGCTGCTATGGGTTGGAGTATTTCCCGGTAGGGATTGAATGTTGTTTGGCCAGACAGTTTAGCTTTTTATGTTATAGCCCAGGGGCTTTGTGTTTTTGTGTTCGCTGTTTTGACTGGAGGACTGGGTGAGGCTATTAGGGGTTGGAGGAGGCCTCATAGGGGTGACACAGTAGTGTGGGACCCTGGTGCCAGGGAGGGTGCAACATTTTGGGGTGAACTGACCCCAGCCCCAGAGACAGAGGGCTGTGAGGAGCCCCAGAGCAAGGGGGGCAGTGAGAAGCCCCAGGAAAGTCAAGGAGAGGGCCAAAGCACAGCAGGGCCCAGGTTAAAACCACGTCAGTACCATCTGCGAGGCTTGGGCTGTGGTGTAGGGGAGGAAAAGGAGCCGCAGATGGTGCCCCCTGGCAACAAGGTGCATAAAGTGGGAAGCCTCCTGCTAATTACATCAATTACTTAATCAATTAAGATCAAGGCGTGGCAGGTGAGTAAGCAGGTGGTTGGCCCACAACAGGAAGGCGGAGTCACCAATAGAAGGGCTCCGGTAGCGATACTGCTGTCACAGGAGACCTTAGCTAAAATTCCTGCTTTGAATCATGGAGGAAAGGGACTTGCACCAAGGTCTTCTGCCTTGCAGGAAGGTACCCAAACTACTGACTACACTGTCAAAGATCAAAGTCTTTGATTTCAGATGCCGATGGCAAAAGAGCAAAAGATCAGATGGCAATAGGTCAGAGGCTTACACAACAAACTCTGTAATTGTAGTCTCACACTATTATTTTTTAGTTTGTAACAGTGCTGCATATTCACACCCCTGTCTGTGCCTCATTTCAAATTACCTGAGCGTCTCATACGAGAGAGACACTAACCTTGAACAAATTGCAGCCTAGTACCGTGACATCAAAAAGAGATACCGTACCTATAGTGACCAGATAAAAATGAAACTAACAGAATTGTAAAATAAAATAATATGCTACGCTTGCCCTCTTGTGACCAAACAGGACCAGTACCACCCAAGCAAAAATATAGCCCCCCTTTTATGAAACTTGAGAAAACAAAGAGAGCACAAGTGCCAACTCGTTAATTATTCATGCCAGGCGTATTATTATTGGTTATTTTGTTTCCTATAACTTTGAAAGAACTTCCGCCCAAAAGCAGAGAACTGCATATACACTCAAGAAGGGAGATCTCGGAGCATTCCCAAGAGACACAGTTTGTAACCTGATCAGTTACAAATATTATCTCTCCGCCTACGTATCTTTCTGGCGTACCCCGTTTTGCCGGCTCGTGTCGTCTTATCTTTTTCGCTCGTCTTATCTTATCTTTCGTACGTCCCTCTCGTCAAGAGCTCTTGGTAATCTGCAGACCGTAGTAATTTATATAAACTGTTTGAAACCTGTACTAGCAAGTCTGCAATCCACTGTAATCACTGGGTGACAGAACATCTGCATGCTGTAACTAAGAAATCAACTGCTTCTGCCTACTCTGCAAACCATCAGTAGCGTAAGTAAAATAAACTTTCTGTGTAACCAATGCGCTTTAAACCATCTGACTCCTGCTCGCCATTAACACCCGCCTGTCCAGTCATAAATACCCCCTCGCGCCAAGCCGGTCGTACCGACCCAGGCTCGCAGGTCAAGGGTGCACCGGCATCTGGGCGCGACATACACAAGCTTGCTCTAACTTAGTATTCCATGAAAAAGGGAACAGCATCGGCAGAAAACATTTAGATCCTCCTACCACAGAATACTCTATAGTTTGATGTTTAGGGCACATTCTTGGGAATTATCTATTCAAATCCACTCAAGTAAACAAGAAAAAAAACTCAGATTTATACTTCCCAGAAATTGCCTGGACAAAAGGAAAAATGCCACAAATACTACTTTTCCAAAGCTTTTATTACAAGTGCCCAAATGAAATACTTTAGAAGTGCACAAAGTTTAAAAAATGTTCAAAACCTTTTGTCATTTTTTGTTTTGGTGAAAGCAATTAATGCATTTCAGCCCAAAAGAGTGAAGATATTTAGTCACCCTGAAACTGCATTTTGGATAAATCATTTATTCTCAGGAGAAGAGGGAGGGAAAAAAGCACTCCTCAGCTTTAGTGAAGTGCATCCAACAGGAAATGTTAGGTGGGCATAAGTTTTAGTATATCTAGTTTTCCTAGTTATAGGAATACAAGCATTGGTAAAATTCATTGTCCAGCTTTAGGGCAGAATACAGAAGGTTGAAATTACAAGGTTAGAAAGCAATATAATTGCATGGGAATGACAAGGAACAGAATTTGACTGATAGGCACTGATACAAGCAGAGAAATCTGTCAACCAGCCAGTGAGGAGTTGCACACAATAATTAGTTAGATAAAAAACATTTCTTATATATAATCCAAAATATTCAAAATTCCATTAAAAAATACAGTCTTCAGCTAGTCTTAATTGATGTCAGACCATTGACTTCAATGTTGCTGATTTATATTTGTCAAGGATCTTCCCTGAAGGAGGTGATTGTCACTTTTCAACCAATCTAATTTTCTTCTGTTAATAACAATAATACTAGATATCATGCATTGCTTTCCCATCAGTTGGCAGCAGGAAATATATTCATCCTACAGTTTCTTATGCTACGTAACTTTCCATTCTACTTTATATAATGAAATCAGTTGAGTCACTGTAAATCAGAGATGGTTCTGCAGATACTCAGAAATACAGGTATACCCAGAGGTACTTATGAAACTATATTATAAACCAAGACTCCATTCTCCATTGCTTTAGACTGAAATGAGCTTCTGTGCTATAAATGATCCACAATGCTCAATATCCTTGATTTGAATAGATTAAGAAGATATGATTGTTACAGCTATACGTTCCGAGATGTGTTTGTTACCAGTCCTTCCAGAAGCAATGAATCACTAAGCTATTCCTCCAGCTGGATAAATACTTCAAGTGAGGAAGGTATTTGAACCTTTGTGCACAGAGCTCTCCCTGTCAGACAGAAAAGTGCTTGCAGAAAACTAACCTGAGACAAAATAATGTTAATAAAAATTAGACCACCACTAAGTATTTCAATCAAACATTTTAAGAAAAGGGTTATTTTAGACATATAATGATAACTGCTAAGCAAAAGAGTCCTAGACTTAGATGGAAAAAAAGCTTTTCCTCATCCATCTTCTTGGAGTATTGTTTCCTACTGTACATTTACACTTGCCTGGTACCATCTTGATATAAATGCCCCCCAATGACATATGAGAAGAGTGCTAAAAAAAGATCACTTTGATGCTCCACTCTCTTGGATCCTTAACAAATCTGGAAAATACATGCAAAGAATCCTATGCTCCTAAGAAGCGATACTAGAGAGATGCATCTCTAACTTTCAGCTAAAGGTAACAGAGAAACTAAATGATAATAAGAGCTGTTTTGAGGCAGAAAGGCCTAGATCCTTGTTCACTTTACAGGTCCAAACGTCACCAGCTGTCTATGATCCCATTTTGCTCTGTGGTAAAACAGACTCACTCTGCACACCTGCAAGCAAGAGGATGATAACAGTATATTTAGGTTTTAACCCATTATCCTAGTGATTAGAGCATTAATCTAGGAACTGGGAGACCTGTTCTAGGCTTTTTTCCCCCCAGAGAGTGTTTGAATCTGCATCTCCTGCTTCCCCACACAGGGCATTTATATACATACTTTTTTTGTCCTGTGATGCACGAGAGATCCACCACTTTGGAGCAGATTTGATTATTTGAGTGGGCTCCACACGCTAACTGAGGCAAAATGTCCTGCACCTCATACAGCTGTATAAGTGGCAAAATGTGCATCAGTGCACAGAAAATGGTGGTGGTGCGCTTTTGAACTAAAGCACCTTTGATGTATTTTAGTTCAAAAGTGTGCTGCTGCCATTTTCTCAGTGCTGATGTGCATTTCATCACTTATACAAGTGCAAGCATTGCAGCCCCAGGCAATTTTCAAAGTGCCTGACACTGCAGCACTTGCATGTGTAAAAATGCCTTCTGTGCTCACATGACCAGTTGTAGTAGGTTCAGCGTTCATCACCTCCCTCACTCAGTCTTTCAGCATCTTTTTAGTGGTTCACAGCCTCTGTTTATCATACATACAGCCCCTGGGCAAACTTCCTCCCTGCAGGAGTTAATCAAGTTAATCAACATAAGCAGTTAACACTGTAAATACTCAAACAATATGTGGTCTTCTTTCAGACCACTGAGAGTGGATGGGCTTAGGTCTGCTGCTGCAGCCCTCAGTCCCTTCTCTTATCAGTTCACTCCAGCAATATCTGCAGTATCTTGATATATCCACAGTCTTCCTGTATCTTAAAATCCTCTTCACAGGCTCAGGCTGATCCTCAGGTTAAAAGCACTCCAGGTGTGGTCCTCAGGCTCCACTGTTAGTTGATCCTCTACAGCTAGTTCTTTCCCTTTTAGCTCTCCACTCTCACTTGCAGCATGCAGCTCTGTCTCATGAAGGACGCATGACCCCAGTGGCTGGGGAGGCATGGCGGCAGCAGGAGCACGGTGGCGATAAACAGGAGCTCCCACAGATGTTGCCAGTGCTGTTGGTGGCAGGGGTGGGGGAGGGATGGCAAGTGCTAACCAGGGGTTGGCGACCACCTGCAGATGCCGCTGACCATGGTGGTGGCAGCCAGCGGGGATAGCTGACCACCTGCAGGTGCCACTGGAGGTGTCTGTGGCAGTGGGGAGTGGCGAGTGGTGACTGCCCGCAGGTGCTGCCAACAGTGTCTGCAGCACCTTTTTGTAAGGGGTGCACTGCCATGCTCAGGGGGTGCAAATGTACCCACGTGCACCCCCTATATGTTGCCCCTGGTCTGTCTCTCAGACTCTCAGCCATCTGTCTGTCCCTAGTTCCTCTCCCTAGAAACCTAGCTGTCCAACCTTGAGTTCTGCCTGGAAGTATCCCAACCTCTGCTTCCAGATTCCAACTCTCCTTGTCCCTGGCTCCCTTCCTTGGGAGCCTGACACTCTCACTGGTTCTTTCCCCTGGAATTCTGTCTCTTGGCTCCCCTTCCTGGGAAACTTCTAGCTTCCTGACAGCTAATTATTAGGGCTGTGCAAAATTTCAGGTGCTGTTTTGATTCAGAGGAGATTCGGCCCGATTCAGTGGCCAAATCTCTGAATTCAAATTGAATTGGGACTAATTAAAAGGTCCAAATTGATTCAAAGCTCTCTGGAAAAGATTCAGAGAGCTTTGATGATTTGGACAGTCCCTG
>NW_017729023.1:4240394-4242592 GCF_001723915.1 Gavialis gangeticus | reverse complement strand
CCCCCACATGGCTGCCCTGCCCGCCCCAGCTCCAGCCCTTTAAGGAAAAAAAAAAGAGAAAAGCCCCAGGACTCACCACTACTGCAGCAGCTTCGGGGCTTTGGGGGCCTTGTGCAGAGCCCCCCATGTGGTGTGGGGCAGCAGGGATGTCCACCCTCCCCCCACCCGGCAGGCATGGTGAGTTTGGGGGTTTTCTCTTTTTTTTTTTTCTAAAAGGGCCAGAGATGCGGCAGGCAGGGCAGCCATGAGGGGCAGGGGGGCTGGTGCAGCAAAGGGGAGGTCGGGGGGCTCATGACAGAGCCCCCCACACAGCAGAGGGCAGTGAGGGGCATCAGGGATCCCTTTCCTGCCTGACAGCACCCGGTGAGTTGGGGCTTTTTCTTTCCCCAAGTGCCAGTAGCTGGGGCGGGCAGGGCAGCCATTGCCGGGCTGGGGGAGCAGGCGGGGGATGGGCCTGGGTGATTTGGAGATTTTGCTGAATCAAATAGGGACAGTGATTCAAATCACCAAATCGAATCACTGTCCCCCGAATCAGCCGAATCCGAAATGAATACTAGCTGCTTTGCATAGGCCTACTAATTATCTCTCTTAGCTGGCCCCATTGCCTAGGCAGCCTGCAAGCACCCATTACTGCCTCCAGCTGGCCTGTAACCCTTGCATGCCCACAGACTGCCCCCAGGCTCCTTGAACTGGCAGACTGCTACACCAAACCACAGATTAAACATGATCAAGTCCCTTTTCCAGCCATCCTCTTCAACCTGGCTCCCTGGACACCTGAGAAAGGGAGATGCATAGAGTGAAAAGGAAGAGAATGACCCAGTGCAATAGCTTTTATCCAGGAATGGAGCAGGGCTCTGAGTTCTAGTCTGGGCTCTTTTCCCAATGAGGCAGAAACTTCCCCAATGTTCCCCATCTATTTTATCCAATAAATGAATAATTGATGAATCCAATAAGGTAGAGTGGCTCAGCTTTAAGAAGAAGGCTTACTAATATGGCACTTGTGGCCAGATGGTTCGAGCTTGATGCTGGGAAGTGAGAGAGAAGGAAAGTCAGACTCCTTTTCCACCCCACTCTGAATGAGAAGGGACTAAAACCTAGGTCTCCCATTTCCTGGATGAGTGCTCTAGCCACTAGACAAGGGCTGTCCAACTATCATCCCACAGGCCACATGTCACACTGCTGCACAGTAGGGGTCCACACATTGCCTATGTAGCCCATGCAGTTGGGGCGGGGAGGGGGAGGTATGCATTACTGGTGCTGTCTTTGGGGTGGAAGCATTGAGGGGGGCACCCCCAGCATGCTGCCTACATGATGTGTAGCCTGGGAGCTGTACACTGTTGCACATGGGGAAGTTGGACAGCCCTGAGCCAGACTATTGTTCAGTAGTACGGTGGCTGCTATAATGACCTCTGTACACTCAAGGAAACAATGGAAAAGAAAACAGTTCTCTAAAACCTTTCAGTGCATCCACTCTGAAAAAAAATCCACAAGATGACACTGGAGGCACCATAATCCCTTCAAGTTTCTATGCCTCAAGGGCCAATACTTTAGATTCTAGATTTGCATCTGTTTATCTCAATTACAACAAATTCTGCTTCAGCACTTCAACAGATTGTCTTCTGTCTACAGGGAACTGAGGCTTAAAAGAATGCTAACTGATTGAGGCTCAGTTAGGACAAGATCAAGACCCTGTTAGGCTGGAAAAACTGTTTAGAATTACATCAGACTAACTGTAAGGTTGGGAGAGAATATTAGAAAAGTTTTTAGGTACAACATGGTTTTTGTCAATTCTGCTAAAGAAGCAAACACATTTGAGTTAAATAGAAGATAGAACCATAGATTGTGTATCCCTCTATATGTAAATGAAAGGAGTATCCTTAAAGGAATTCCCAAGTATATAGTTCTTCCGCTACAAAATATCACCAAAAATAATTCTTGTCTCATATATTTCCTGACCTATCAGGGCTACAACTTTCCAGCAGAACTAGAATTATATCAGCACCACTGGTTGAGGGACAGCAACATTTCTTTGGGCATCTGGTTGACATAATAGAGTTCTTATACACATGATGGGGGTTTAGTCCCCTAAATTGAAAGGGAGTGGTTTTAATTGTGACAAATAAAACTCACCATTGCAATTTAGGGGCTTCTGTTACCTTTATGGTGAGGGGCCTGATCTTTTTTTTTTTTTTTTTTTT
>NW_017729023.1:4226349-4240320 GCF_001723915.1 Gavialis gangeticus | reverse complement strand
TTTTTTTTTTTTTTTTTTTGTGAAGCCTGCCTGCCTCTCCTGCAGCCAGTGGATAAGCTGCTGGCAGGCCAAGAATCCCCTGAGCTGTGGGGGTCCAGGTCCTTCCCTCCATGATGATGGTGCCCCCTGGGGCCACCCAGGTGGGCTGCTAGTGAGTCAGGGGTTGCCCCAGCTCAGAGGCACCCAATCCAACACTTCCCTGAGCCTGCCTGGGCTTCCAGAACATCGTGCACTGTCCCTGCCACCTTCTCCAGCCACCAGCACACCCAGATGCCCTCCTACTGCTTCCACATGCTGCTCAGGGGCAAGGCAGCCTGTTAACAGGTGGTCCCAGGTAGCAGGAAGGCAGCAGGGACAGTGCATGGGGTGCTGCTTTCTGGGCAGGCTCAGGCAAGAGTTGGATCTGGCAGGTGCTGCCTCCAAGCTGGGTGCTGTCTCCAAGCATCTGGCCTACTTGCAGTCTGCCTGGGTGGCACCAGGGGGTGCTGCCACCATGGAGAGAAGGACCAGTTCAGGGGCCGTTCAGCTCACCAACAGCTGGCACAAGCAGGCTCTACTTGGAGAGAAAAAAAGCAGCAAGGGGCCTAATCCTTTTTTTTCATGGAGCCTGCCTGCAGCCAAGGGAGGGGGTGCTGGTGGGCCCTGAGTTTTGGGGTGGGGGGGGCTGGTCCTTCACTCCCCAGTGGCAGTGCCCCCTGGGGATGCCCAGGAAGCCTGCTAGTGGGTGGGATGTTGCCCCAGCTAGGAGGCAGAACCCACTGGATCCAACTCTTCCCCAAGCCCACTGGAGGAGCAATACCCTGTGCACTGTCTCTGCCGCCTTCCTACTGACTGGGACCACCTGGGGATGGACTGCCTTGTCCCTGGGGCAGTGTGAGGAAGTAGCAAGAGGGCAGCTGGGTGTGCTGGCAGCTGGTGAAGGCAGTGAGAATGGTGCACAGTGTGCTGGAAGCCTGGGTGGGCTCGGGGAAGCACTGGATCAGGCATCTTCAAGCTGAGGCAGCCCCCAGCCTGCTTGCAGTCTGGCCAGGTGGCCCTGGGGGGTGCTGTCACTGAGGAGGGAAGGACTGGGGCCCCCTGCAGCTCAGCAGCTACTCTGCCCACTGACAAGTCATTCCCCAGCCACAGGAGAGGCAGGCAGGCTCTGCAAAAAAAAAAAAGGATTAAGCCTCTCACCTCTTCTGAATTCAGCCTGCCTCTCCAATGGCCAGGGGACAGAGAAGGGGTGAGCTGTTAGATTATACACTGCAACCAGGCTACAACCACAAGTTGGGTGGTCATTATAATAAGATCAGGGCAGCTTCCTGCACTATATATATCTATTAACATTAAGGTATGGCATGCAAGAACAGGGCAGACTGCCCATAGAGCAGGGTATTAAAAAATAAATTGAGGGGTACCCTGTGACACTGACAAGTATTAGTTTTTCTATGTGCTCATAGAAAGACCATGGTGACTGTCTGAAAGGGGTAAGCTACTGCTGTCCAGTTGGTCTCACCAAATTTGCAGACAATACTGTTTCTAGCCTGTATTTTGACAACAAACTTTCATCACATGTTGGTGGTGTGCAAGGCTATGAGCCACAGCCAGTCCAAAACATTTTTGGAAGTTGTGATGCCTGAGTAAAATCCTGTAGAAAAATTATATTAACGTGCCTCTTTAGATGGGTGTTGCTCTGATGGAATATGGACACAGCTTGAGGACTTGGGTGGAGTTGCCATCCTCTATAGTGTGTTTTCCAGATCCTCATGAGGATATGTTCCGTTTGGGTGAAAACACTCACCTGGGTTGCAAGTGTAAGATCATTCGAATAGCCAAGTATCAGTGACAAGGTGAGTGTCACAAATACCAAAGACCAGTGGTGGCAAGACAAACCCATATGGAAGCCTGATGTTCAGTATATGATGTCTGCAAGTGTTTTCATCAGATATGCACAGAACTTGTGTCACGGGCCATCAGCATGTGTAGTCTTGTTTAGTGAGGTGCTATTTTCTACACTAACAGAAGAAGCCTATCCCACCAACCCAAGTTATGTGCCACAGACAGATCTACAAAGGCTACTACTGATTTTATCCAACATTGGCAGCCAGCTTAGATATGGGTCATCAGTATGATTGTGATGATCTAATCACAAATATTTCATCATGGTCTGAACCCAGATTACTTTCAGGGATGAGTCCTAAATGGGGGGGGGCATAAGTCTCTGAAGTAGCATCCTTCCCAGAAGCTTGTCCATTACACATAGCAATGATATCTGCAGACTACAGATCACTGGCTGCTTTCTCTAGTTTTAGGATGGTTATGCCTGTCCTAGTTTGGGTGTTTGCTCAGCAGCAGGCATCCTGGTAAAGAAGCATGCCAGCCAATTATGGCTATGCTGATCTATATGTTTCAAATTCTGGGAAGTATTACAAAGATGATAATGATAGAAGAATAAAATGACATAAGTAGCTGGCCACTAAATCTAGGCTGAAATTTTAAAAAAAGTTTCTAATCCTCTGATGAGGCAGATTCAGGAACCACCTTCCCATAGGAGCATTTGGGGCAAAAAATGTAACTAACTTTTACCACAAAAGCTGATGCACTTACCAATGAGATGATGTGATGTGGTTGCTTGCAACAGTGGGGAACTGGACTGTGTAGCACAGCAAGTCTTTTCCAGTCCTGTGTCCCAAGTGGGCTAATGCAAAGGAAAGAGATGCTTGTGGGCCCCAAAAAGATGTTTTTCACCTGGTATGAAAACTAACATTGTTAGATTTTTTTTTAATGCTGTGTCCATTCTTGAGCAGTGACAGCACCTATTTCATGCCCCTTCAGATTACTTGTTTCTACTATCTTGCCACTGAGCCTTTACTTTCCCCCCAGTTCTGACTCAGCACTTCAAAGAGTTTCATCTCTTAGCATGCAAAAAAAGCATGCAAAACAACAGTAATTTTCTTAATCTGGACAATTTGCAGTAACTTTAGTTATTACCTTATTTATCTAAAACTGTTAATCCTGAACCTTTTTCTGGTTGAGTGATTTAATTACTTGAAAATTTCTGGACAATAAAGTACATTTACAGAACAGCTATAGCAGCAGTACTTAGGCTTCTCTGTACTTCCCAAACCAAATGCTTTATCTCTAGCTTAAGAAAAGCACCTATAAGGCAACAAGGGGAACTTGGTTTCTTTCCCCAGTTACTATATTTACTTGAATACAAGATGAGGTTTACCCCACATTGAGCATGGCAGGCAAGGGAGACCTCTCATCTTAGAATTGAGTATGCTGTGGATCTGGATGGGTGCAGTCTGGCTTATGAAGCAAGTTGGGAGTATATGGGAGAACATGGGGAAGGGGAGCGTGGTGGGGGGGAGCACAGGGGATAATGGGGGAAGGAAAGGGAAATGTTGAACATGGGGAAATGGCACAGGGAAGTGACATGTGGAATGAAGGGAGTACAGTGCACAGGGGAGTGTAGGGGAGAGGGTGTGTGGTGTTGGGGGAGCATGGAGAAGGGGTGCACTGTGTTGAGAGGGAGCACAGGGGAAAGGGAAGCCACACGATTGCGGGAAAAGGGACATGCAGAGTAAGGGGGCGTGAGGAAGAGGAATGCAAGGAGGAACACGGAGAAGGGCTATACAGTGTGGGGGGAGCATGAAGGAAGGTGTGGCAGGAGGAGTATAGTTGAAAGGATGTGTGGAGTGAGGGGAGCACAGGGAAAGGGTCAGAGAGCGTGGGGAAAGGACCCAGGGGAAGGGGTGCATGCTGATGTGGGAAGCATAGGGAAGGGATGCACGGAGTGAGGGGAGTGCAGGGAAAGAGTGCAAGGGAAGGTGCATGGGGAAAGAGTGAGAGGAGCACAGGAAAAGGGCACACAGTGCATAGGGAATGTGGGGAAAGAGACACGAAGTAAGGGGAGTGTGGGGAAGGGGTGTGCGGAACAGCAGGGGAGCTGCTCCAGTCCCAACCCCACCTGGGGCTGGAGGCTCCAGAAAGCACTGCTGGTACCGCCTGGCCCAGCCAGGTGTTTCATGTTCCCCCTGGAGACAGCAAAAGCAGCTGCAAAGGTGAGGGAGAAGGGTGGGGGTGGTGGCTAGCAAGGGGACAGGCATGGGGAGGCAAGTGGTGGACAAGGGGTATAGAAAAGATTGCTTCCCCTGCCACTACTTTACCTGTGGCAGTGGTGGGAGGGATAAATTTAAGAGGACCCTCCAATAACTAGATTCTAGATATGGAAAACTATCAAACAAAATTATAATTTTCCATGTTTACAATCTAATAATTAGGGGGGGTTTTCTTAAATGCGGAGTTGTCTCACAGTCTAGTAAATGCTGGAATTCTCAACCCCTTTAGGGAGTGACTGATGCCAATAAGCGAATCAGTTGTGCTTCTTTTTTGTTGTTGTCGTTGTTATAGGGATACCTGTCCAAATGGACATAACAGATTCATATAGGTCATTAAACAATTATCACTTGGGAATTTTTGATTATTAACTCAAGGTGTAAGAATCAGATGGAAAAACATTTTTCAATAGCACAAGAGTAGAATAAAGGTAATTTTTGCCTTCCAAAAATTGTGAGTGTCTCACTCACTTGTGGGCCTGTATAATTAGCTTTCTCTTGAATCACTAACTGATGGCTAAAAATATATATTTTTAGAATGTTAGTGCTTATTTAGTGCTTATTGCTTATTAGTCAAAATATTCAATACAAGTGTGGCTAACTAGTGTGCTAGAAAGCAAAATCAGGCTCTCACAGCCTAGCAGGGGAGCAGCTTTGTAACAAAGGAGCTCTCACATATTCCAGAGTGGGTTTTTTTCATGGGGAAAGAGTGTCTAATGAGCCTTGAGAAGACAAGTAACCCCATATCACATGCATTCAAAAGATTAGAGTGCAGTTGCAGGAATTAACCTGTCCTGGTGCCTAAAAGTCCCAGTTAGGGATGGAAAGATTACAACTATATGATCACATCTTACTAGAAGCCTGGTGCCTGAAATGCATATAGGCAGTACCTCCATTGACTGGACAAGGTACATCTAACTGGACCACCAATGAATGAGCACCAGCTAGGTACAAAATGAATGGACTAAAGATATAACAATGGAGGGGAACAAAGGGAGGGCGTGTTCATCACTCAGAAACTTCCTCTAGGTGAGACCTCCACGAACTGAAGCAAGAGACCCGCAAAAGACAATTGCGTGCTGGCCAAAGGTCTGTCTTCCTGTGTGCATCCCTAGGGTACAGTGTATGGTGAGAGCCTTCATTTGCTTGCTAATTGTCATATGCTGCTACTGTGTAAGCTGTTGGGGACAAACACCCTTCTTCAGGTGCTTCCTTCACCAGCAATTACATAATAACACTTTTAATATTGCTTATTTTAATGCAGTTCATGAAATCTGAATGTAAATGGCATTCTGCTGGGATAGGAGACACTAAGTTTCATGGGTCAAGCTCTGTCTGATTTAGACCAGCAAGGCACCATAACAAGGGGGTGGAGAGGATGAGCAGGGCACAGCATTAGGTGCTGAATTGGAGGGAGCTCCAGAAGAGCAGCTCACTAGGGAGTCTGTGCTGTGGCAGCAGCAGCAGCCTCTTGTTACTACTGTAGCAGCAACAGCTGAAGTGGAGATGTTAGGGTAGCTTGTCATATTTTATGCTTTAGTTGCACCTATTTATAGAATGGTGAATTACAGTACTGTTTAACCTTTTCTTTTATATTCAGTCTAAAGTTCTGTATATCCTCATTGTTATCTGAACTTTTTATTTTGCTGGTGTTTGCAATATCAGTTGGCCTTGCCTCTTGCAAGTGGCTTATGGCTTTGAGTTTGCTTGCATGATGTTTCTTTCCTTTTCTATTGCTGTGAGAAGCTTTTCTAATACAGCATAGTAATAATTTTGTTACTCAGATGAACTGAACTTGGTACTAACTAGCTGAATCAGAGGAATGAAATGACTGGATATGTTAATGAAAGGTAATAAAGGAGACCAATTGACAATGCCCAAAGTAAGACACCAGAAAAAGGGCAAATTAAGAGGTGTGCTTGTGATGGGCCTGTTGAACAAAGTAAATGCTGGCAGGATAAAATATGGACAATATGCTGACTGCAGAGAGACCAATCCAAAAGCAAGGAGTCATCAAAAGAGTCAAGTTAAAGAAAAGCATAAAAGGGAGAAGCAAAAAAATTAAGCGTGTATCATTGTCATCATAAATCCAGCTTTCAACACCTGTCTGGAACATCCCAGCCAATGACACACCTTTTGCTTCAGGAACTGAATGGCTGTCTTTTCTGTGAAGCAAACTAACATCTGGGATTGGGTGAGATCATTGTACTAAGTGCTTTTTTCTCTCTCACTTTCTCTCTTTCAAGGCTCACTCTAAGATAGAAACTGCTGAGATAATACTTGTTGTACTAAAAAAGTTAGACTTTGCTTTTAGGACATTGAGTTGTCTGTGTTCGTATTTCACTTTCCATTTAAAGGTTAATTGTGCTTTAATGATCCCTGAGCACTATCTGGTGGGCAGTGGTGCAAACAGAGACTGCACCACAAGAGCAACAGTCTAGGGATTCTGAGTTCCCGGGGAAGGAAAGACTCCTTTTTGCCCTCCGTCCCTCCCTTCTCCCGCTGCTCAGCACCTGTCCTCTCCAGTGCTCAGGAGCACTCCCCATTGCTCCCTTGCAGGGTTTTGCCCAGGACACAAACCTTGTTAGCTAGCTATATCTCTGGAGGAAGGATTTGAATCTGTCTCTCCTACATCCAAGAGACACTCTCGTACTGCTGGGTATTGGCTATTCTGAGCTGAGGCCAGGGTGGGTTTTCTATCACTCCCTTTTTCTTCAAAAAGTCTCCATTTCATGTTGATGCAGAATAAGATTTTTTTTTAACTTCCATAGTTTGAGGGAGCTTGAAAAGCTATGTTCCATACAAGTCTAATGACTTATTGAAACCAGACTTCAGCCACAACCAGGGCAGAAATCCTCAGAACTCCCATCTATTATTACAGATCACTGCTTCATTCACTGTGAATGTTGCTGTCTCGTTACCTGCCATTAGGTCTCTGGCTTGAATAATCTGCTTTTTGGAATAAATATAACTGTCATTTCTGTCCTCTTCAATAATTAATGGCCTCTGGAGTACAGCTTATTAAAGAAAAATACTTTTTTTGTTATTTCTATTTGATACAGTAGATGGAGCTACAGGCTGGCAGGCTGCCTCCAGGTAAAGCAAATTGAAATGGAGGTTTTTGAAAACCGTCTATGAAAATTTCTTCTTGTTTGTTTTGGAGAGGAAAACCTAGTACTTGATTTTCTGACCTACATAGGCCCAATGATAATGTTCACTTCTATAGCCCCTTCTAATTACATTACATTAACTACATTACAAGGCAACTGCTAACAATGGGAGATTTCAAAAGGTGCTTACATTTTATTATCCCATGTTATTATAAGGGTTATAATAAAATCCATGTTATTATCTCAATTGCTTGTGAAGAAATCATAATGTTGTTCACTTTTTATGTTGACTATGTCAAACAAACCAAAAACTAAATACAGAAAGTAAATGCTAAATATGTCCGGAAACCCAAATGAACAAATTAAAGTCTCATAGTTCTTATTCTCCATTTCTGTCTCTATCCCCCTGGGTCCTACTTCCATCTCTTTTTAGATTTTCATTTCTGATTCCTCCCCCTGCCACCCTCACCCTTTAATGTTCATACAGGATCTTTTAATTTCTGATTTTTCCCCTCTTTTCCTCCCTTCCTCACCCCATGTTCATATAGGATCTCTTATTTTAAGGAAGAAAGGAAAGGTCTTTCTCCTGAAGATGCTTTCTTTGATGTACTTAAGTAGCCTCAACAATGAGGATAAAGATTAGATGGCTATCAAATCTCTCCCTTCTTGGTAAGCAACTTTTAACTTTATGTAAAGCCTTGTCTACACAAGTTAGATTATTTTAATATTGTTAGGATAGTTGAAGTGGCACAATGTCCCCTGTGTGTAGATGCCTTTATACTAGTATAAAGGTATGTAACAGGAAGACTAATGCTTCGATTACTTGAAGTGAAAACCTATGGCAGACAGAGGCCAGGCAGAGAAATAAAGGTCAGCTGCAAAGGAGTAGGCAGCTAGGAAGTACTGTTCCCTAGGCAGAGAGCTGCACACTAAGGAGCCAGCCAAGGGTCCAGTGCCTAGAGCAGGGTTTGGCAACCCTGGCACGTGTGTCACATGAAGGCATTTTGTTTGGCATGTGTGCCTCAGGGTGGGTGGTGGGGGAAAGGTCTAGGACTGTGCTGCCACAACAAGGATTGGGCCCCTCAGCTCCCTCACTGTCTGCCTGAAGGCACGTGTGCACCTGCTGCCAGCAACAAGCTGGACTGGGACTCTGCAGACCTCAGTGCAATGGCTTACAGCCTCCTTGCCACCTGCCTTGAGCAGCCCAGGCTCTGTGGTGAGTGGCAGGGGCCTGCCCAGAGCCTGGGTCAGCTGTAGCAGGTGGCCGGGAGGCTGCAAGTGCTGCAATGAGGTCTAAAGACCCCTGGTTTGGCTTGTTGCCAGCAGTGGGTGCACCTGCACCTCAGGGTGGACAGCAGGGGAGCTGTGAGGGGCCTGACCTTTGTTGTGTCAGTTCAGGATCCTACAAGAGTATCTGGCTAGGGGGGTTACTTGAACTGAGAACTGCAAGCTACCTGGGGAAGGAGCTCTGTACCCCAGGAATCATAGATGAGAGACTGGGAGCTGTCTGCAATGAAGACTACAAGTAAGGGATTAAAGTCTCACAGGGTAGGTTAGTTGTATAGCCAATAGGCTTACACCTTGTGTGGTAGCCAGTGTGCTTATGGTTTGGTTATAGTTGTAAGTAATGGACCAGTTTTGTGACTAGTAAGGAGAGGTAGAGGTCTCAGTGGTGCCAGTGGCATGTGATGATTTCGGAGAGCCCTGCCACTGGTCAGGGCTGAAGACATGGAATAAGTTACTGCCAGGGAAGTAAGCCTAAAGGAGTGACAGAAAGAGACTGGAGCACAGTGCCTGAAAGGGCAAAACCACAGCCTGAGTAGGGTGAAAACCAGGGGCCCATCAACCAGGGGGCAGAACCACAGCCAGAGAGGGGTGAGAACTGGGGCCAGGGGCCTGTAGCCTGAATGGGATGAGAACAAGCAGACCTAGGGATCCCAAAGCCCAAGGGGTGAAAACTAGGATTTGGGGCCCATAGCCCAGGAGGGGCAGAAGTGGAAAAAGAAATAGCAGCCTGAGCCCCAGGTGGGGCAGAGATTGAGAGAAGGCAAGGAGGCCTGAATGGATTGGAGCAGAGATTGGGGGCTGAATGCCCACTGATGTGTGAGTGATGATACCTGTGAGCTGCTGGAAATGGCTGTAGGGGAGGCCAGAGGTCATAAATAGTCCATAAGGCATCTGGTGTTCTGGGGGGGAAGGGAGGGCCCATCTAGCATAAGGATAGATTGGGATTTGAGAGGGATCCAGTGGCCGGAAGACAGGTCAAGGTTCACTCTAAGATGCTTGGACAGCCTCCCTTTCCAAATTCCTTAGGAATACCAAGGTGTGGCAAACAAGAGTAAAGGAAGGGTAGCTTAGAGGCAGGGCTAGGCAAAAGCTGTTTGAATAGGGGGCTTCAGAGCCATCTCTGGGACCTGGTCCTATCACAAGGTACACATACATGTGTAGCTTATTCCTGAAGGGAGAAACAGATAAACTGGCACAGGTGTCTATCAGTATAAATGTATCTTTCTAGGGATTATATCAATTAAGCTGTATTTTTTGAGAGAGAAATGCACACAAAAATCCCCCACATCGTAAGTGACATGCTTTAAAAAAAAGCTGCACATAGACCACAACACAGGGGTGGGCAAAATATGGTCTGCAGGCCAGATCTGGGCTGCCAACTGGATGGATCTGGCCTGTGGGTGGGCACCTGCCAATTGATAGTATCTGGCCCGTGGCTGCCCCCATGGTGCTCTGCACGGGGATGAGTCCTGCCTATGCCCACCAATCGGCCCCGGTCAGCATGCACAGCTTCCCAGTGGGGCAGCTGCAGCTGCCCAGGTACTGCTCAGCTCCCCTTGCCACTGGTGGCTCCTTCTCCTCCTCCTCCTGCTGCTGCACTGCTCCCACCTGGAGTGGCACAGCAGGAACAGGAGGAGAAGGAGTTGCTGGAGGTGGGGGGGAGTCAACCTGAGCAGTCAAGGCTGGGGATGGGTGGGAGCACGTAGGGCTTGACCCCATGCAGAGCACCATGGGAGCAACTGCGGGCTGGATAGTGGGGAGGTGTACCACACCTGCAACTGCACAGCCAAGGCAAGCTATGTTGCATGTGCTTCCTGTTCCACCCCTCTGTCCCATGATCCTGGGATGGCTCCTGTGACAAAGCATGTGGGTAGCCCTGCCCATACACATCCCCCCACACCCCTCTACACACACACCTCACCCCCCACACCCATTCCAACACCTCTTCCCCACTGCACAATATACAAGAGTAAGATTTTATTTTGAGCTATTATGCAATCACCTCTATATACACTACTTGGGAAAACATAATTCAGGATAAAAAATATTTTTTGAAATATAATTAAGATATGTAAAGTAGATAACAACATATAGTAGATTTTTAGTATATGATTTGGGGTTTTTTTGTCTATAATTTGTTAAAATGGTATCTTCTAAAAGATTTTATGTGTACGGTCCTTGACAGCTCACCAAAACTTGTTAAGTGGCCCTCCAGGAGAAAAAATTGCCCATCCCTGATTTAATACCTTTTTAAGCTCTAGACCAGGGGTGGGCAACTATTTCAGGTGGAGGGCTGCTTACCAAGTTTTGGCAATCTGTCAAGGGCCACATGGGTAGCTCAGCCCCCTGGTTGCCACCTTGGAGCCACAAGTCCCAGCCCCTAACCTCTGACCTTTGCCCCTGGAAGTCCCATCCCTTGCCCCTGGAAGTACTCCTTTAGGGAAGAGGGTTTGCCATCTTAGGCGGAAAAAAACCTAAATTATATACTAAAAATCAAACAGCCATAATAATATATTTTAATTTGGGGAAAGTGGTGATGGGGGGTGTGGATATGAGCGAGTGTGCTGGGCCCAGAGTGGGGCGGCAGGAGTGTGGGGTGCAGGCTGGCTGGGGTCTATGGAGCTTGGGTTGGGCTGCACCAGCAGGGAGAGAGGGGAGCTGACCCGACTCCATAGAGCCCCTGCTGCCCTGCTCTGGGCCCCGCTGGCACAGGCCCCATGCTCCTGTCTGGCTGTCATTGGCTCCTGCGCACCCACTCTCTCCCAGTTCTCCCTCACCCCAGCTCTGCAGCAGAGGTGGGGATGAGCGTGTGGAGCACCGACCCCACGCGCCCTGCACTCATCTGTTTGGGCTGAGTAGTGGCGGTGCAGGACAAACTACTGCTCAGCATGGGAAAAAAATGCCCCCTTGCCTTGCCACCCCAGGCAGTGTTTGCTGCAGCCACGCTAGGCTGTAGTGCAGGTCCTTCACCGCCACTTGTGAGGTGCCCAGCATGGCAGCAGTGGCCATGTGAAACAACCATGCTGGGCACCTCACAAGCGGAAGTGAAGGAGCTGCACTGCAAACATTGTACAGCAGTGGCGAGGTGAGGGGTGGCCACTTTCCTCCACCCCGAGCAGCAGTTTGTGCCCAGCTGCTGCTGCTCAGCCCTGATGGGTGAGCCTGGAGCCAGCATGGGGCCCAAGCTCAGCAGCACGGGCCAAACTGTTGCTCAGCGTGGAGTAAAGCGGCCCCTTCCCCTCCCACTGCCAGCACTCCCTGGTGCAGCTGCTCAGAGCCCACGTGGGGCTGCCTGTGCCTGCTCTCTGCTGTCATCCTTCCCTGTGGGACAGCCCAGAGGCAGCATTGATGCAGTGGAGACATGGGACAGCCCTGTGTGGGCTCCAGGTGGCTGCAGCATATGGCATAGGATTTTAATGTTGGGGTCTGGTGCTTAGCTGTGGCAGTGTTGTTGGGACTGGTAAAGAAAATGGGAGTGTGGAAAGTAACACAAACAATACCCACCGGAGCCAGAATTCAGAGTTCAGGCATTGAGCTGTTCTGCAGAACAACCACATAGTATTATTGGTAAGGGTGTCTGTTGTAAACAGGGTGTGCTAGGAGATAATGCAAATCTAGGATTGGGAATTTAATTTTGTGGTCTGGCTAATACATGGGGTGTGTAGAACATAATGCACAGAGTACCCACTAGAACCTGAATGCAGGGTTTGGCCACTGACATGTTCTGCTGAATGACCACATAGTTTTACCACTGAGGGAGTCTCCTGAAATTATTGGGGGGTCTGTAACAAGACTTTCAGGACTGCGACTGTGCTCCTGGGTGCCTGGCGTAGTTCAAGCACCGCAATTTTCAACACAGCCTAGCTGTCAGTAGAGTGAATTTGGAGATGACTAACAGAAACAGGTTTTTTTAATTTAATTAATGAACTTAAAATAGGTTTGATTCATTAGCAGAAGATTGATCCATGTTGGGCTCTACAGCTACAGCTGGTATGCTAAAACATTAATTACACAAAAAACCTCTGAATTAAACTGCAAATTACATGAAAGTACCAGTAAATTGCAGCAGCACCTCATGGGCAAGGTGCCTCAGGACACATGTCAATGCACCAATTTACATTTGTGACATGTACATATGATGGATTTTTTGGTCCACAAAGAGACAACTTGTCACGATAAAACAAAAATACATCAGAGGAGGTCTAAGTTGGCAAGCTCCGTGACAGTTTGACACAACAAAACCATGTGCATGTGTACATGGTGATGCCATTATGGTAGATAAATAGCTAAATTTTTCATCTTGTTTCATCACATGTACATGGGCAAATCCTCACATGTACAAGTGCTTTAGGACTCTGCTTTGTTGAGCTAGGGCTGTGCTACTCCAGTGTCATTGAATGTTACAGTGGAGATTGGGACCCTGATCTTTTTTAGTGCTGTCAGGGACAGTTAGAGAAAGTTACACCATTGAGATGATAGCAGTCATAATAGCATTATAAAACCCTAAGTCAGTGCAGTGAAATATATACAAAGGACCCAGAAAGGATGACTACTAAATGCAAACAACCTATGGAAACTATGTCTCTCACTGGCTGTAAAAATCCTTCCTTGCCTTCAGCAGCTGATAGTGACTTTTTCTCAGTACCAAATCCGGAGTATAAATGCTTTCAGATTTAGGTTATTTTAACTTTTTTTTTTTCTGTGCAGAAAAGCTATTGTAACAGTAGAGGGCACCCTTGTTCTGGCTGAATATTCCAATTCTATTTTAATTAACATATGGAGGGAGGCTCAGAAACATGTTAAAACTCAGTACTGGATGCTGTTAGAATCACAGGATTGGAAAGGACCTTGAGGGTCATTTGGTCCAATCTCCCCATACAAATACACGATTTGCAACTTTGTATAGCGAACAAAGAAAGTTCCCCCTGAGAGGTTTCTCATATATGAAAGCACCTATGTAGATTACTCCTTTGATGCCAAATTTAAAATAATTTCTTGAAATCTACAAAGGGACTAGATGGGTGAACTATTCATGGCAAATTGTTTGAAAAATGTAATTTTTTTTTTGTTTCCATCTTGTATGTAAACACAGTAAAATTCAGACATATTTGTTTACCTGAAATTTTTTAAACCATTGATATGTGAACATAGTTTGAGCTATGAAACATTCATGAGCTGCTTGCTGTAACGTGCTTTTCACATACACTACAGAAACTTCTGTCTGGTGAAACTTAGCACTTAAGGCATGTGACATTATTTCTACTTCATGGCTTCATGGTCTCCATAAGCACAAAGAACTTGCATAGGGATTCTGTGAACCAGAAATCATCTGCACCTAGTAGAATCTTTAATGATTTATGGAACCATACAAGGTGACAAACCTTTGTCCAATTACAAGACAATGCTGAGCAAAGCCTGCCTGCTGTCCAAGGCATGGCTGAGAAACCTGGGCTTTCAGGATCTGTGTCTTC
>NW_017729023.1:4190977-4226292 GCF_001723915.1 Gavialis gangeticus | reverse complement strand
CCTGGGCTTTCAGGATCTGTGTCTTCAGGACTTCTTGGCCATGCAGACTGTTGTTGGTTTGGGAACTGAAGGGCTTCTAAGGTCTTAGCACCAGGGAAGCACTGATATGTATCCATCCTGTGGAGCTGGGAGCCTGGAAGACATATGTGTAAGAGGTTTCCTGAAAATCCATGGCACTATCACATGACCAAGTCTGGCATAACAGGCTTTTGATCCCTTTCATTTTTATAAATAAGGACTTGTTTCCAGCATGTCAGCAACAGATCTTAGGGACCATCCCATCCACCTGAGTGCACAGAGCTGGAGGCTCACCCATACAATTGCTCTGGACTCATCTCTAGCACCCAGTTGTAGATCCCCCCACCTCTAGCAGGGCTGAGAGCAGGGAGCAGGGACAAGTCTAGAACAGCCTCAGTAGTGAACTTCCGGCTCTGGAGCACATCAGGAGGCTAGTGTGGGTGGGGTGTGTCCAGTCCCACCTTCACTAAGATGCATTGCTGATGTCACGAAGACCCAGCTGTAAGGGGCCAAACTTCTCTTACGATAATAGGAAGTTTAAAGTTATGATGTGAAGACCAGATGGTTGTGTAGCCCTAGGCCCCTCCCCTCCCTGGTTTAGTCTTTGGCCTCTTTTCCTTCAGGCCTATCATTTTGTCTGCTTCACGGAGGGGATCTAGGTGTATATATGCCCACAGTATCTCCTGGGATTCAGCACAGGCCATCCCTGTTAAGTATCCAAGGACTATTCCTTGCTAGCTCTCACTTCTTCCCTGGGTGCGTCTTCCTCTTCCTTCATTGACAATCTTTCCCCACCACAAAGTTCTTTCTATTGCATTTCTCAATCTTACCCCTTGACTAGAAAAAGGCTGCAATTGCTCCCCTTGCTGCTCTCATTCTGCCTTGACTGCTGTTTCTTATAGCAGTGGTTGCCAACTGGCAGCTTAGTTCCAAGTCAGGGAAATAACAAGACTGTTCATTTAAATATATCTCGGCTACATGGGGGTTTATATATGATATCACAGGGTTGTCCAGCTTCAGTGTTGCTATGGGGCTGCAGGTGGCCAGCTTGGGGCCCTTGAGCTGCACACTGCTCATAACCAGGGATCCTGGTTTTCTCTGATAAAAAGAAATCACAAATTCTCTGGTAAAAACCCCAAAATCTGTGATTAAATTGAAATGCCACTATACATATCTCCATATCAGTTGAAAAAATGTTTTATTTATGTATTTACAATTTTAAAGCAATTTGGAAGCCTACCAGTGCCTCAATCACTATAATAAAATAATTTCTAAATAACTATAAATTTTGGTATTTTATTATGGGTTTTTTTATCATGGAAAATCAAAGCTTCTCCTGCCCCCTTAGCTCACAGAATGCAGGTCCAGGCCCTTTACTCCTAAACTACAGTCTCCCAGGCCTGCCTGTACCCCTGACTCTTTACCCACAGCCCCCTGGGCCCTGCTGGTATCCCTCACTCCTCCCAAAGCCCCTTGTGCCCTCTCCTCATTCCCAGCCCACAGCCCCCTGGCCCTGATAGTGCCCCTCACTCATGATGACACACAGCCCCCTAGCCCTGCTGGTGCCCCTCACTCCCCTGTAGAGCCCCCCCGGCCCTGCTGGTGTCTCTCACACCCCTGCCCCCACAGCCTCCTTCCCGCCAGCCCTCAGCTGCCAGGACTATAGGGCCAGGGACCTGGGTCCACAGCCCCCAGCCCCCTACAGCAGCACCTGAGCCCCAGCTGCCGCCTGTGAGAGGCAGCAGTTGCTGCAGCGTAGCAGATCATGGAGCCCAGCTTCCTATTCCCCATGGGCGGCACAGCCAAATCGGAGCCTGTGGGACAGCAGGGGAGGGCTGCCTGCTGCGGGCTTGGGGTGGGGCTGGCTTCCCACCACTGTGTACACTCCTGGTGTAGCATGGGGGTCCTGTGCCCCCCAGTACTGTGTGCAGGGTTAGGGGGTGCAGGCTGTCTGCTGCCAGTTCCCCATCTGCTGCTGGTGGGACCTGGCATGGTAGGGCAGAGTGGGGCCATGCAGGGAAGCTCTTTGTTGCTGCAAACTTCACACTGCCCTGGCAACATGCCCCCTTTCCCACCCCACAGCAGTGAGAGGCACAACTCTGCACCATTGTCCCCACTGCTTGCGGGTGGGAAGGGGACACCTTGCCAGGGTGATGCAGATCTCTTCATAGCCAGGAGCTGTCCTGCCATGCCAGATCTCACCTGTTGTATTGTGCAGGCCCCGGGGAAAGGCAGCAGGGCAGGGAGCCCGAGCCTCCACTTATCTAGGGGACAATGATCTCCCTGTCCCCCTCAGGAGTGTGCACAATGGCAGAGAGACAGCCTCACGTCCCTGCCTCCCAGACGATCCACCCATGGCTCTGTCCCACTCCCTGCTGGGGCCCTGTGGCCATGCATTCTGTCCCTGGGCCCCAAGCCCCATGCACCGCCTGGCTGGGCAGCAGCTCCAGCCCTGCCCAACTCATAGATTCTTAGATTGTAAGTCCAACAGGGACCTTGGAAGATCATCAGATCTTGACCTTAGCAAGGTGACTGTCTAGCCTCCTCTTGAAGATATTCAGGATAGGTGATTGCACCACCTCTGGAGGGAGCTTATTCCACAGTCTGGACACCCTGATTGTGAAGAAGTTTTTCCTAATGTTAAGCCTGAATCTATCTTCCAGGAGTTTGTGGCCATTACTCCTAGTTTTTCCCTTGGGTGCCCTGGTGAACAGTTGCTCACCAAGCCCTTGATATACTCCCCTAGTGTAGTGGTAAGCTGCTACCAGGTCCCCTCTCAGCTTCCTTTTCTTCAGCCTGAAGAGTCCCAGATCCCTCAGCCTTTCCTTGTATGGCTTGCCTTTTAAGACTGATCACACGGGTGGCTCTTCTTTGGACTCTCTCAAGCTTGTTCCATGTCTTTGTTAAAGTGTGGTGCAAAGAACTGGACACAATACTCCAGCTGCAGTCTCACCAGTGCTGAGTAGAGTGGAAGAATCACCTCCTTGGTTTTGCTGGAGATGCATCGATTGATACCTGCCAGAGTATTATTTGCCCTACTGGTTCAGCATCACACTGCTGGCTCATATTCATACTGTGGTCTATTATTCCCCCCCAGGTCCCTTTCATTCATGGTGCTAGTCAGTTTGGTGCCACCAAGCCTGTAGGTGTGTTGTGTGTTGGGGGTTGCTCATCCCGAGTTGGAGTTCTTTACATTTCTCAACATTGATCTTCATCAGATTCCAATCTGCTCAACTTGCTAGTCTGTCTAGGTCCATCTGTATCTATAGCTTATCTTCAAGTGTGACCATGCTTCCCCATAACTTGGTGTCATCTGTGAACTTGGCCAGTGAGCTCTTCACCCCCACTTCCAAATCATTAATAAAGATGTTGAAAAGTACTGGACAAAGCATCGACCCTGTGGGACACTGCTGCCCACTTCTCACCAGGATGATGCAGATCCATTCACTATGATTCTCTGGGTCCTATCCTGCAGCCAGTTTCTCACCCACCTGACTGTCTCTGAGTTAAGCCCACAATCCTCCAATTTTCTTGCAAGGACATTGTGGGATACTAGATCAAAGGCCTTTTGGAAGTCCAGGTATACAATGTCAACCTGCTCTCTTGTGTTCAGGTGGCGAGTTACCTGGTCATAGAAGGAGATGAGGTTGGTAAGGCAAGACCTGCCTGCGACGAAGCCATGCTGGCTGTCATTCAGAATCTTACCTTTTGTAAGCTTATCGCAGATAGACGCCTTGACTAACTTTTCTAGGATTTTCCCAAGGATGGAAGTTAGGCTGATTGGCCTATAGTTACCCAGGTCCTCCCACCTGTCCTTGTGGATGGACACAACACTGGCCATCTTGCAGTCCTCAGGGACTTCTCCAGAGCACCATAAGTTGTGGAAGAGTTTTGACAGGGGTTCTGCAATGAATTTGGCCAGCTCCTTCAGCGCTCTCGGATGAAGATCATCCAGTCCACTAACTTGTATATGTCTAATTTTTTTAATTGGTCATACACCAATTCTATGGCAATAGTAGGAAGGTGATTATTCCTACCATGCTCATCCTGTATTTTACCTGGCATTGTTTTCCCCTTGGTTCAGTGAAAGACTGAGGTGAAGTAGTCATTCAGGAGTTCAGCTTTCTCCTGGGTGCCAGTAACCAGCTCTCCCAAGTTATTGAGCAATGGCCCCACAGTCTCATTTGTTTTCCTCCTGTTCCCTATGTACCTAAAGTAGGACTTCTTGTTGTCCTTGAGCCCCATTGATAATCTAAGTTCAGTCACTGCTTTAGTCTTTCTTATCTGTTCCCTGCAAATGCGGGCCATCGTGGAATAGTCCTCCTTGGGGCCTGCCCTAAGCTTTCATTGTTTATAAGCCTCTTTTTTTCTTTCTTAAGAGGACCGTGATTTTCCTGTTTAGTCAAGAGGGCTTCTTAGCTCCTCTGGTACCTTTTTTCTCCTCATGGGAATGGACTTCCTTTGTGCTTCAAGGATCACGTCCTTAAGGAACAACCACTCTTCATGCACACCTTTCGCCTTCAGTCCCTGGTCCTGCAGCACTTCCCCTACTAGTGACCTAAGCTTGTTGAAATTTGGATTTCTGAAGTCCAAGATTTCAATCCTGCTATCTGATTTGTCTGCCTTTGTTGAACAGTGAACATGATGGCTTCATGGTTGCTGTTGCTCAGACTTCCCTCTATATTTAAGTCAGTTACCACACTGTCTCCTTTGGCCACACTAAGTCTAGCAGAGCATCGCCTCTGGTTAGCCCATGCACCTCCTGAGTCAGGAAGAGCTCCTCGACACAGGTCAGGAAGTACTGTGACCAATCCAACTTGGCCAAGTGTTTCTCCCAGGAGATGGCTGGATAATTAAAATCTCCCATGACAACCATGTCATGTGCACATGCGGCCTCAGTCAACTTTTGGGTTAACTCCAGATCGAGTTCCTCCCCCTGGCTTGGTGGTCTGTAGTATACACCTACAGTTAGGTCCTCCTTCTCCCCCCCTTTCCCCCCTCCCCTCCCCTGCAACTTAACCCAGAAGGTTTCAAGCTGTTAATTTTTGGAGTTGATGTCAGTCTCCAAGGACATGTACTACTCTTTCACATAGAGAGCAATGCCTTCACCTTTCTTCCCCACCTGGTCCCTTCTATGCAGGGTGTAGTCCTCTATAGCTATGCTCCAGTCATGTGAGGAGTCCCACCAAGTCTCCATAATCCCTACTAGATCATAATGCCCACTGGAGAGTAGGAGGGGTAGTTCCTCCTGCTTGTTCCCCATGCTCCTGGTGATAGCATATAGGCACCTGAGTCCTACTGAGGCCCTCATCTTCCTGTCCTGATGGAGAACTATTCCCTCAGCTCCCACAAGACTGGCTGTCCCAGTGCCCCTACTATCTACAGGGCTTACGTGTATGTTGGTCCCTGAACATGTCTGAAATTGTGTATCTCTGTCACCCAGCAATCATTCTCTGTTTGTCTGTCTGTCTGCCTCAGTCCCATCTCCCCTGCCAGACTTACCTGTGGGAGCTGCTTTCCAGGCTGCCTGGCTGCCATATACATCCCCTGCCTCCCTCCCAGACCCTTGCTGCAGGCTGGAACTCTGGCAGAGTTCCAGCCTGCAGACAGCTCTTTGCAAAAGTGCAAAGTATATGTATTGCTCCATTAAAATGAAAAATCCACGTTTTGGGGGGTAAAAGGGGAAATGTGGTTTCTTTTCCATTTTTCCATGGGAAATGGAAAATCCAGATCCCTGCTCATAACACATGCTTTGTCGGGGTGTCCCCCTCTCCCTCCCTAGAATACTGTGTGTGCTGCACTGGCTGTGCATGGCCCCTCTGTGTGCAAGCTGTACTGGCAGTGCAAAGCCCCCCGGGACCTCCCCTGCCACGTGTGAGTGGGAGAGACAGCTGCCAGGGCCTGCAGGCATCATGTTGACCCCTTATGGCCTGCCAGTTGGACAGCCCTGTTCTATCACACACCAGCTGGAATTGGGGCTTTCACCCAGATCTGCAGCACAGAGCGTGGTAACCTAGAGCAGGGGTTGTTAAGCAGGGGTACACATACCCCAGGGGTACTTGGAGGGCCCTAGGTGGGTGGGCAGGGATGGAGCACCGTTGCCTCCCAGGAGCAGGGCTGGGGGCTGGTGAAGGCAGCAGTGCTCCTCTGCGGGCTGTGCAGGCACCGGCTGGCTGGCCAGGGGGAAGCTTTCCATCACCCCATGTCGCCGCTTCCCACTTCCCCGTGCTGCTGCCTCTCTGCTTCTTTTTTTAGTAAGTGTACCCTGGCTCCGCATCCAGCCGTGTGCCACCCGCTCCCCCCAGCCACCAGAGGTATACTTACTAAAAAAATGTTGAAAACCCGTAACCTAGAGAATTCTGAATTAGCTGGGGCTGTGTTGCTTGCCTGCTGCTGAGTGGGGAGACTGGGAGACATTTAGCCTGAGAGTCTGGAAAACCATTGGCCCCCAGTCCAGGGCAGCTCTCCATGATAGGGCTGGCCTGGAGCTGTAGACTGGGAGTCCCAGCAACTGTTGACTGAAATGAACTCTTGGCATCTGTGAAACTGAAAGTAATGTTAGTTTTAGTCAGGAGGCAGCCAGGGCTTTGTGGAAACACTGTGTGTTGATGTTTCATGAGAAATTCCAAAAATGTTGAGCTCATCCTAAATTGGAACAGATACAAATTTCAAAATAATGAATATATAGACCCTGAGTTTCTTTCCACTATAACATGAACTATTTTGGTACTGAAGTTAGATTATTCAGAACTTCCATGATTGGAAGCTGAAATGCAGGTTCAACAAACATTTGATTGGGATGGTTTAGGCAGGAATGATCCTGACCTGAGCAGGAGGTTGGACTAGATGACTTCCTGAGGTCCTCTGCAACTTTTTTTAACCTGATTTTGTGATCCTTAGCCACAAAAATCATCACAAGACCCTCGCTTTCCCCAAACATTTTTAAGAGGAAAAATCTAATCCTTTAACTAGTTGCAATAAAGCCCTACCTACAAAGCTCTATTCCCCATATCATCAGGAAGACTGCTCAAAGTGAGTTCCAGTTTAAGGGTTGCAGAATTGGACTCAAAGGACATGTCCTGACAAGTGTGCATGTGCAGAAGCATGCGTTTCCTGTGGAACAAACAGCAGCAGCACATATTTGTGCCGCTGCTATTTGTCCCCAGGCACACCCCTTCACGCACACTCCAGCATGTGGCAAAGTGACCTGGGTGGGGTAGGGGAGGCTGGGGCAGCAGTGGCACTCAGCCAGCCGCTTGGAGCCTGGCTAAAAGCCAGAGTATGGCTCTGGCCAGCCAGGCTCCGGTTTCTGGTGGTGCTTGCTGATGCCACATGCCCTCCATTACTTTTCTTAGCAGCAATTTTTATTTTTTGACACCAGGATCTCATTGGAATGCGTCCAGAAAAAACAAAAAGGGTTCAAATAATATCAAAGTTAATCTGTATTTTCTTTTATTATTATTTAAATAGATACCCTTGTTCAGCTTTAACTGTGAGAATATGTAATTTGTACTCCTCTGGGTATTTCTACACTGCTATGCAGGCCTGCCCGCCCTTCAGCTAACACCTGCACATCAGACACATTGTCTTTGACAGGCCCTTAGCTCACTTGTCAGAAGCAGTCCAGCTTGCCCCTAGAAGCACTGCTGAATTTGAAGGCCTGCTCCTAGCCTAGCCTTCCTGCTGTATGTTTAGATCCTGTTCAGAAGCGGCAGACTCCAAACACAGGAAATCCAACAGTAGTAATCTCACAACTTTCTGTTCCTGACCTTTATGTACTTCACTTTCTGTCTCTGCAGTCTCTAATTAGAGCCAAGCACAGAAGGAGAGACAAAAAATGAGCAGAGACATTCTTACAAGGAACTGGAAATGTTCGCTCTCTTGAGCAGAGCAGTCTAAAAATCTGTCTGCCCACTCTTTGTCTCTACTCCTGTATTTGGTACGTGGCTTTGGCAGGTTGGTAGATGAGGAGGGGCAGTTCATGTAGCTTGAGCTGGTGAGGAGTAACCTTGATCATTGTCCCCAGATAGTAGTATAGATGTGCTCTCTGATGCTTAGTGTGCAGAATGGCGAGCAAATTGAGAGGACTGAATTTAACCTTCTAAATTGCTTAGGTGGAATTGCAAAATGTACCTGATAATGATAAGAGACTTTGGATTTGGAGAACTTCAGCAACATTTCAGCTTTCTTGTGAAATGTTTGTAATTTCAAAGAAAGTAAAGTGAGGTTTAAAATACCTTTAGTACTAGGATGGTAGCGACTATTCTGAGGCAAGTAATTACATACAGTTCTCATTTTCAGAGTAAGTTTATACTGATCACATAAGTCACATGATATTGCTCACTTCTCTCACTACTATATATACACACTTCTATAGTTATACTAACTAACTTCAGTTCACAGGTTTAGCATTTTACCTGTTTTATCAGTCTAATAAGCTGCAGTTAAATTATTTTTGCCTTGTATTTCTAGTGGAGACCCTAAAAGCTATGTAAGACTACCATCAACCCTGATACAACAGACATAAGACCTTAACTTGCCACAGGTAAAGCAGGGGAACCACAGTAGCCAATGTCCTGCTTGTATAAAAGCTTGTCAATATATTCTCAAGAAACTCTGGGTAGAGGGGCATGCCCCCTACTACAGAGGAAGGCAAAAACCCTCACAGTTCATACTAATTTGACCATGGGATAAAATTATTTCCTGATCCCAAACATGATGATCAGTCTGACCCTGAATGTGTGTGTGTGTGTGGGGGGGGACCTTGAGCCGGGAAGCTCTGGCTTTGGTCCCAGCAGGAGCATTGGCACAACCCAGTCAAAATCCCCAGCCTTGGCTGTAGTCACCAGCCAATGCTTGAGGCAGGTTTAAAAACACACTGACATATAGCAGAAACAGGGGTAGGGGTAGCGGGTGGGGGCAACTAGCAAAGCCCAGAAGCAAGGGAAATACCCATAGTAGAACATAGGCATAGCTATGTGCCTATGCTCATGAGAGGAGGCTTGACGTTTACCTAGCTGGGGTCATTTGAGCCCAGTTTTCTCTCCTGCCCAAGGCAGGGGGTCGGACTAGAAGATCTACAAGGTCCCTTCTGACCCTACATCTATGAATCTATGAATCTATACCTAGATCATCCCCCACCAGTGGCTATCCAGCCTCTTCTTGAACACATCCACCTCTCTTTAATTTATGTTCTTCAGACCTCCAAACTAATGGGCCCTACAACAGCCCTCCACAGTTGCTTCATTTTATACATATGAATAGTTCGGTTGACTTCAATGAGGCTGCTCATGTGCATGTCATTAAGCACGTTTTTGATGAACAGGAGTCATTTTCTAGCCAACCATTGCACCTTCACAATCCCCAGCTAAAGCTGTACAGGTGTTATGGCTCATGTGTGTGAATGTAATTAGAATCACAAAATCATAGAAATGTAGGGCTGGAAGGAACCTCAGAAGATCATCTAGTCCAAGCCTTTGCTCAAGGTAGGATCTTCCCTGTCTAAACCATTCTAGATAAGTGATAATCCAGTGATTCTCAACTAGGCTGCTGTGGCAATCTGGGTTACCATGAGATCATTTTAAGGGTGTAGTAGGGTGCCATGCAACATTAGCATTGTCAGGTATGCAAACACCTACCCATGAGTCACAAGATAAAGCCAGAAATTTCAAAAAGGAATCCACAGCATTAAAAACAGTTAAAACCAGGTTAGAATTTCTGAGTTCTTTGCAACAGAAGAATTGCTTTATTATTTTTCTGTAGCAAAAAAGTGAAAGCTTGAATTTTCCAAGGAGTGACTTAACTCTAGCAAGGCATGCCTTAGTCTAATGAGGAATGCAATGAACTTAAAAAGGTTGAGAACCACTGGCCTAATCTACTCTTAAAAACTTCAAGAACTACCCTTATGCACATCTACCAGGTACTCACCTGAAACATTAACCTGTCACAGGTAAAGCATGGAGATGAGAGCACAGCCAAGGGCAGGAAGGAATTTGTTAAAATATGCTGAGAAGAGAACCATGTCCCCTACTACTCACCACAACCTGCAAGAGACCAGGCCCCTATGACTTTTCGGTAAAATTCGTCTTTGATCCTGGCTGTGGCTATCAGCCTGACACTAAGAAGAGTAGCAAGTCCCTCTAGCCATGAACCTCTGGGTTTCTAAGTCTCACCTGGAGCATCAACAAATACCAGCCAAAATCCCAAGCCTTGCCCAACAACAAATGCTTCTGAGAAGAGAGAACAAGCCCTTGACACTCAAGGCATCATCTGTGCCTGCAGCTGTTTGTACCTGTGAACTATAATTGCAGGGGTGGGGAAAGATCCGCAGTGAGTCTCCAACTCTCCTCTTTTTGAATCTGACATCATCCCAGAAATGAGTGAAAGGAATGACTATATCCCTTGATCAGGGAAAGGAGCAACAATAGCTTATAAATAACACCTTTTTGCAGAAAACATGGCCGGGGAAAATAAATCGTTCTTTCCTTGGAACAAAAAAGGAGTAAAAAACCAAACCAACCAACCACCCCACCGAAATTCCCTGCCAAGACTAGTCAGTGCTTTATGTCTGTCAAGATTTCTGCACTCCAATGTTTTTTTTTCTTTTCATTTCTTTTTCTCCCAAAGGCTGCATGTTGTATGTTGGGGCTGATAACCAACGTGTGAGTGGAGTTTTCCATTTCTGGGTGGCAAGGTAACTTTAAACAACCGAAGTCCATGTCAGTGGGGTTGTTTTTGTTACATGGAGGTACAATAACTCTACATTTTCGAAACAAAAAATCAGTTCAAAGTTCCATTGATAATACCATGGAAACTGATAAAAATGTGTCTTATCACTAAAATAGCAAAGGTTGCTAGATATGGGCTTCCACACTTGTTCTAGTACTATATAGCAACTAGAGATCTCTTCAGAGAAATATGTGTTTTCCTAACACTAATCAAAGGAAACTCCAGTCCAAAACCACCATAAAAGCTCTGCTTTAAACTAGACACCATGCCAGACTTTTTCTTTTTTTTCCTGTTTGTTCCTGACTTAGCAGTTCCACTAAAATGGGACTGTATATCCACTATGGCTTAAGTTTCTACTCAGAATCCAGTGCTCAGGAAATGAACCTGATGCAGTACTGCATTACACTGGCATTAAATCTAAGTAAGTCTTTGGATTGTTGCTTGAATAAGTATACGGTAAAAAGCCATCAGTAGGGTAGGAAATGCAGAGGACATTGATCCTGTAGTAATGAGAATACTGGTGCAGGTTCATAACTTATGTCTGGTGGGTGGAGCAAGGCCTAGGAAAAAAGCAGTAGTGTAATGGGGGGAGAGGGAGTGAGGCACCAATCCCAGCTACCAACTTAGAGGGGGCCCATGAGCCCCAAAAATTTGGCAGCAGGGGAGAGGTGTCAACAATTGCTATGACTCTACTGCTGTATTTCTGGACCCATGGGAGCTTCTGGGTCAGACAGTATGCTAAATTTGTGCTCTGGATGCAGTAACAACTCTTGGGGAGAGGACTATCCAGCTGGTGTTTACTGTGTCCATGAGCTGCCTTCACTCTCACTGGCCCTGGAAGCTATAACAATCTTGAGCTCCCTCCTGTGTAGCAGGCAAACACCAGCTGTCAGGCCTAACTGTTTAACTGTGCTGTGAAGCAATGATTAGAACATTTTAAGTTCTTCACCCTTACCTATCTAGCTGTCAACATCCAAGCAAATGAGAACTAGGGGCACACTCCAATAGGCAGCTTCAGTGAGCTGCAAAGGACTACTTCCATAAAGGTACTTGATACCTATTTGAAACCAATGGGAGTCATGTGCCTAAACAGCTTTGCCTCTTTGAGGCTAAAGCACCCTACACACTACTTTTTGTCCCTGTAGTGGCAAGGCATTGGCAATGCCCTTATTCCTCTGCTTTACCTGTAGCAAATAATGGTGTTCTTGATATTTTGGGACAATGTCCCCAGGGAACAAAACATCCATGCTCATGTTCACGTGGCCCATGAATCCAAAAATTTGGCAGCAGAGGAACAGTGGTAGCAATTTCTGCTCCTCTACTGCCATATTTCTGACCAGATAGTATGCTAAATTTATGCCCAGGGCCCAATTCAGGCATACCGAGGCTACCTGGTGGTGGTACGGAACCTGATCCTGCAGTGTAGTGGATTCTGAGTAGAATCATCATGGGACCCAAGGAGGCAGCAGGGGGCCAAGGGGGGCAGCACTCAGACTCAATCCAGTGGCACAGGCCCCAGGGAAGCAGCACAGAGCCCCAGTCTGGCAGCATGGGGCCCAATCCCATGACATGGGGTCACAATCTGGCAGCATGGTGCCCTGATCAGGGGTAAAAAGCTGAGCAAAGCAGCACAGGGCTGATTTTGGTGCATAGGATCTGATCTGGCCCAAAGACCCGCCTTGCACCACTTTTCTGGCCTGTAGCACCAAAAAGTTGAGCACCACTGAGCTAGTCCAATCCAGAAGTGTCAGCAGCAGTGGCAGTGGGGTGAGCTGTGGTGTGGGAAGGTTAACTCAGCTATTTCTCATCCTCTGCTACCAACTCGCATGTCCACTGGGACTCTGTCACTGGGAAATCAGCAGCGGGCCCCACCCCTCTACCAGCTATGCATGCTAGATGAAGTGGCTCTACAGGCCTCTTTCAGCCTGCAGATCATATCTTTGACACCCCTGGTCTAAACTATTCTTAAAACTGCACAGACAACCTTCTCAAACAACTACCAGGAGCAAGTAGCAGCAGTGCATCTTGTGCCACTGTTACTTGTTCCCCGGGAACACCCATACCATGTGCACTTTGGCACATGGCAAGTTGCCCTGGATAAGGTGGGAGGGGCTGGGGTCAGCAGTTGGGCTAGCCCCAGCAGCCTTACCTGGGGTTCTGACACATCGCCTATGCCCCTCCACCCTATAGACTTACCTGTGGAGAGCTTCAGAAGCTGTTTTCCATGATGCCTGGCTGCCTCATGCACGTGCACATGCGCACATGCACATGGCACTCCCTGCCTGGTCACGCTTCTCCTGCTCCCTCCAGGCCCAAGCAGCCCCTTGCAGGTTGGAACTCTGCCAGACTGCAAGGGGAAACCCACATTTTCCCATGTTTTTCTCCTTTAAAGAAGAAAATCAGCATTTTTCCATGGCAAATGGAAAACCCAAGTCCATTTATTAGTACTCACAGCATTAACATATGGTGAAGCACAAGAAGCATCTATTTTTTTCAAAAATGTATGCAAACTATGATCCATTTTAAAAGTTTGGAACCCTTTCATATATTCTTGTGACTGACTTTAGGGTCATGACCCATAGGTTGAGAAACACTGTCCTAGCAGACTATTTCTGTCTCATAAATCTAACTGCAAAAAGATTTTTTCTGAAGTGAAGCCTAAATGTTTCTTTAATTTATTTTATCCCGTTACGTCTGCTTATACTAACCCAAATAATTCTTCTGCCTTCTGGGTGCTGGTGTCTTTCAAATGGTTTAGGTGCCTTCCACACTTTGTTTTAACAACAACAACAACAACAACAACAACAACAACAACAACAACAACAACAACAACAACAACAACAACAACAACAACAACAACAACAACAACAACAATACAGTAATAAGAAGCTATTTTAAATATATTACAATCACTTCATCTTTTACATGTAACTCAATTCATCTGTCCTCTTACCTCTTAATAATTTTAGGACCAAATGCTTTGTTTGCATATGGCACAGGTCCACTGAATTCAATAGCAAAGCTCCCCTACTGTCATTGCCAAATTATAGAATGAGAGAATTTGCCCGTCTGTTTCCAGAGCTGAATCAAAAGCATATAAGTTGATATAACAAAGGTGATAGAATTAGTGGGCCAAGAGGTGATAGGTGAAAGGTGATAGAATTGTGTACTCAGAGATGCATACACAACTCCCATGAAGTTCAGTAAGGCTGTGTGAGCCTACATCCTGAGACCACCATTTGGCTTAATGCTGCCATTATTTTTTCATATGGAGGAAAACTCAGCCTTGTTCAGACTGTACAAATTAACCATACTAAGGGTGCTTACACAAGTTACATTTTTTGTACAATTGTATCCCTGAAAATGGTCTACAGCTGTGATGTAACACATGTGCACAGATGCAGAGTATTTTTTAAATGGCTGATCATACAAAAAATGAACCCTCGTCAAATCAGGTATTAGATTAAGGTGCTCTTAAGCAGAGCACCTTAAGAAACTTGTGTTGTCTCAAGGGTTAAATTTTCATGGTGGGGTTGTCAGTTGGGAAGGGAGAGGGAAGGGAACATCACTGAGCTTTGGGCTGGGTTGGTGGGCCTGAGCGGGAGTGGTGTAGGGGGACGGGGACAGAGCCCCCTTCTCTCATTGGCCACCCCTACACCTGCTAGCATACTGATACCGGGGGGAGCTGGGTCAGGCCTGCAAGGTGAGGGAGCTCTGTTCATTCCCTCCCACCCAACTCTGGCCAGGCCTCTTGAGAGTGGCAGCAGCAGCTGTCGGCTGCTTTGCCCAGCCTCACTAGAGAGGGGTGGAATTGAGCCCCCTCACCTTGCAGGTCTGGCTTGGCTTACCCACAATACCCTAGCAGTGTTAGCTGGGTGGATGGGGGGGGGCATGAGGTGAGGAGGCTATGTTCCCCCTACCCTCCAGCTCAGGCTGGACAAAGCCCAGCTAGCAGTTCCACGCTGCTCCCTTCCCCCTTCTTTCTTACTGACAGCCTTGGAGGTGGGGTGGGGTGGGGGAAGGGCTGGAGAGAGGGGAGCACCTCTGACTGCTGGCCAGGGCTGGTGCAGGCAGACTCAATCCTCTTCCAACCCAACAGGTCATCATTTGGGTGTGTGGGGGGGTCTAACTCATGGTGCTTTATGTAAAGCACCATGAGTTAAAGCAGAGCCCTGGACATCTGTAGGCACCCTAAAGGCATGTCTGCATCATTTCCTCAACCTTGCTGGGGGTGCTCATCCCATTTACTGGCTCTCACTCATATATACCAACCCTGGAAATAAGACAGTGAAGCTTCTCCAGGAATGCCCCTGCAGCTGCTCTCAAGACTCCTGTCTCTAATGTGTCTGAAAGCAGCAGTGAAGGGTGTCCTCAGAGTAGATTATCCACCTTGTTTCTTGATATACATGAGGAGCAGCAGGTGGGGGGGACATGCTCAGAAGCAACTCCCTGGGACTGCTGGGGATGTGATCAGGGTTCAAATTACACTCTGACTCTTGGGGGGCCTGCAGTGGTGGCAGCCAGAAGCCAGAAGGAGCCATCGCTGCCTGAGCTGTTTAGAAGCGCATGGGGTAGGCTGGGGGCTCTTATCTCTCAGTCCCCTTGAGCCTCCCTCTCCCCCCACCCTGTATTTTGAACCTTGGACATGATGTAGATGTGCCCAAAAAACAGGCACTTGTCCCTGTGGATCAAAGTTGAGTGCTACTGTTGTAATTCATTGGCCAGGAGAATCTGTTTTTTTTTTGGATAGAGATCAGGGTTAGGTAGTTAAAAAGATATTTGTGGCCTTACTGGTTTCCAGACAGTAATATTTCTTTTTTCCTGAACTGCTTTCATGCCTGAATTTTGAGGGTTACACTATACACATGGCTTTGGAAGTGCAGTTTTCAAAAGCACTGGTACTGTCCTAACTTTTCCACCCAATAGAAATGTTACCATTTACTTAGACTAGAGCAGGGTCAGTCCAGGGATGAGCATGTTTGAAAATGGCTTTACTGATAGTTTTAGCTAAGTAACAAAATTGTGTCAGTAACACTGGTCAGAAATCTTCTGATGACACAGTTTCTTTGGGAAATGCCAGTGTATTAAATCCAGAATAACATTTTGCCCAAGGCATCCATAGTTCAGTCAGTTCAGGGATCCTGTTGAACCATGTCTGGATTTCTGAATATTCTGTGGAAGGCAGGGTCAGGGTCAGGGTCAGGCATCAGATGGTCTGCTCCAGGATTTTAGATTGTCATACTTTTAGAGTCTGTGTCTCTGGGATAACTAGCCATGCCAAAGCTATCAGGATCACTGCCCTGAAGCAAAGAATTGGAATGATTTGGCTTTAATTGGCACTTAGGGCTCCTGTACATACCACAGGTTTTAATCCTCATTAAATTAAATAGGTTTATAAAATTTAAACTTGTTTATTTTGGAGCATCGTATCTGTGTTTACACTCAGTAGGTTTTCAGATGAATTAAGCTGGGTCCCTGGCTGGTGCTGCAGGAGAGCAGGATGATTCAGTGCTGCCACCCTGCTTCCCACCCACCCCATGCCCGTGCCCTGCCACGCAGCTGTGGAAGCAGGGAGCAGGCACACAAGAAAAGAAAAAGTGGAAGCAATTCCAAAGCGAAATCAATTCAAAGGGGTGAACTACAAAGAAGTCACAGTGTCATCTGATGGACAAAGAGGCTCATTACACATCTTTGAGTGCCTTTGTGTTTGCACACAACAAATCCATGGATGTGATGCTTTAATTCCTGGAGAGCCAAACTAAACTACATCCAAAGAGTTTTAGTTTAATGTACAAGAAAGACTTTTAAAGCATCGGGAAATCCCACTTATGCAAATAGACATGCAGCTGCAGCGCATGAAAGGGCAAAAATCATGACATGTATATGAACCCTTAGATCTCAGCTCCGGAGCCTAGAAGCCCTGTCAGGGCTCTCAGACCCTCTAGACTCCCTGCCATGGAGTCTAGACTCAGACTCTAGTATGGGCTTCCAGAGTCCACAGCTCCAAGGTAGCTCTGCCACAAAGATTTCCTCATGCCAGAGACCTGATGCTAGTCTGCAGTATCAAGACAGGCCCAGTTTTTCAGGACTGGCCCACACCCTGACATAAAACCAAGAGATGAGGCAAGCTCTAACTGGGCTTTGGCTCCCTATGTTCTGGCAAATCAATTTTCTTGTTCAGTGCCCCTGAATAACTATTATGTTTTAAGTATCCCTTTAGCATGATTATCTGGCACCTGCTTCCTATTTCTTAAATAAGGGAATCACTTGGACTCTAATACCTTGTTAAGTTTAGTCAGATCTATTTGCTAAATACAGAGAGAGTTTTTCTGGGAGCCACCATTTTGGCATGTTTCTGACATTTTCTGATTCTCAACAACTACAAAGTATCCTTTATGTGAAAACTTGGCTTCTTAAAGGAACCTCACACGGGGCATCTAGAATCAGAAGTCACTTAGCCAGAGTTTTCAAACCCTAGTCTGATATCATAGGCTGCATTCCTTATATAGTGGGCTGCTTTTGAGTACATGAGCTCTAATACAAGTATAGTATGTTCTACATTTTAGCAGGTCCTACACTGCTATTTAAATTGAACACAAAGGATGAAACAAGGCCCCCAGACCCAAAAAACCCCCTCCAAACCCTGGATCTTAGTGCTGCAAATGACCAAAGGATCATTATACTTTGGTCACGTCACTGGGAGGCAAATGGACTTTTCAAGGGAAGACTGGACCTAAGAACTGTTCAGAGATAACCTAATGGACGTTATCTGTTTGAATGCTATTTGAAGAGATTTCAGTTGTTTAAAATCAGTTGATTTTGAGACTGAAAAGTACACATGAAGTTTGACTAACTGGACTTTGCTTCAGAGGCCAGAACAAAAATGTTGAAATAGTCTAATGTTTGTTGGGCCTATCTGTGGTCCGTTTACTTCCTGTGTAATTGTATAACTATTACTTACAAAAAGCTTCATTTGGGGGTTCATGAGAGTGAGTTCTCTTGGCTCATTATCAGAGAGGTACCAAGTGAATATTGTACATTTTCAGAATTTCAGTAAATAAATGGCATTTACAGTTACAGAAAACAGTGCCTTCACAAATCACTAGGTGTGAAAGGCCACATGTTTTAGGATGGAGCTGGTTGCAGCTGATGTGCTCTGCAGGCCAGTGCCCTGGGATGTATGACTGTAGCTCCACCATCTTTTTGCATTTCCTGATTCCCCTGTAGCATACTATGCTCTCAGGGATGCCCAGAGCTAGTAGTTAAACTATAACTGTGAAATACCTTTGTTCACATCCTTCCACACTGTATTCTCCCTCCCAATACAGTGTGTTTGTATAAGGTCCTATCATAGTCTGGCTCTATAGGTGAAATACATCCCAGTGAGGAGAATCCACACATGGTTCTATGAACTATTTAAGCCCTGCACAAGGCATTAATTCAGCTCAGCTCTCCCCAGGTATGGAAGATCCCCAGACAGTGGGAGAAGTTTCCCAGGGGCCTAAGGTTTTGGAAGGGAGGGGGACGAGGTGCTACAAGGAATGGAGCCCTCTATGCTGCTGGTTTCATTCTTGTTTTACAATGAATAGCCTCCTAGCAGGAGATGCTAGTAGTACAGTTATGAGAATCTGACACTCAGGAAGTGCTTCCTGAGATGCAAAGGAATAAGGCCTGAATGCCCCACTGTCTTGATTCTCTGTTGTGCTTCAACACTGAATGTATGTCAGAAATGAGTCAGCTCATGCTGATACACAAAACAACCCACAAATCCAAAATCCAAAAATAAAACAATCACAAAGTTATAACAGCTTTCCAGATTCCTGCTCCCAAGCAATAGAACAGATTTAGCACCTGAACAGTCTTTATATCATAATGGAAAAAACTACAATTTTTTTTATGGAACCAGGTAAAAGGATAACAAAATAAAAGCAGCCACATTATTAGGGTGGAATGGGCAAAGGCTGCCAGGGTACAGCAACTGGATCTGTAAACTTCTGGGAGCCTGGGAGGACCCAGGTAAAATCCCAGAAATACTCAGATATTGTTCACTTTCAGCCCTCAAAAACGTCATTCACAAAGACTATCTTTTCAACAACTGTAGTCAAGAGTTTGGAGAAACAATAGATCTATTTACTGCCAAATGAAGCAAATTGGCTGCCTCATGCAATTATCACATGTTATGAGTTAATTCATGATGAACTAGAAGGGATGAACTATGTAGCTTAAATGAGAAGCTGCAGGGAACTTACAACAATTCTGCCACAGGCTATGTAGGTGAAAGGTCCTTCCAAAGTTAATATGGCTGAAGTACACCAGTTTCTGTAGTCAATGCCACACAAGGTAGCTAACAGTACACCTGGCCACCTTTGACTCCCCAGCCCAAATGACTTGGTACCCACTTAATTGTGTTGAGTTAGGGTGGGCTTTGGAATGCATTTAGGACAGGGCTTGAACTCAAGTCTCTGGCTACATAGAGAGACACCATACCTGCTCTGCCATCAAAAGCTATGGGAGTGCAAAAAATGAGTGAACAAACTCACATCCAAATGAAGAATATAAGTGAAGCAAACACAAAGAGAATGCACAAAGCAGTACATAGAAAACATGAAAGTACAAGGAGACATATGCACATATACAAACAAAGAGATAAAACAGAATGCTAAGGTAAAGCTATGGATCTTATGGGGAAATATATGATGTAGGAGCTATCATACATAAGAGGCCATAAGCAGCAGTTGTGACAACAATGTGCAGGCAAGAACTGCATCATACATAAGAATCTAGTGGTGACTCAGAAGATTAGATTTTGCACATGTATTCAGATTCAGATCTGGCCACTATCATCCATGTCTGAGTAATCTTGAGGCTGGACTACTGCAATGTACTCTACATAGGATTGCCTTTGAAATTCAGAGGCTGCAGCCAGTGCAGAACACAGTGGCCTGACATAATTCTAGTGCTCCAGAGTCTGCACTGGCTCCTAATAGCATTCGGAGTATAATGCAAGGAGCTGGTTTTGACCTATAAGTTCCTAAATGATCTGCGCTCTTATGTATCGAAGGGATTGCCTTCTCTCTTACACCCTGTCAGGATCCCTAAGGTCAGCCAAAAGCAACCTCTTGCAAATACTATCAGCATGTCAAGTACTCTGGGCAAAAATGTGTGGGAGGTAGTTTTTGGTCATTGCTCTCTAGCTCTGGAAATCCCTCCCTCTTGAGGCCTGCCAGAGCCTGAGCCTTGACATCTTTTGGAAGCACTGTACTACCTTTATATTTGGACAGCTGCTTAGCAAAGTAATCTAGCCTGGGATATTAGTTATGGAGGTTTTGTTTTATGTTATGCTCTAGTTTCTCTTTTAAGTTTTTTTTTTGTGTTTTCCCCTTGCTCATTCCCCTGTACTCTAAGTTATTCTGTCCTCTTTCTGTAAGCTGCCTTGTATTTTGTTGGGCAGGATGATATACAAATCAAATAAAATAAATTGATAAAATAAATTATATTAACAGAAGGCAAACCAGACAAACTGAATCTTGTGTAGTGGATCTTGTTAGTATGCAAAGATAAAGCAGCAGCACACACAAAGGAAACTAAAGCCAAATATGCGGAGCGGCATCAGTGAATGGCCTAACCTTTAAAGGCTACCTCAGGATTATGTAAGAAAGGAAACCAAAATCACAGCTGAGCACAGCCAGGTGACATTAATACAATGGTGCTAGCACTATACCACTTATAAGAAGAACACCAAGGAAAAGTATGCGGACTGACACTTCAGGTCATAGGATTATAAGAAAGTTGGGGTGGAAGGGACCTCACAAGATCACCTAGTTCTGGTGCCTGCTAAAGGCAGGATCATTTCTGTCTAAAGGATTCCAGCCAAGTATCTGTCTAATCTGTTTTTGAAAAATTCTAAGGATGGAGATTTCACAATTTCTCTAGGTAGCCTGTTACAATTCTTGACTACCTTCATAGTTAGAAAGTTCCTCCTAATCTTCAACCTAAATTTTTCCTGCTGAAGCTTGAGGCCAGTGTTTCTAGTCCTGTCCCCTATGGTTACAGACCATTTCCATCCTCTCTGTCAGTGCCCTTCATGTTATCAAATCCCCCTTCACTCTTCTCTTCTCAAGACCAAATAATCCTAGTTCTTTCCGTCTTTCCTCCTACAACTTGCCTCCCAGGCTACTAATAATTTTTATTACTCTGCACTGGACCCTTTCCAAACTGTCCACATCCTTCTTGCAGTGTGGTGCCCAAAACTAGACAGTACTCCAGATGAGGCCCCATTATGGCTGAATGGAGTAGAAGAATCACTTGCTTTGAATTGCAAGTGACTCTGCTGTTAAAATGACCCAGAATGGATAGTATGAACAATACAGAAGCCTTCTCTTAGAGTTTAAAAGTGAATTCATGAACCAAGAGATAAGACTTGGACAAACAGTTCATACAATTAACATACAATCAATCAACAATCATATCCAAACCAAACAATACAGGTTTTCCTTGCTTTATGCAGGTTCAATATATAAGAAATTGCTCTTATGTGTTGACCCTTTTTATACCAAAAAATCATTATATGCACGGTAAATTCACTCCTACGTGATTGGTGTGGTGGAATCCTGCAGTCAGCTGCTTTGTGCAGTGCATTGTGGGAGTGACATGCACCATGAGCGACCCATGCCCCCAGTGGCTGGGGGGGCATGGCTGCACTGGTGGCGGCAGTAAGTGCGGAGCTCCTACAGATGCCACTGGCGCTGTCGGCGGTGGGGCAGTGGGTGGTTGCTGCAGTATCGGGAGCAGTCAGCAGTGATCATGGATGATGTGCAGACACTGCCAGCAGTGCTGGTGGTAGGGTATCAAGCAGTGACCGCTCGCAGGCAGTGCCGACAGTGTCAACGGCACCTTTTTGTAGGGGTACACCACCACATTCAGGGGGTGCATGTGCATACGCATGCACCCCCTATGTGTCGCCCCAACACATACCAAAATATAGTCTCCTGTGTGGATCTCTGCTCCTCACTTGTCTGCGAATGTGTTTGTGTAGTTGCCATCCCCATTATGATAATGCCCTGTGCTTGTGTGTACTGTCTGCTGTTGTTGAGTACCAATATTGTCTTGTAAAAATGGTGGAAATGGGTCTGGGAGTCAGTACAGTTGTGGTCTTGGAACCTATATCTACTTGTTATAATGTAAAGTGGGTTCCATTTATGCAAATTCGAGTTATGCACCATTTTTCAGGAACACACGTACAGCATAAAGTGAGGGTAACCTGTATATAGTGTGGCATCCATACAGCAAAACCTTGAAAAGATTGCCCAGTTATTTTTGGAAGGCTAGAATGTCATCTTCATGTATTATCCACTCCCTCCTCATCCCCCCTTTACTCAAGTCACTGCCTGGTGCTGCTGTCCTGGCCACCCTGCCTTAGTTACACTACTGTATTATACCTGGAAATAGATCATCCAATCCCACTGGAACACCATTAGCATCACACAGGTCCCACTGCATTACCAGAAAAAGACCTGGGGGAGCAATGAAGAAAAAGGTTGGAAAAAAGGCTCCATTGCTAAAGTCACAAAACCCACAGGTTGGATAATCAAGGTGGCAGCAATCAAAAAGCAGGCAAGTTGAGTACTTGCACATATGCACACAATTTGAAGCACTAACAGGAACTTAACACATTTACTTGAATCTACAGTGAGGTCCCCTCCTCCCCCACAAGTCAGCATGGAGGAAAAAGCCTGTCATCTTAGATTCATATACAAAGCAGGGGGAAGGGGGAAGGGGGAAGAGAAGGGAGGGAGCACCTGCTATGACTCTGACTCTGGCCTTGAGCCTGGGTTGGGACCAGAATCAGATCCATAGCAGTTGCCTGCCCCACATCCATGTGCCTTCTGCTGTTTTTGCTTTCCTGCAGCCCCCTTCCCCCCACCCTCACTCTTAGGCACAGCTTGGCTCCAGCTTAGGCTAGATTCACTCCCAGGCACAGACCACATGGAAATCCCACCCCCTGCCCAGCCAATCAGCAGCACTGATGCTGCTGTGTGGCCCTGTAAGGGTTGAGCTTTTACATGCTGTGCTCTGGGGAGGGAATAGAGCGCAAGCAGCATCTGACAGTAAGGTAGGGTAGGAGGAAAGAGGCAGAGAGCGTGGGAAGTGGGGGGAAGAGGCAGAGACTGTGGGGAGCTGGGGATGGAGGGATGCTAGTGGCAGGAAGGCTGCAGGGGGAATAAGGGAGCGTAGCAAGCAAGGGGCCTACCAGATGCTCCTAACCACCTGACCTCCCAGCTACTGCTTTCCCTGCTCAGGGTGTGTGGGGGGTCCAAATTCAAGACAACCCTCCAATAATTAGACTGTATTCCTGGACGATTATAACAGATTTATATATTTGCCATATATAGAATCTAATTATTAGGGGGTCATCTTAAATTTAGGGTAGTCTTAGATTCAAGTGCATACAGTAATATCACATGTGTACCAACTGAAGATACATTACCTGGATCAGCAGAAGCAATCTGTAGATATGGCTGGTTAAGAATGCCACTTGGGATCAATCAAACCTGCACTGGAAGATGTCTGTGCTGCAGAGCTCATAGGGTTCAGGGGGTCAGTGTGATACTGATGACATTCTGGATGTGGAGACTGCATGGAGGAAGCTGGGGCTGATCATTGCTATAGTCTCACTTGTTTGCTGGAAGAATGAGGAGTAAAAAATAAAAAAAAAATCAACATACCATAAGTTTACAACTGACTGGAACATCATACATGGGACATGGATCCTGGAAGGGTTACATCCTGATCCCCCAAAACTAAAAGCTATACAAAGATTGCCCCAAAGACCCTTAAGATTTATCAGACTTACATGATAACATTACTTCCAAGTGTCTCTGACACGTCTGACACTTAGACAATTACTGTGCAAAAATGCAGTGTAGATAGGGTTACCACAATATGATGCAGCCATCTCAAGTAGCTGGAATATTACAGTGTAATGAAAAGGCAACCATACAATGTTTTTTTCCAGTGAGACAGGACTTAGGGCATCACTTTTACAGTCATCTTTCCCATCAAGGTCATTATTTCTAACAAAACAAAGATACATCCAAACAGAAAAGGGACATCTTTTGATAGTCATTTGGGGAGACAGGCTAGACCAGTATGTTCAAAGGCAGGAAACCATTAGGACAGCGAGTAACTAAAAATTACTAGCAGCTATTTTGTGAAAAGCCTCTGCAGGCAGTCCCAGACACTAATAAGCCATGCTATAACTTAGATATACACAATAAGAAAGCGACTGAGACACACATAGCTAATTTCTCACCCAGAGCAGTCTTACAGAATGAAAATATGGCAACTGTACAAGAAAGAGATTCTCAGCCTGATAGAAAGGACCAAACAGGTCAGTTTTGTGCCAGTTTCAAGGCCTGGAGGAGAAGGAATCTATGCAAGGCAAAGCTTTAGAAATGTTGTATCTATCATTCCTTCAGGTTGGTTGGTCAGCCCCCCTGAGACAAGGCCCACCTACTTCTCAAGAATATTGGGACTTTGGAGACGAGATGAGCATTCCTAATTGTACCATAGGCACAAGCAATCAAATCATCAGACTCAGATCACTAAGAATAGAAACATTCTCTCAAGAATACATTGGAGCTGTTGTGGAACAGAAGCAGGTGTCTGGGAATCCAGAGATGAAGTATACTAACCAGACACAATGAAAGATAGCAGAGTCCTGTTGAGTAGTTTTGATACCTGTCTGGGAATGCATGTGATATATGTGATGCATGTCTAAACGTGCCATAAAAGGAAACATGAAAATACAGAGTGTTTCCAGGTGAGCTGGGAACAAAGTAAGAAAGGACACTGTCACCATAAACCACACAAACTAGCTAATTATTGTAGACTGTTGGTCATAGAACTGCTACTCAGACGTTGTTTGTAGTGCCCATTATAGCTACGGTAATGAAGCATTTCAGCCTTTATATCATCCCAAACTCTGTAGATTTGTACAACAGACACCGATTTTTTGTGGTGAGTTTATGCAGTTTACCCAGGAATGGGAATTCAATTGTATCACATCATCAGTCACAAGCAGTCAATAGCAAGGATGAAGAGGCAATTAAAATGACCAAACCTTTATTAAAAAAGGCTGCAGAAAAACAGTGAAAATATATGGCAAGGCATTCCTGAATTTGGAAACGCTCCCACAGAAAGCAACACTTGTAGTCAGGTACAACATGCAATGTCAAGATGCACATATACTTTGGTAGTTACAGACTCAATATAATTTTAACTGCAAGTGGCACAAAAAGTAACAGAAAAAAAGGAAGAATGACAAAAAGTCAAAACCTACTTTACCTGAAAAGCTAAAACCTTGTCAAACAAATAAATTGTCCCTGCTATACCAGTGAATGGGTATGTATTTCATGGTGTTCACAAATGCAATGAAGAACTATCAGAAAACATGGAGGACATGGATGTGGAGAATGGTAAAATATGCACTGTTTAAAAGGAGTAAGAAGTAACATAAGGAAGTAACATAAACCAGTAAGCCACTGACAGGTATTGGAACCCTTTAAACATACTACATCACCAGAAGAGTTAGGTACAAGGCACTCTTTTTTGTTGTCACAAAAAAACTTACACTGGCTCCACGCTTAGCTTCTATGGCAAACTGATAATTTTAAGGTATGAAAGAACAACCTTTCCAAACCCAGAAGAAAGCACTTTTGTTCCAAAGCAAATGCAGTGTTATTAATTAAAAAAGGGAGTGAGAGAGAGAGAGAGAGAGAGAGAGAGGGTATTAAGTTATCTGCATTCTGATATGCATAGGGATAAAAATATCAAGGATGTAATCAGATTATGGGCTTCCTTTTGCTATCTCAAATGAAAGTTTCAAGGATATTCTGATGACCAAGTTCCCAGTATAAGATCCTTTAGTACAGTGGTTCCCAAACTGTGAGCCGCAGCCACAGTTGGGGTTACAACATCAGTGGTTGGGGTCACAAGATTTCTGAGCCCATAATGGGGAGCAGGGCTGCAATGGGGCTGGACCAGCTTCAGGCAGGAGCTGCCTTTGAAGACCAGCAGGTGGGACCCAGCTCAGGAGGGAGTGATGCATTTTCATGGCCTCCCAGCTGAGGTGCAGCAGCAGCAGTGGCTTGGAGTTGTGCCCCCACTGCTGCCAGGCAGGCAGAGGGTGCCTCAGCTTGGTGGTGATGGTGGTGCAATGGTCCCTTCTGCACCAGGTCTCACCTGCTGGGCTGTGGAGCCCTCTGGGGCGGGGGGGAGGGGAAGACAGTAGGGCAGACAGCCACAAGCTCACAGGAGGCAACCTTCATCCAGCCCCATCCTGTACAATAGAACTGGCATATGATCAGTTAAAGAAATTAGACTTATATAAATCAGCAGGACTGGATGAACTTCACCCAAGAGTGCTGCAAGAGTTGGCTGAAGTAATTGCAGAGCCCCTGACAAAGGTCTTTCAAAAATCATGGGCGTTTGGAGAAATCCCAGAGGACTGGAAGAGGGCCACTGTCGTGCCCATCTTCAAGAAGGGGAAGCATGAGGAGCCAGGAAACTACAGGCCAATTAGCTTAATTTCTATTCCATGGAAAATCCTAGAGACATTAATCAAAGAGGCTATATGTGGCAAACTTGCAGGAGGCATGATACTGAATGAGAGCTAGCATAGCTTTGTTGCAGGCAGCTGTTGTCTGACCAACCTCATTTCTTTCTCTGATCAGGTGACTTGTCACCTGGATGAGAGAAAAGTGGTTGACATCATATACCTCAACTTACAGAAAGCCTTTGACCTGGTATCCCATGAGGTACTGATCAGAAAACTGGAAGATATCAGGCTCAACTGTGGGACCGTCAAGTGGGTACAAAACTGCTAGTGGGGTAGGACACAGAAAGTCCAAATAAATGGATCGGTGTCGTCCTGGCAAGATGTGGGCAACGGCATATCCCAGGGATTGGTACTTGGCCCAATCCTGTTCAGCACCTTCATCAACAACCTGGATGAGGGGGTGAAAAGCCCATTGGCCAAATTCGCGGATGACACCAAGACATGGAGCTATACGGACACATCCACAGATAGGCTGCAGATACAAGCAGACCTAGACAGGCTGGGATGTTTAGCACAATGGAACCAGATTAGGGTAAACATAGAGAAATGCAAAGTGCTGCATCTGGGAAGGAAGAACCCCCAGCACACCTACAGGCTGGGCAATGCTAACCTGACCAGCACTACAAATGAAAGGGATCTGGGGGTAACAATAGACCCCAGCATGCATATGAGCCGGCAGTGTGACGCTGTAACCACTAGGGCCAATAAAACTGTAGCATGCATCAAACAATGCATCTCCAGTAAAACCAAAGAAGTAATTCTCCCACTTTACTCAACATTAAAGTGGGTTTTAAATTAGGTTCACCGGGGGACAGGGATGCAGAGGAATACGAGGACACTTCACCATCAAGCCAAGTGATGCACACAGGTAGTACCCAGATAAGTGACAGGGGCCAGGGCAGACTTAGGAACAAGGGAGTGGCACAGGCACCTGCAGGAGGCCTCAAATGCCTCTACACAAATTCTTGAAGCATGGGGAATAAGCAGGAAGAACTCATCCTCCTGCTAGCTAGCAAAAACCCAGACCTAGTGAGGCTCACAGAAACCTGGTGGGATTCTACCCATGACTGGGCAGCGGACATCCAGGGATATAGGCTGTACAGGCAAGACAGAGCAGGGAAAAGAGGGAGGGGAGCGGGATGTAGTGCCAAAAAGCACTACACATCCTCAATGATCAAGATGGGGTCAGGGGAGGGGCAAAATGAGGTGCTCTCGGTAAAAATGCAAGAGGGGCATGGGGAAAGGGACTTGATAGTGGGGAAAGGGACTTGATAGTGGGCATCTACTACAGACTGCCTCACCAGGGGGATGAGCTGGACCTGGACTTCTCAGGTCAGCTCACGGCGGCTGTAAGTGATATGGTTGTCCTGGGTGACCTAAACTACCCAGACATCTGATGGGAGGAACAGTCAGCCCGGTCCGACCACTCACATAGGTTCCTAGCTGGGATACAGGACCTCCACCTAACCCAGGGGAAATGCCTTGCTGAACTAGGTCCTTGCCACAGGCGATGACCTGGTGAGGGGTCTGCGGTCCTTGACCACCTGGGCAACAGTGATCATTGCCTGCTGGAATTTACTATCCAGTGCAGGGTGGTGAAAGCAAGGAGCAAGGGAGAGGTCCTCAACTTCAGGATGGCCGACTTCTGTAAGGTAAGAAGGTTAGTAGGAGAGGTATTGGGGTCTGGGAGCTTCAATGAGATGGGAGTCCAAGGCGGGTGGTTGTTCCTCAAGGAGATGATTCTCTGAGCTCAAATGGAGTCAGTCCCATTGCGCACCAAGGGGTGCAGGAGTGCAAAGAACCCCCCATAGCTCAGCAAAGGCATCCATGGATGCCTGAGGGCAAAAAGGAGGTGTACAAACAGTGGAAGTAAGGGTCTATCACCAAGGAGGATTACACCTCCGTTGCTTGGGACTGCATAGAGGTGGTTAGGAAGGCCAAGGCTGAGATGGAGCTAGGGCTAGCAACCAGAATTAGGGATAACAAAAAGGCCTTTTTCAACTACATAGGAACTAAGAAGTAGGCACTGGGCAATGTGGGGCCCCTACAGGATGGGCTTGGCAATTTGGTGATTGCAGCAAATGAAAAAGCTGACCTCTTTAATGAATTCTTTGCCTCCATATTCCTGAACAGGGACTGGGACATTTCCCCCACTAGAACTGTGGATGGACCCAGGGGAGGCACTGCCATGCCTAGGGTCAGGGATGACCTAGTTAGGGAACTTTTGGAGGGGCTGGATGTATTTAAATCAGTAGGTCCAGATGCTCTTCACCCGAGGGTGCTGGGGTAATTAGCAGGGGTCATAGCTGGGCCCCTGGCATGGCTCTATGAGCACTTGTGGGGGCACTGGCCAGGTACCAGAGGATTGGAAAAGGCCAGTGTGGTCCCCATTTACAAAAAGGGTAGAAAGGAGGACCCTGGCAATTATAGGCCAGTCTGTCTTACCTCGGTCTTTGGGAAGACCTTTGAGAAAATTATCAAGGAGCACATCTGCAAGGGCCCAGCAGGGGAGATAATGCTCAGGGACAACCAACATGGGTTCACTGAGGGCAGGTCCTGCCTGACTAACCTGGTTTCTTTTTATGATCAGGTCACATAGTCCCTGGATGAGGGTGTCGGGGTGGATGTCATCTTCCTGGACTTTAAGAAGGCCTTTGACACCGTTTCCCACCACAGGTCTCTTAAAAAAACTTGGTGACTGTGGCATTGATGCCTACAAAGATAGATGGGTGGCAAATTAGCTCTGGGTTGCACCCAGAGACTTGTGGTGGATGGGTTGTTTTTGACCTGGAGGGATGTGGGCAGTGGAGTCCACCAGGGCTCTGTCTTGGGGCCTGTACTGTTCAACATATTTATCAGTGATCTGGATGTGGGTGTGGAGTGCATACTGTCCAGATCTTTTGATGACACCAAGTTATGGAGTGATGTAGGCATGCTGGAGGGGAGGGACAGAATCCAGCTAGATCTAGACAGGTCACAGAGGTGGGAAGTTGAGAATAGGATGGAATTCAACGCAGACAAGTGCAAGGTGCTGCGTCTAGGGAGAAGGACCCAGAAACACACCTATAGTCTGGGAAACACCCTTCTTGTCAACACGGTGACAGAAAGGGATCTTGGAGTCATTGTTGACTCCAGGATGGACATTAGCTGCCAATGTGAGGAAGCGGTCAGTAAGGCTAACCGCACCTTGTGCTGCATCTACAGATGCATCAAAAGCAGGTCCAGAGAGGTGATCCTTCCCCTCTATGCGGCATTGGTCAAGCCACAGTTGGAGTACTGCATCCAGTTCTGGGCACCACACTTCAAGAGGAATGTGGCTAGCATTGAGAGGGTCCAGAGGAGGGCCACTCACATGATCAAGGCGCAGCGGGGCAGGCCCTATGAGGAGAGGCTGAAGGACCTGAACCTATTCAGCCTCCACAAGAGAAGGCTGAGAGGGGATCTGGTGGCCATTTACAAACTCACCGGTGGGGGTTCAGCGAGAATTGGGGGAGGCTCTGTTCTCCCGGGCATCACCCGGAGTTACTAGGAATAATGGCCACAAATTGTTAGAGAGAAGGTTCGGACTGGACATCAGGAGGCATTACTGTATAGTTAGGGCTGCCAGGCTCTGGAATGGGCTCCCAAGTGAGGTGGTACTCTCTCGTACCTTGGGGGTCTTCAAGAGAAGGCTGGACAGATGTTTGGCTGGGGTGATATGACCATGGCATCCATTCCTGCTCAGGGCAGGGGGTCAGACCTGATGATCTGTTTAGGTCCCTTCCAAACCTAAGCACTATGAAACTATGAAACATTGGTGTGGTCATAGCTGGAGTACTGCATCCAGTTCTGGGCACCGCATTTCAACAAGGACATGCTAAAGCTTGAGAGGGTCCAGAGAAAGGCCACCCATATGATTAGAGACTTGCATGGCAAGTCATATGAACAAAGGCTGAGGGATCTTAGACACTTCAGCCTAAAGAAAAGAAAGCTGAGAGGGGACTTGATTGTGGCTTACTGCTATATCAGAGGCATACATCAGGGTCTCAGTGAACAACTGTTCACCCAGGCGCCCTGGGGGAAAACTAGAAACAATGGTCACAAACTCCTGTAAGATAGTTTCAGGCTGAATATTAGGAAAAACTTCTTCACAGCTAGGGTGGCCAGACTATGGAACAAGCTCCCCCCACAGGTGGTGCAATCATCTACTCTAGAGGTCTTCAAGAGAAGACTGGACAGTCACCTGGCTGGGGTCGTCTGACCCCAGATGTCTTTCCTGCTCATGCAGGGGGCTGGACCCAATGATCTTTCAGGGTTCCTTCCATCCCTATGATGATGATTCTATGATCATGGGCTCTACTCTTGTTTTGCCACCCACAGGGGAGGGCCTGTGGGGGGGGGGCAGGTTCTACACTCCGCTTTGGCCACAGCAGTTGCCACTTCCCATGAGCAGCAGCCAAAGCTTGGGCACCGCTGGTTCAGCCTAGCCAGGTTAGACTAACCTGCAAAGACTGAATCAGTTCAGGTTCAGGCTTTTTGAATGTCTGTCTCTAGCCCAAGGGGGCTGTGGGCCCTGGCTGTGGGGCACTTGTGGGGAGGGAGAGGCACTGACAGAACCGGGGAGCTGTGGGCTGGGAGTGATTAGCACTGGCAGGGCCAGGGGGCTGTAGGTTGGGAGTGAGAGGCACCAGCAGGGCCAGGGGCTGTCGGTCAGTGGTGAGGGGCACTGGCAGGGCCAGGGGGCTGAAGGTTGGGATTGAGAGGCAGGGGGCTGTGGGTTGGGAGTGAGAGGCACCTGAGGGGGTGCGGAGCTTCAGGTTGGGAGTAAGGGGCCATGCTGAGGAAATTAGGGGAAGGGTCAGATGGCTATTTGCTATGCAGGTCCTTCCATCTTTCCCTTCTTCATATGTGGGCAGGGAGAAGCTGCACAGGCCCCCACTTCCAGCTGGTGGGTTACAGTAGGTTTTCTGGGGTTGCTTCATAGTCTGAGAGAGCTATCATCTTGACTCCTGCACACAACACCCCTGACACTCACTAGATGTGCCTATTTTGGCCCTCTGGCCCGGGTTCAGGTTTTGACATGTCACGATTTACAAAGTATGTAGGCATTTGATGCAGATAGACACTCTCATAATGCCCTATAGGTGTCTAATGAGCATATGGGAAATGGGTACCTGACTCCCTAAGGCACATGGGAATATCCCAGCTCATGGAACATGCAGCAACTCTCTTTCACAAAAGAATAATGATTTAAGTATCTAAGGAGCTGGTGCCTTACTGAAGTCTAATGGCTAGAGCAATCAAATGAATTAGTCTATTCTCATCTAGTGTTTTCTAGTCAAAACAACCTTTCTAGCATATTCCATATCTCAGAGTCCATCTCTATTCAAATAGAAGACACATATCTACTGTTTCAGTTGTTTGACTTGTTTTACATGTAAACCAAACATTAGTAAACCAAACTGATAAGCCCAACAAACATAATCTGCCTAAAGAAGAAATAAACTGTAACTGCTCATGTGTACAAAAACTCCATTGCTCATTTGGAAACTTATTGAGGATTAAAACCAAGTTATTTAGCAAATAAAACTAAGGGGAAGCCCACCCTCACCTTGCGCACAGATCCAGGGGGCATGCCCCCCCCTGCTTGCCCAGGGGTGCATGCAGTGGTGAGAGCCACCGTTCCCCTCAGCACCCCTTGGATGAGCCACTCATGGCTCTGTCTTGTGCACTGCCCTGTGTGGGCAGCACCTGCCCCAGCCCCTCTCCTCCCTCACTGGGGGCCTCAATCTTCCCCCCCACTCCATGCCCCTTTCCTCCCCTCACCACTTCCCTCCAACAGATTCATCAACCAGCTACTGCTCTTCAAGCTGCAGGGCTGGCCATGTGCATGCTGCGGCTGTGCGCATGCACGCAAAATATATTGGTGACATTATTGGCCACATCAGCCAACATTTTTCAAAATATTTATAAGAAAATAAAGACTTGTAACTTGCTTGTTGGTGCCTCTTTGCTTCTGCACACAGGGCGGTCACCCCACTTGTCCCTCCCTTGCTACAGTACTGCCTTTTCCTTTTAACCTTCTTTTCTTTGTTGATACAGCAGTTGGCCAAGCTGAGAATAAAATTCTCCACACACAGACTAAAAATATTTTTTACTTGTCCTGTTAGATGTTAATTTTGAATGCCACATCTGATCAGTTCCAACACTCTTGACTTTGCTGAAAAGCAGAATACCTGTAGTAAGGGGATAGGAGAGTGTCAAGTAATACACTTGGAGGTGGGCTGGAGAGCTGAAAGAAGCCCCTAGGCCTGCAATGTGCTCAGCATACAGAAGCAACAAGTGTGTGACTCTTTAATTTAAATAACCTTTATAAAATAATTTGAACTTTAAAAAGAAAGACAACAATAAAACTCATGTTTGGACAGCTGAAAACCTTTGGAATTGTTTGCAATAGAACAGTATTTACTTTTCCGCTAACATGAGGAAGTAATATAGAAAGACAGCATTGTGGATCCTCCCCGGTCTATGTCAGTGAAGACCTACTGCACTTAGCCAGTGGTGAGTGTTTCATGACACCCATTTGTAGGCCTCGCTGGAGTCTGGATCAATATAGCCATTGATCAGTATATATATGCATCATACACAGGCCCTGCTAACAGCATCAAACAAAGCAGGCCAATGAGTACAACATTAGGCATATCATATATAGCTTGCACAGATGTGCTGGAAAAGTAGCTCAATAGTTTTAGAGGAGCCTCCAAGGCTAACAGAGAGTGAATTGGTAAGACCAGTACAAAATACCAAAACAAAACCAGAGTGATCTGGCAAACAGGGGTCTCTATCTGGTGGAGAGGGTGCACTGACTGGTAAGAAGTAGGATGTGGTTGATGTTTTAGTAGTTGGTGAGAAATAGGATGGGTATGCTGTAATCATGAAGCTGTTTTGGTCAGTGTATGAAAAGGGGCCCAAGAGGCCTTAATACTTTGTACTGGGCTTAGGAGTTGGCTGTCCTATGCCTGCAAATGATCCAGCTAGAACCATGGACTGGCTGGTCAAGTTAATACCTAGCCTTGCTTGTAGACAATAAACCTGTCTGAGCTTTTTGTCACTAAGAACTGGAACCTGCAGTCTCTTTCTTGTAACAATTAGGTTGTTAATGGCACAGCATCACAAATGGTATCCTGACAGTGCGCACACAGACCATCCAAACCAGGGAATCCTGACATGACTGGTAACACCTCACCCCTGAACAACACTAATGGAATCAAATAATAGCATTGAGGGAGTCTGCCCTGACAACATTGGTGACTCTAGAGACCTACACCACTTACATCACAGAATCATAGAAAAGTAGGGATGAAAGGTTCCTTCAGAGGTCATCTATTCCAACCTCATGCCAGAGGCAGTATCATCCTTATCTAAGACACCCAATACAAATCCATTGTGTAACCTATTAGTAAAACAACACAGTCAACCCTGACACAGCCACAAGGCATTACAGGCTAACCTGTCACAGGTAACACAGGAAGACAACAGTGGTCAATGTCCTACTGTTGCAAGGGTTGTTAAAGTATGTTTGAAAGATCCAAGGAAGAGGGCTATGCCCCCTACTATACAGAAAGGCAAAAACCTCCACAGTCCATACCAATCTGACTAAGGGGTAAAATTCCTTCTTGACACCAAATATGATGATCAACCTGACCCTGAGAGGCAAGACCCTCTAGCTAGGAGCCTATGGGTTTAAGTCCCAGGAGGAGCATTGGCACACCCCAGTCAAAATCTGCAGCCTTGGCTATAGCCAACACCCAGTGCCTGAGGAAACTGAAAACCCCTCTCCCTGACACATGTAGCAACGGGAGGGGGAAAAAAAATCCTTCCTGACCCCATGTGACAACGACAAAAGGCCAGAAATATGGGAAATACCCATAATAGAACACAGGCATAGATAATCCTTGATGGTCCCTGACCAATGCTTATCCAACTACTTCTTGAACAGCTCCAATAATAGAGTCCACAACTTCTCTGGGCAGCCTATTCCATTACCTCCCTGTTCTAACAGTGAATGAGTTTTTCTTGATATCCAGTCCAAGCCTACTTTGCTGAAGCTTCAAGCCCCTTGAAAGGTACTTTCCCTCTCCTTTCTGGCAGCTCTTCAGGTATTTGAAGACTACTAGCATACATCTTCTTAAGCACTTTTCCTGCAAGCTGGACATGCCTATTTGTGTTAACTGTTCCTCATATGGCTTGCTTTTCAATCCCTTTATCGTTTTTGTCTCCTGCCTCTTGCCCCTCTCTAACTTCTTTATGTCCTTTTCAAATGTGGAGCCCCAAACTGCACACAGTATTCCAGATCAGGCCTAACCAGTGCAGAGTACTGGTATTCCTGTGTCTTACACCTAATGATCATGGCACTGACTGCTGGAGAAGGGTTAGATAACCTCTGCCTTTTCAAAGGAAACATGGCAGAGTGGGAGGACAGTGGTTCTGTCTTCATTTCTGCTTGCTTTCTGTGGGGTTACAGCTTGTTTGGCCCCAAGTGTTTTCTTGATCCTCAGATGGATTTTGGCTGCCAATCTGCCTGTTCTAGACGAGAATGAAGCTCTGCTAAGCAACATAAACATCTCTGTAACCTAGTTTTTCTTGGTCAGCTGGAAGGTCTAAGCTGAGAACTCTCAGAGGGGTTTACTTCCATTGAAGATACTGTGTGTTGGTGCAGCTTACTGGTGCATTGATATTTCCATACCTTAAGGTGCTTAACTGAGAAAATACATTGCAATATAATTAGCCCCACAATTGAGCTTTTGTGCATAAGGCCTTACTTGTGTTATAGTTTCATAGTTGCATAGCTGGTAGGGTCGGAAAGGACCTCAGCAGATCATCAAGTCCAGCCCCCAAGATCCTACTGATGCAGCCTGAAACTGAATTTGCCTTTTGTGCAGCTGCATCAGGTTGCAGATTCATACTGAGT
>NW_017729023.1:4179366-4185977 GCF_001723915.1 Gavialis gangeticus | reverse complement strand
AGCTGCACCAGGTTGCAGATTCATACTGAGTCTGTGATCTGCTGTGATCTACCAAGACTTTCAGATCCTTCTCCATAGTGCTGCCATTCAGGCAGGTGTCATGCACTCTGTATTTCTGTTTTTGATTATTCTTCTCAAGATGTAGCACCTTGTATTTGAACATCCTTGAACTTTAGGAGTTCAAGGATGGAGGAGACAATCAACAGGATTGTGCAGGACGCCTACAAGCTAGACTCATCCCTGCTGGCCCCCTGGCAGAAGATAGACATGGTGAACACCTTCCTCAGCCCCCGTGTCGCGTTCGTCCTGAGAAGCTTGGCGGTCTGCAAGACCCCCTTCAAGAAGGCGGACACCGAGATCTGGTGGCTGCTCAAGAAGTGGCTTCACCTGCTGCTAAGGGCCAGCAATGAGGTCCTGCACATCCCCTACCAGCAGGGAGGCGCCAACATCCCTGCATGGGAGACTTCTGCGACATTGCAGTGGTCACCCATGCCTTCCACCTCCTGACCTGCCCAGATGCAATGGTAAGTATCATCACCACCAACGCCTTCAAGGAGACCGCTCGCAAGAGGATCGCGAGGCAGCCGACCAGACAAGACTTGGCCACCTTCCCCAGCGGCTCACTGGAGGGCGAGTTTGGCCGAGACAGCGGGGACTTTGCCTTTCTGTGGAGCCAAGCCCTCAATGCCATGCGCCGCCTCGGGAAACGCATTGGCTGTGCCTGGACCTGGACCGAGGAGTGCCGGGAGCCGGGAGTCTCCCTGCACCAGCCCTGCAAGCCGACCACATCACCGTGACAGCCCGCACAAGGACCTTCCCGGAGAGGTTCCTGAAGAACACCGTCCGAAACAAGTACGCCGGTGACCTGAGGGCCAAACCCGACCAGGGCAAGATCTTTGATGTCACCTCAAGGTGGGACGCTAGCAACCACTTCATGCCCAGCAGGATCTTCACGCGCTTTGTGGACTGGCACTTCCTCCACCGCGCCCGCCTCAACTGCCTGCCTCTGAATGGAGCCATGCGCTTCGGCCACCGGGACAAGAGGTGCCAATTGTGCAGCTACAGGGCAGAGACCCTCCCCCATGAGCTGTGCAGCTGCAAGCCACACGCCAGAGCCTGGCAGCTCCACCACAATGCTGTCCAGGACCGCCCGGTGAGGGCCATCCTGGCTGCAGCAGGGAAGATCTCCGTGAACCGCACCATCCCAGGCTGCGAGAGCCAGATGCGACCCAACATAGTCATCACCAACGAAGAGGCCAAGAAGGTCATGATTGCGGATGTCACCATCCCCTTCGAGAACCAGCGCCAAGCCTTCACCAACACCCGGGCTCGCAAGCGGGAGGAGTACGCCCCACTGGGTGACACCCTGAGGGGCCGCGGCTATGACGTGACGGTGGACACGCTCATCATGGGAACACTCGGAGCCTTGGACCCCAGTAATGAGAGCGTCCTGCATGCCTGCTGCATCTCCCGCTGCTACGCCAAGCTAATGCGCTGCCTCATGGTGTCCGACACCATCCGTTGGTCCCGCAACATCTACGTGGAACACATCACGGGCCACCGCCAGTACTCCGACCCCACCAGACGAGCCGCCTCTTGACTGGACCTGGAGGGGACCACCTGAATCGCCCCCCCTCTGCACCAGATAGACCTTCACTTCGAGAGGATTCTTCAACCATGGACGACCCTGCTCCACCTGAAGAGGACCCCCCGCGATGAGACTGTATATGGACTAAGACACTTCCTTCGAACCACTTCCTCCACCATTGCAGACCATTGTAACGGGTTTGTGTGTAGTGACATAACTAGGTGGCATAAGTAGGTGGGGGTGATAAGCCTTGGGAGCCAACTTGGGGGGCAGGCATGAAAAAAAACAGCTGTTGCTGGCAGCCACATGTTCACATTTGCAATTGTTGAAGCAACTGAAAGTTGCCACTTCCACTTTGCCCAGGGTGCCCAGCCACATCCCTAAACTGCTGCTGAGAAGCATGAATTAGAACTTTGAAACTTGGGTGTTTGATTAGATGATTATCACTGTAAGGAATTGATAAACCATTTAGATCCAAATCCACCCTAGATTTAAACCCCCATAAATGTGGGAGCTTATAAATTACATCTCTACACCAGATACAATCTTGGCTACCTGAATAGAAGAAGGACCTGGCCGTCTGTAGGCCCTACAAAGCAGGCAGGCTATCCTGGGCCTATGACACAGCTATGGAACAGCAGTCTCAGAATGCAAACAAGAGTTTCACATGTAGTTTTCACCAGTTTAGAATTATATGTGTATGCAAATGCATCCATTTTAAAGTGCAACTGCCACTATCATGCATGCAAAATTAGAATACCTGCATTGGAAATGTAGTCCTAGGTGTTCAAAGCTGTGCAAATGTATTGGGCAATAGTGAGTTGGTTAGAATATTTAATATCTTTAAAGCAAATATCAATGTTGGAACCTAAGCCTCTCTTTCAACAGTCATATGAAATGTTGGCGCAAACTACGGGACAGACAACAGATGATATCTGGAAATAAACATGGACCCTGCATTTACAAACTTAAATATTTACACAAGGTGAACAGGAGCATATTCTTGCTAACACTGCACAAAGCTGCAGGGGAAAGTTCCAAACTGATTTCAGGATGCAATAGCTAAGAGAGAGAGTTTGTGGTGCTTAATGTCAATGTGATAAAAAGATGTTAATCTACTCAGCTTTAAAAACCATTTTGGAATAGAGCTTGTGAATAATACAAGGCATGTATATCCCTCAGAGTGTTTTTTAATGGAGAATCAGGACTATTGCCCTTCTTTTACAAATGGGAAAGTACCTCCTCTGCAGGGCAGCCTGCTGAGTTTTTGTGAAGCAAAGGTATGCATTCTCCATCCTCATTGACTTCAGCGGGATGAAGGTTGGTTGGCCTTGTCATGATGAAGCAGTCGACATCTTGAAGGACCAAGGTCCCACAGAAAACTTGTCAGAACCGTGTAAAGAACTCAGTCCTACCACACAAGTCTGGGCTTTAATTACAGGCCAGCTTTCCTGCATGGTCACACCCCCTTTTCCATAGTACAGCTTCGTGGCTCCAATTTGCCACAGGTCTAAACACTTGGGTCTCCTGAGGTGTCTGGGCCATGCCAAGAGGAGCAGCAGCCAGAGACCATTTTAAGTCCTTGAAGTAGTCCCTCAGCATCCTCTTTCTCACCCTCCATGCTTAGTGTCTGGAGAGGGGCAGGAGTGGGACACTGGCAGTAATGTCTGAGTCTCCCCAGAGGCATAAGTAGAGAGGGTGAGCAGGGGAAAGAGAGGGGAAAGGAGGAGAGGAGCAGTGCTGCAGAAAACAAAGGGAAGGGAAGGGATGCTGAGAGCCAGGGAGGATTTCTTGCCTAATTCAGGGATATAAAATAGCTTTTGCATAAAAGCCTGCCTTTTTCTGGCTAACTTGAAGCCATTGGTAGCAGCTCATATTCCTTGTTCCCTAGAACATGGTGTCACGGAGAAGAGTTGGCCAATGAAAGGTGGGTCACCCAGCCCACAGGGCCTTGTGGAGGTAAGTCCTTAGGCCCATAGGGCTTCTTAACACAGCTGCCAAAACAAATGTGTCATCATGCACCTAGGGTGTTAACATTGATACACCACTGACCAGTTTTCCCAGGATTGAATTTATTGTCTTTGATAACCATAAATTTTGATCACAGGCTGGTGCACTGGTACAGGTTGTGGACTGACTGGCTAAGCAGCAGCTCTGCAGAAAAGTACCTGGAGGTTACAGTGGACAATAAGCTGAATATGAGTCAACAGTGTACCCTTGTGAAGAAGGCTAGTGGCATACTGGGCTGCATTATTAGGAGTGTTGCCAGCAGGTTGAGGCAAGTGATTCTACCCCTCTATTTGGGACTGGTGAGGCCACTTCTGGAGTACTGTGTCCAGTTTTGGGCCCCTCACTATAGAAAGCATGTGGACAAATTGGAGAGAGTCCACTGGAAGGCAACTAAAATGGTTAGGGGGCTGGGGCACATGACTTGTCTTTCCTGCCTAGAGTGAGGGTGGGGGGCTGCACCTGATGATCTCACAATATCCCTTCAAGTCTTAATCTTCTGTGAAGCTATGAATCTATGAACTGGGCTTATTTAGTCTGGAGAAGAGAAGACTGAGGGGGTTTTAATAGCAGCCTTCAACCAGCTGAAGGGGGCTTTGAAAGAAGTTGGGAGCTAAACTGTTCTCAGTGGTGGCAGATGACAGAACAAGGAGCAATGGTCTCGAGTTTCAGCAAGGAAAGTTTAGTTTAGATATTAGGAAAAACTTTCTCACTAGAGGGGAAGTAAAGCACTAGAACAGGTTACCCAAGAGAGGTTGTGGAATCTCCATCCTTGGAAATTTTTAAGACCTGGCTGGACAAAGACTTGGCTGGGATGATCTAGTTAGGGATGGTCAGGGGGTTTGACGAGATGTCCTCTTGAGGTCCCTTCCAACCCTCAATTTCTATGATTATCCATGATAATGAAAATCAGCAGCAGTTGTTGATGGGAAAAGCAGGGGGTGAGTGGCAACAGTATGAACCTCCTTGGTGTTGGCCACACTGATACAGTTCTCTGGCAGCTGTGGCAAGAAGCCCTGAAGGCCAGATGCCCTACTCCCTGGCTCATGGCAAGGGATATAGCCACCAGCTGATTACATTTGAACAGTTCTGCCCTAGAGCAATCAGCAAGTTGCCACTTAAAAAAAAAAAGACCCTGTAGGGGTTTCTATCCAATTCTGAGTGGGCAGTGCATAAAATAAACATCACCTTCTGAAGATGGAGCTCCCTTTTACCTAAGGGCCTCTTCAGTTAGTTAATGTCTTTATGGGGGCTGTTGTCAGGTGGGTCATGGCAGGAAGGGTTCTCATCACCTTGCTGGATGAGGCCTTGGGAGAACAATCACTCTACATAAATCAAACAGTATCTGAAGACATGTATTCAGCCCTTCTAGTGCACTGTGATGGACAAAAGGAAAGGTAATCATAACCCTAGTGGTAATATGGTAGGACCATTCACAACAGGTCAGATTTTTGAAAGCACTAGGCCACCATTAGCGCAGTGCTGGGCACACTCTGCTGCATTAGTGAACACACCCAAAACTGAGCAACACTGAGTGTACTCTAGGCATGTGCCAGAAAGTGGCCCCATGACAGTTCTTTCAACATTCAATAAGTGCAGAGCATGAGTGGATGGGTGGTGTGTGTTTGGGGTGGGGGTACTTTTTAGTACACATCTGACTGTGTACACATGCTCACAATGCTTACTGTATTTTCTCAATATAAGACAGCCCTAAATATAAGATGACGCCCCAATATTTAGATTCTATATATGGAAAATGTATACATTTTTTATAATTTTCTTGGTATAGAATCTAATTATTAGAGGTTTGCCCAAGGCTACAGCAGGGAAAATACATTTTGGGGGGTCAGATATTGCCCTCTGTCCCCCCCAAATTTTTTCCTCTGTAGTCCCTTCCTCCACTCTTTACTGTCAGACCCTGGTCTCCCTGAGCATATGGAAGTGAGGGAAAAATTTGAAAACACTGACCTTGAAATAAACATACCTGCAGTAATTTGCATATAGACAAATAACTACAAGTACACATGGACTTAGTTCATCCAGAATTGATGTATTTTACCTTTTTTGAAACTGCTGCAAGTGTTAACTTAGCACAGGTACTCCATAAACATGCTTTTAAGCAGCAGCACTTTTGTACCTACTGGGCACGTCTACATGAGATGTTTACTATGCAGTTGACTAATTAACTGCACAGTAAATGTCTCAGCATCTACACATGCGCCCCTGTTAGGCTGCACAAAACTAATAAACTCTGAAGCAGAGCAGTACCTGTACTTACAATTAATTTTATTATTTCATGCCCCTTACTTCCATGTCCTCAGGGAGACAAAGGTCTGTGTATGAAAAAAAATCTACAGCAGGTAAATACAAGTACTACCCTGCTGCAGAGTTTTTTCATGCACAGCAGTGCATGTGTAGACACTGACCTGCTGACTGGGGCACAAGGGTGCTTCAGTGTGGAGGCTGCCTCCTGGCTATCCCTGCACTGAAGCACCCTTGGGCCCTAGCCAGCCCTTCTGCAGCACATTGAGCCCTGTTGCAACAGCCCTGGTCTGGCAAGCTGATCTCCTGGGCCTACTGCCAGCTGGGGCTGCTGCAGTTCAGGCTCACAGGTAAACTGGGTGCCCAAAAGCTTTCTAGGGGCAATAAACTGCAGAGCAATAAGCTCCATATTTAATTGCTGCATGTTAATAGTGCATGTAGACATGTCTATTTATATGAAGTACAAACTATGCATTTTTTTGGTAAAAATATATGTCTATGTATATATGAGTTTATATATATCTATACTCTGAGTATCACCCCACAAAGAAAACCTTAACCTGTTACAAAAACCATACCTATGCTGCCCACACACCCATACAAAGGCTCACTGGCCACCTGGACCTGTTATAATATCTGCTTCATGTGCTACACACACAAACCAACTCTGGTCTCTCAGACCAGGCAACCTCTTCCTTTCATCCCCACCCCACTTGCAGGGTCATATACTCAGTTCACCTGTCGTCCATGTCAC
>NW_017729023.1:4172314-4174366 GCF_001723915.1 Gavialis gangeticus | reverse complement strand
AACCATACCTATGCTGCCCACACACCCATACAAAGGCTCACTGGCCACCTGGACCTGTTATAATATCTGCTTCATGTGCTACACACACAAACCAACTCTGGTCTCTCAGACCAGGCAACCTCTTCCTTTCATCCCCACCCCACTTGCAGGGTCATATACTCAGTTCACCTGTCGTCCATGTCACTGTCACTCCAGCTTCTGCTGGAGGATCCAGTGCTGCTGTTGCTGTCCTCAGTTCCATTTGTCTCTTCCTCTTCATCACTGTCACCACCCCCTTCCCCATTAGGGTGAAGTTGGAAGATCCTGTGTCATGTGTCTTTGTGCCAGGTGGCTTTGGCCATGTCCTCTCCATCCTCCACTACCAATTTCTAGTAGTAGGCCTGGAGATTGTTAAACTATGCATAATCTTAGTTAAAAGCCAATAGCTCATGATTTACAATATAGTTCATTGGGATGGGCCACAGGAAAGTCAAAAGCATTTCAAACCATGGTGACCCTACAGCTCAGCACTGCTCAGTATGTGTATATACTCCAGGTTCCCCCCACAAAGGATCCACATGTTAATTATCACCTCCCAACCCCCACTCATGATTGGAACCAGGTGTTTTTGTTACAAGTCCTGGCATCTTCCAAAAAATGTATATATAGATGAGATACAGGGCAACCTGGTCTGGCTTTACCTCATGGAAGGCAGGATCACATTGATCATACGTGACAGGCTGAGGGAGGAGAAGACAGAAGGATTCCAGGTGAAATGCTTGGGGCCCTGTTTGGCAAGGTTCACAAGACATTTAAGGCTAGTGAATCAATGGCATGGGAGTTTCTCACACTCCTGGGGCAGGGCGTTTGTGGGGAGAGAGAGGGGCTAGAGGGGGTAGAGAGAGACCTGCAAGTTCTCCTCACCCCCAAACATAAACGCACCATCTTTCCTGGCAGCAATGAGTCTTCTGCTGCCACTGGGAGCAAGGAGGTGGGAGCAGTGCCTGTCCTTGCATCTGTACCACCTCCACTACTACTAGAAATAGCCACCAGCACCAGAATGACAGTCTCCTCCACCCCAATTTCAGCTCCCAGCATGAGTCTCCCAGTGCCAGAGGAGGAATTGGATCTGGAAGCAGGGAACCTGAGTGCCATAGCCAGGCAAATTCTGGGGAAAGAGGGGGAATTTGAGTTTGTGCTCCACACCGCTTGAAGTTCCCCTGGAGGCAGGTCTCCTTCTCTGAAAGGCACCTTAGGGGAAGTTGTGGGGGCAGGTGACTCAGCTTCTCCTGTTGTTGTGCCTCTGCTTGCTGGGGAGAGGGATAAGGCAGGATCTCCACCCTCAACCCAGAAAAGGGGGAGTAGTGTAGTGTGGGATCATTTTGAGTTGGCAGATGATCCCAGGTATACTACCTGCCAGCACTGCCAAAGGCCAATTAGCTGGGGCACGGAGATGAAACACTTCACCACCATGGCGATGCTGCTGCCTCTCAGGAGACAGCACCCCCTTGCCCTTGTTCCTCCTCAGCCTGGCACCAGTGGGAGCATGCCCAAAAAGAAGTCCCATTCTTGCTCCAAAGCCCCTGTCTCCACAAAGCAAAGGCAGGCCACCCTGGACCGGTGGGGGAAAGCCGCAGACAAAGTGGGGCATGTTGCAGTGGTGAGAGAGGTCACCCGGAGCATTGGGGAGATGCTTACTCTGGATGGCCAGCCCTTCTCCTTTGTTGAGTGTCCAGGGTTCAGGCAGCTCATGGCACTTGTGGTCCCATCATACCATGTGCTAGCATGTACCACCTTCACCAGGACGGTGGTGCCCTCCCTGTATGAGGCTTGCAGAGAGTACTTGTGGGAGGAGCTGCACAAGGCAGGTCCACAGGTGGCCTTACACTTCACCTCAGATATTGGATTTATGACATACTATAACCTGCCTGACATCTGACTCCCTAGGTACCTCTCTACTTTTACCTTCTACATCACCCTTCCCTGCCCCACTCTGATCCTGTCTCTCACCCCCTGACATTTTCACTGACTGGCTTTCATAGAATCATAGAAGTAGGGTCAGAAGGGACCTTG
>NW_017729023.1:4127028-4131342 GCF_001723915.1 Gavialis gangeticus | reverse complement strand
TGCATAATTTTGAGTTTTCCTGTGCATAATTTTGAATTTTCTGTGCATAATTCCTGGGGGTGTAATCAGGGAAGCAGGGATAACAAATGAGCTACATTTGGCAAAAGAAATTAAAAGAATAAGAAGAATCACATTTACTCAGTACTTCCAGAAGTGCTTCTATGAATCAACAAATAAACTGGTGAAGATCAGCTTATATATGCATTTTACAAATATATTGGCCAGATAAGAAAAACTAAGGAAGTTTGAAGGTCTACTGCTAAATAGATAAGGTGAGTTATTAACAGAAGACACAAAGAAAGGCAGAACTGCTCAAAAGTTACTTTGGCTTAGTCTTCAAAAATGAAAAAATAAGCTGCAACCAGACAGGTAATAAAAATTGTATAAACAAGGGACGTGTCTACATGAGAAGCTTTACTTGAGATTAGAGCTAATTACTGTGCAGTAACTATCACCATCTATACATGCAGATGCTTACTGCGCAGTAATTTGCTCTAATTAGGAGTAAATCTGCTACCTGTAAATACAAGTAGCAACTTTACTCTGAATTACTTACTGCATAGTACAGCACATGTAGACAGCTGACTGGAAGCAAATGTGCTCCCAGTGAGCCAGGCAGCAGGGGACGGGAGATTGCTCCCTGCCCTAGGGATCTGCTTGCTGGGGCTTTGTGAAATTTTGCTGGCTGTTTCATTTCAATGCTGTTTTGACTAGTTTTGAGCTCAAAACAGCAAAATTGAAACATAACAAAAGGCTTCAAAACAGCCTTTTGTTTGTCAGCCAAAATGGAACAAGGGCAGTCAAAACATTTCAAAAGTTTCCAAACATTTCAAGTTTCAGAGCTGGGCTTGCTTGCAGCTAAAGAGAAACTAAAGAGAGGGAGGGGGAAGAGGGGGGAAGGACTGCTTTGATACTGACATGTGCAGTTAGCCAGTGACTCTGATCTTTCCCTGAGGTCCCTTCCAATCCCAGTGCTCTGAGGGAGGGATGGAAAAACAGCATAAAAAGCATGGTTTGAAACAAGCTTACTCTGTGCCTTCACACTTACAGGTGATGCAAGTTTTGCTCTGAACAGTTCAAGGTGCAGTTTCCCAGAAACCCCTGAACCTATCTCCTTGAAACTTGCCAGGATTCATGGCCTCAGCAGGGGCTACCATGCCTGCAGTTTTCACCCTGCTGTGCCTTAACACACACATGTCACGAGTTTTGTTTGTCAGCAGCCTGAGGTGCAGTTTCCCAGAAACCCCTGCCCTTATCTCCTTGAAAGCTGGCAGGCTTCATGGTCTCAGCAGGGGCTACCATGCCTGCAGTTTTCATCGCACTGTGCCTTAACGCATGCACATGATACAAGTTTTGCTTTCAAGAATTTGAGGTACAGTTTCCCAGAAACCCCTGAACCTATTTCCTTGAAACTTGGCAGACTTCATGACCTCAGAAGGGGCTACTATTTCTACAAGTTTCACGTGAATAAGACAAGAAATAACAAAGTTATAGGCAGTTTTATGCTTCCCCATTACAGCCTATGGGGAAGGCTGTTTCAAAACGTTGAAACAGCGTCAAAACAGTAAAACAGTTTCAATGAAACAAAATGGAACGGTGGTTTTGAAACTAAACAAATCTCAGCATGAAACACTGTCCCACTGGAACAGTGATATGGAAGTCAAAATGAAATGGTGCTGTTTTGCACAGCCCCACTGCTTGATGCCAGGATGGGGGCAATGTTTGTGATCATGACTGGGGAGCAAGGGCTAGGAGATTCTTATCTCCCAGCCCTGGCCCCACAGTTGTGGGGCCCCGGCTGGGAAATTCTTACCTCCCAACCCTAGCTCCATGACTGTGGGGCCAGGGTTTGGAGATAGGAATCCCCCACGACTATGGAGCTTGAGCTGGGAGAGAAGAATCTCCCATCCCTGGCCTTGTGACCATGACTGCGATAGGAATAGAATTCAGAAAGATCTTGATAGATTGGAAAACTGGGCTGGAGGCAAGAGGATGAAGTTCAGTGCAGACAAAATGCTTCTCTCAGCAACAGGAGGATGATCAGGGAAAGTGTGATTCCCTTGCTGAATGAGGGAGGCAACCTAGGGCACTTTTCCACATGATGAGGGTTTAATTCTTAGGGTTGCATTATATGATCCCTAAATTGAAATGGTGGGTTTTAATTTAAACCTACCATTTCAATTTAGGGGTTTCCATCACTGTTACGGCAAAGAGCCCAATCCCTCTTTTTTTTTTTTTTTTGGGTCGAGCCTGCCTGCCTCTCCTGCAGCTGGAGGGCAAGCTGGAGGGAAATGCATCGGTGCAAACTGAGCATCCCCTGAGCTGTGGGAGGCCCCAGTCCTTCCCTCTGCAGTGGCAGTATCTCCTGGGGCCACCCATGTAGGCTGCTAGTGGGCTGGGTGCTGCCCCAGCTTGGAGGCAGCACCTGGCCTAATCCAACTCTATCCAGACCCTGAGGTATGGCAGCACTTGGTCTGATAGCAGCCTGCCCAGGTGGCCCTGGGGGGCACTACCGCCATGGAGGGAAGGACCGGGGTTCACCAGCAGCTCAGTCCGTGGCCATGGGAGAGGCAGGCAGGCTCCACTGAAAAGAAAAAAAGAATCCAGTCCCTCACCACTTCTGCCTTTGCTCTGAAGGCAGAAGTGATGAGGGGCCTGATTCTTTTTTTCTGAGGATCCTGCCCACCTTTCCCATGGTTAGGGGATGATCTAATAGCTGGAAATGCATCGGTGCAAACTAAACTACTTCAGGATGTACTTTAGTTTGTAACAATGCAAACTCATTTTAAACCCCCAAGCTCCTGCATGTGTACAGCGTGACACCATTAAGCCACGCAAAGTGAAATTTTCCTCATGTGTACATGGCAATGGCGTCACATGTACAAGTGCCCTTAGTAAGAAAGGATGAAGTACTCAATGACTTTTTCACCTCAGTCTTCACAGGCAAGGTCAGCTTCCAGACTACTGCACCTGGCAGCACGGTTTTGGGAGCAGGCAAGCATCCAACAGTGGTGAAAGAACAGGTTAGGAACTTCGCACAGGCCTAGTAAACATCCAGTTTTTCTTTAACAGACATCTAAATAAGCCAAAATTTACCTAAGAATCTACCTAGGAATCTGGCTCAGAATGGCCCATAAATTGTAGCATGTATTGTAGCTCTGTCTTCTTGTACAGAAAACTAAATATGCAGACATTTACACTATGCTGTCTATAAGCACCCTTAATGCTGACTCGTGGCAATGTTTGTATTTTACCCTTCTCACTGTAGCAAGCCATTTTCTTGGATGAGATTTGCCAAATCAAGAAGCTTCGTGATTCTTATAGGGCAATGGCTGACTGTTGTGCTAATGCTGACCCTGAAAGAAATGAGTGCTTCCTATCATTCAAAACGACCTATCCCCCCTTCCTTACACCGTATCAGAGACCTGAGCCTGATGCTGTTTGCAAGGAGCTCAAAGAGGACAGACAGTCATTCCTGGGACAGTAAGGAAACTCATTATTATTATACAGATTGTGGATCACATTCACTAGGGTGCATGGGACATGTTGACACTTAGAACCACCGGGTCAAAAAGCTGTCACTGTAAGTGTAGGAACAGCCACACATCCATGGTGCATATATTTTCACAGGGCATTTGTGTGGATGTTAGAATAATGGGCTAGCCAGAATTCTTCAAAATTTGAACTTGTGAAGCAATTTCAACTAAACAGTAGGATGATTTAATTGCTCCCATTTAAAGATTTCCCCCCATAAAATAATACATGTTCACCTTCAATTTTTTTTCTTGAAATATTTTGGGAATTTCTGATTTTTTGACAGAAAAAGAGAACAAAATTGTATAAGAACTCACTCCATGTCCACTTTTCTAGTGTTTCATTCTTCCTTTTCTACCTTCCCATTTTCTCTGTTCTTTCCCTTCCCCTTTTTTCCACTTCGTCACTGGAAAGGACAGAAAAAAAGAAAAAAAAAAGAGATAGAGAAGGGTGGCAATGAAGCTTGTCAGCTTTCCCCCCTCATGCCACTGAATGTTGAATTTTTGGCAAAAATGTTTTAAAACTGAACTCTTACAGACTTGGTGTGGCTAAATATATGAGGAATTCAAACAATTATCTCTCCAAGTGAGTTCTCATTTGAAGATGTTCAGAGGCAGCACAAATTGGCCCATCCACATTTCCATAAAAGCTTCATATAGAGTTGAGGTTATTTGTTGCTCTTGCTGAAATACCTGATTTTGTGTTTTCTTTGAATTACAGTTATGTCTATGGAGTTGCAAGAAGGTTGCCTTTTCTTTTTGCCCCTACAATTCTCGCCCT
>NW_017729023.1:4103999-4122028 GCF_001723915.1 Gavialis gangeticus | reverse complement strand
TTGCAAGAAGGTTGCCTTTTCTTTTTGCCCCTACAATTCTCGCCCTGGGTGATGACTACGAGCTTGCAGTTCAAACCTGTTGTGCAGTAGCTGACATTGATGTCTGCTTGGAAGGAAAGGTACAGGAGGTCCTCAGACTTAAAACAGCTGGTTCCTGAAAACTGCATCTTGGTCCTGAACCAAGGCCCAATACCCTATTTTTACCAAAAATAACCCAGAATTTTGTACTCAATCAATTATAGATGAGTAATATAGTAACATTAATATATTTACATTGTAAATAGCAATCATATTGATTTGGAAGGACTTCTTTGAGGTGACTGATGGACTTTTTGAAGGGCTCTTGGTTGAACTTTTTGAAGAGTTCTTGGCTGGAGTCTTCTCAGGAGCCTTGGTGTAATGGGGGGCTTCCCAGGGCGGTCTGATGTTGGCCCGCCCACCTGTCCCTGGGCTAACTGCCCACCTCTCCCACCTACCACACCTTGATGATATATAATTACTATGTTAATTAGGTGGGAAGCTGCCCATTTTGAACCCCAATGTTCAGGGGAATATCTGCAGCTCCATTCCACCCCTACGCTGCTGCCTAAGCCTTGCAGATGGCATCTCAATCAACTAAACTCAGCCATACCCTTCACCCATTTGCTGTGGTCCCCTCTCTGGGACCTTTGGCTCCCCCTTAGGCCCTGGCCCCATCTCAGGCCTGTAGGGATCCTGAGCCTCTTTGCTCTGTGGGCACCCCTCGCGGTGGGCCCCTGACCCTTTTGACCCATTGGTGGGTCCTGGCCCCAGCATGGACCAGTCAGGTACCCTGGGTCAGGTCTAAGCTGCTTGCCTGTGTTTACCCTCACAACACTGCTGGGAACTGAGCCACAGGCCTTTCTACACTCTCATAGGTCTGGGCATTACCCAGCTAGGACTGTGGGGGGACTGGAGGTTATTAGGCACCCCCAACCTGCCTTTCACCAGGGAGGTAACTGGCCTGGCATTTTATGGGGCTGTTACACCACCGACAGTCCCACCAGGCCACCCATCCCCAGCAGGGTGCAGTTTTAGGTCATGCCCAGAACCAGGAGCCTTCTCCATCCCCATAGCCCCAGCCCATAAATCTCCAAGCTGTTCCTGAGCCTCAGCTCTGCTGGCTAATGCCTCTCTCGTGGCTGCTAGCAGGAAACCGCTGCTTTCCTATTTATAGCCTGCTCTCTAAAATTGCTGCTGCAATCAAGCACCTGGCTGCTGCCTGCTCGAGTCCTTAAAGTGGCAGGCACCAACAGTGCCCTGCTATGCTTGGCTGCAGGTTTTTCTAGTGTCTTGTCTGCTTTCTTAAAGAAAGTGGCTAAGTAAGTCTGGACAGATGTTCTCCTCTTTTGCTTGTAAATTTCTCTGTAGCAGTTGTACATGTTGGATATGCCCCTATTCACTGATGCACTGCGTTCAATGTTGGGACATGTTCAAACAGGGACATAGCCGCTTCCAAATATTGAAATGCCTCAGCCAACATGTTTGTTGTCAAGACTTTATGAGGAGAAGTCTCTTCAACAGTGCATGCATCTTCTTCCTCTGCCACTTTTTGCTGTTCCAATTCAATGAGGTCCTCATCAGTTAATTCTTCAGAATGTGATGCCAGCAACTCATCAATAGCATCTGGTGCAACGTATTAGTTGAATTCCTTGCCCATTTCAACAACATTGTTGGTCACCTCTTCAACAGTGTTTGTAAAGCCTTGGAAGTCAGACACAAACTCAGGACATAATTTTTTTCCAAACACCATTCAAATTTGATTGTTTGACTTCATTCCATGTCTCACCAATGTTCTTAACTGCATGGTAAATGTTGAAGCCCCTCCAGAATTCCTCAGAGTTGGTCCACCTTCCTTCTCAATTGCCCTCATGGCCTGGGCAAATGTGCACCTAAGATAGTAGGCCCTGAAGGATGAAAATAGCCTCTGGTCTATGAGTTGCAACAATAAGGTGGTGCTGGGGGGCAGAAACACCACTTTGATGTCAAGATATATGTCATCAAGGATGGTTGGATGACCAGAAACATTGTTGAGGATTAACAATGCTTTAAATGCAAGATTGTTTTTGCTGTAATAATCCCTGACACTTGGCACAAAATGATGATTAAACCAATCCTCAAAAATATTCTTATTGATCCATGCCTTAGGATTGGATTTCCATATCACTGGGAGAAATGCCTTAGAATATCCTTTGAAAGCTCTGGGGTTTTCCAAACAGTACACAAGTAAAGGTTTAAGTTTAAAGTCACCTGCAGCATTGGCATCAATCAAAAGAATGAGCCTATCTTTAGCAGCTTTGTACCCTGGCATGGATTTCTCCTCTTTGGCAATGTAGGTTCTCAACGTCATTTTTTCCCTAAAAGAACCCAGTTTTGTCAACATTAAAAACTCACCAAGCACAATACCCACCCTCTTCAATGTTTTCAGCCAATGTCTCCATAGTAATTGCTCTACATTTCTTAGAAACGTCACTTGCACCAGATTTATGCTTTTCTGTCATTAGTATGAGGAAAAAAACACTAAATTTTAAGAAAAAATTTGGAAACACAAAGATTTGTCGCAAAAATGGCATTGGAACAGCAACTAAGAGTCCTGAGTCAGGGAGATGGACGGTACAGCAGATTGGTATCGGAAAGTTGAAACAGGATGTCAATTTATAAACGTCATAAGTGCCGTTCACCGTAACTTGAATGTTGTAAAGTCAAGGACTGCCTGTATTCAGGTTTTCTATGTGAATGTCAATCCATTTTTTACCACCCCCTTAACATTACATGCTGATCTTAGCAATTTTAACCTCTAAAGCAGCAGTTCCCAAACTCTGACAGACTGTACACCACCAATTTAAAATGATACAATCTTAAGTACCACCACCAACATTTTCAGTTCAACCTTAAGCGCCATGAGCAAATTTTTGTCTTATAAAGTATTTATAATAAATCTGTTAACACGTACCATAGACAGGTTGTCTGAGTACCACTGGTGGTATCTGTACCACAGATTGAGAACTGCTGCTCTAAAGGACAATGTCTAATCTAGTGATTTTAAAATAAATTGTGATTCTTCATTTTATGCTGTAACTGCTTGTAAGTTAGGAGTTAATATTTGTCTCCCAGCTTTCCCTCCCACAGTATAATATGAGTTTTGGTGCATGACTACAAGCTGTGTACTTCAGTGAAATCAGCTGAGTTATTGACACAGCAAGATATGACACCACAACAGGTAAGGTAGCCAGTTTGGGACACAATATATGCACTGAAAGTTAACTTTTGGATTGTGAGTGGCTAGGGCTCATGTCAGGAACTCTTGGTTTGTTCTCTTCATAGCTTTACATGAAAAGAGCCCTCTGTTTTTCTAAACAGGGGTTTCTTTTCTAATCCATTAAGTGCAACCATTTCATTTGACAATCTGTGTTTTATTACTCTAGATCGCTGCCCTTAAGGAAAAGGCCACAGAAATGAGTCTATGGCATGAATACTCCTGCGGAATCCGGAAGACGTTTGGAGAGAGAACTTTCCAAGCACAGTAAGTGTCCTTATCACTATTTTACAATGAAATGGACTGTTTGCCCTGAAACCTGAAGATACATCAGAGGAATTTTAGGGTATAGACAAACATACTCTTTGACTGCTTTAAAGGGTAGAGGGGGGTCTGTCATTTGGGAGCTTGCATCAGCTGTTACATGTAGCTGTTGCATCTGGATGATCCTGGACATTTCAACACTGACCTGAGAGTAGCTACCCTAAAAAAAACAAAAATAAAAACATACCCCGCCCCAACTCAAACACAGAATTGCAGAACAAGAAGTCATCCACAGGCTTGATACGTTAACACTGATCTCTGATCCACCCCCGCCACCCTTTTTGTCACTCACCCAGAGGAGTCTCCTCCCCATCCCCCAAATCTGGTGAGGCCTTCCCTCTCCCTAGGAAAGGCTGTGCCTTTTCTTCCTTCCTTGCCTCCTTCTCCCCTGTCTTTCATAGAGGGGAGTGCTGTGTAGCCCATTCCACCTCCCTGTCTCTCCACCAACATATTACAGAATTTATAAGCATAAGGCAGGGTAAAACATGAAATCTGCCCTCCTCTGCCTATGGACCCACTGAAGGTCAGAACCAAAGGGTACATCACCCTTCACTGGACATCAACTTGGCCCTTGCCCTGGGTGCCCCCTCCAGGATGGCCTGCAAACAAGCCCAGGATGGCCCGCAAAGAAGTTCAGTTCAGCTGGCCATGTTGTGCCTGTTTTCAGGCCAGGCCTTCCCCCATTCTGGGCTAGGCACCTAAGGCTGGGAAGCAATTATGGAGGCAGTTCCTGCCTGGCAGGGGCTTGCTTCAGGCCATTGTGGCTCTCAGACAGTCAGTCCAAGGAGTAATCTGAAGTCCAGGGTGGTCCAGCAGGGCCTACCTCACCCTGGTTTCATAGTTGTTAGGGGCTGGGAGGGACCTTACAGATTATTGGGTCCAGCCCCCCCTGCACTTGGGCAGGAAAGACTTGGCTGATTCTCCAGGTGTTGACTTCCTTGTTCGTCTCAACTGACCTAACCAGTCCACTCATTTTGTCTCTTAACAGTGTTCCTTCCACCTGTCCCTTTTCCTTCTATATAAAATCTTTTTTTTTTTCTGCCAGTCCTTGCCAGCATCTGACAAAATAGGTTGTGGCCTATGAAAGCTCATGCCTCTCTAAATCAGTCTTGGTGGTGCCACCCTGCCCTCTCTTCTGCCTGATTTCAGACTAACACGGCTAACCACCAAATGATCCTGCTGTAACACAAATTAGCTAGATTGCCCTAACTTTGACCTTGAATGAAAAAGAGCTAATGTGGGAGTGGTTTTGCTACATCTGTACAGAATCGCTCAGACATAGCTGTTGTATCATAACAGTTTATAATCAGTATCCTTTGATATCAATACAATTTGTACATCTTTCAATACCTCAGAAACAAGTCAATGTAACCCACTTATATTTTTGATCAAGGAGTCACAGTGTGCATCTACATGTGCCCCTGACTGTGCATTTGGCACTGCACAGTCATTTAGCACTTGCTTTAGTATGTACAAAATGACTGCTCAGTACCTGAGCAGTCCCAGCAGTGCATGGTCATTTTTAGACACTATATCGCCGTGGTTTGTGCCCACATTTTTAGACACTACATGGTTTGTGCCCACTGATGCTAAGGAGTTATGTCACTGTAGGTCATCGCTATGGCAATGTAACATCTCATGTATATGCACCCACTGTGCCAGAAACCATTCTTAAACTTTGCATAAAGATAAAGCTAGGCAAACCTGTGCCCAATATAAGCAAGTTCCTGAAATACTCTTAAAAAACCCACCCAGATTGATTTTAGTATGTAATGAACTATGGCTTAGTTGTGTTGTACTGCTTTATACCAAGGAAAATATGCATAATCTTTGTTGATGGCAATCACTGGTGAAAAGTCAAGCACTAGGAACAAGGCAGGGTGGATTTGCACTTTGTACATTAACTAAATCAGAGATGTATAAAGCCATATATGCTATCTGTAGAATCTAGGAACCCAAAGGTATTTCGTCAGTTGTGATATTACATAAAATTGCGTCATTTAGCTCAGAATCAGTTACTCCGTTGTGTTTGACCCAAATTTTGTCAATTTTGTTCTACTTCTGGTATCTGGAAGTGGGGGTGATGAACACATTGGGAAACTACAATAAGCAAGCCTAGATTCTGATCTAGAATATTTGAGAAGCTACAGTCCTGGGATAAGAGGATGCCAGTTGTACTCCTTGTCTATTATATTTTTTAGAGTCTAAAGCCACCTGTAGCAGGCTGGCTGGCAAAGGCTTGCAGCAGGCTGCACACTCCAGGCTAAAGGAGTCTGCAGGCTTGTAGGGACAACAGCCAGCTGCAGGAAGTCTAACCTAATTACAGGTCTCCCCACAGGACTGGACCTGCTGAGGTAGATAATTGGAGAGATAATTAGAGATGGAGATAGAAGAGAGACATGGAGGAGAGGAGCAAGGCTAGTGGTGGTGGCAGCACAACTGAGTCAGGCTACAGAACTGAGTAGGTGGCAGCAGAACTGAATCAGGGTCTGGACAGAGATCCAAAGCTACAAGGCAGGAAGCAGCTGCACCACAACAAGGGTGGTGGGATCAGGCAAGGCAGGGGAGACCCCAGAATCTTGGGGTGGTAACAGCGTGGGGCTGGGGCTATGGCCAGGCCAGCCAAGATCTGCTGCCCTCACACCCATGCAATAGGTGTGGATTCCATGGGCAGGGGTGTGCAGGGAATGAATCACAGCTCTGCCCTGGCCCCATGCTATCATTGCCCCAAGATCTCAGATCTGGCCCCAGCCCTGGATGCAATTCCCCATCTGGCTGCACACCCTGCCTGCGTGGCTCCCAGCCAGTCTCCATAGAGACCCCGGGATTGCAGGGTGTGGGGGTGACTGCACAGGGCCAGGGCAGAGCTGTGATGTGTTCCCTGCATGTCCCTGCTCACAGAACCAGGACTTTGCACCTGTCGTGCACTGTCACAGCCCCACAATCCCAGGATCTCCATGGAGCCTGGCTAGGAGCCATACAAGCAGGGCATACGGGTGGGTGGGGAGCTGCTTCTAGGGCTGGGGCTGGAATCATGGGGTGTTTACAGTACAGCACAGGGCCAGGGGCAGGGATCCAGGGCAGTGGATCCTGGCTCTTCCCCGGCCCTGGCCCTGGCCCTGGCCCCAATCCCGGCCCCGGCCCCGCACTGTCCAAGATTCCAGGCCCCATTACCCGTCTCGCTCCTGGACACTGCTCCCTGCCCACCTGCAGCCCCATCTCAACTGCCCAGCCATGTGCTCTGCTGACATGGGTCCCGTCCCCAGCAATGGGTGCAAGGTGGGTGAGCCAGGATTTCCAGGCAGCAGGGTTGGGTCCGGCAGTGGCAACTGAAAGGAGCTGCCACTGCTGGGGCTGCCAGGAAATGGAATCTATCTGTAGGCCAGGCACAATCCCTCCACAGGGCAGATGTAGGCTGTATTTTGCCTACCCCTGTGCTATGCTATCATTATGGTGATCTAGTGTAAGCTCCTACCTTAACACAAGATCTTGATTTTATCCAGTTAATACTTCAAGAAGCCCAGTAAGTTAAGATTTATCTACAGCATTTCTGGGGAAGACTGGCAACCTCTCAAAATTATCCAAAATGTGACTATTTAGGCTGGTCCAAAATGTTAAATGAATTTCAAGTATCCTGTTCATCAATGAGCTTGACAAACATGTTTTCCCATCTTTTTCCTTCATTCTAGGAAACTAGTTCTTCTTAGTCAAAGGTTTCCTAAGGCTCCATTTGAAGAGGTTTACAGAGTTGCAAACAAACTCAAGGGTGTCTACGAAGAGTGCTGTGATGGTAACATGATGCAGTGCATGGATAACAAAGTAGGTTTCATATGTACTTTTAAGAATTTACATATTTTTAAGAGACCTAGGAAGAACCATATTTTCTACTGCCTACTCGCTCAAAGTTCTAGACCTGCACATTTCTTGAAAGAACAGATTGGCATGTAAAGCCTTAAATATTCAAACATATACCTATTAAATGCTATGGAACCAGGTTACACCAGCTTGATCTATAGCCCTTAGATATCATTGCAGATTAATTATAATTTGGGATATAATCTGTCTGCCTTAGTTTCTGAAGCTCAAAACTCACCATAAAGATTAGGTAAATGAATGGGAAAATGTATATGAGTAATAAAAACAGCGAGAGAAACCCAGTGCTTCAAGATGCCTGTCTATGTGGATGTTTTTCCATCTCAAAGACTGGCAATATCCAGAGTTGACTTTCTGTTGCTGTGGGGTTTTTGCCTGTAGTAGTACCTGGCACATCCTGTGTTGGAGAGCGGGGGTAGGCACTGGCAGGGACTGGGTCTTAGGGACTTCTGTCTAACACTAAAGGATGGGGATAGCCTCTTCAACGATGGGCCATGCAGTACAGAGGAGGAGGCTGGGAGTCGCAGGACCCACAGCTCTGGGAGGCTGCAGGACCCACTGCTGGAAGCACGTTTAATGCTTTATTTGCTCTGTCTGCTCTAGACTGCTCTCTGCTGATTGCATCCTCATGATAATCCTCTCTAGTAAATCAGGCATTTCCTTAGAAAATTGATAAGTCAAGCATTGACTTGAGCACTGGAAGAGTTTGGAAAATAATAGCCCAAAGAAATCCTTTTAAACAATACTGTATTGTATCTTTTGCAGGCACAGGTTGTAGAATATGTGTGTTCCAAACAAAATGTCTTTTCCAGCAAAATCAAAAAGTGTTGTGAGACAGCGGCGATAGACAAGGGCCAATGTGTTGTTGAGGCAGGCCATGATGACAAACCTGAAGACTTGCCCCTGATAGCTGGGAAGTACGTACAAGATCCAGATGTGTGCAACCACTTTGCGGCAGGTCACGATAAATTTCTGGCAGAGTACGTAATGCAAATGTTGCATGTTCTTGTATTTCGTGTTAGTTGGTGCATGTACACAAACAGTCAGACTGGCACACAATAAGTAGAATAATATAATCTGCCAAAATTAAGGGCCTAATCTTCTTCTAGTGTAAATCTGGTATGCTCTTTAGAGTTATGTCATTTTACAGCAGTGGAAAATCTGGCCTTTAGAGTATATCCTAGAGGGGTTTTTTTAGTCCTATCTGTTAAAAGGCCAGCATGTCCCCTATGTTGTTTCATCCAGTTTCCTATGGTCTAATTATCATATTAAGTGACTCTTCATTGGAGACAGCATTGAAACCTAGCTAAAATCCAGGCATATTGCATCCACTACTTTCCCCCCCATTCACAGAGCCTAGTACTTTATCATAGAAGGAAATCTGGTTGATCAGGTATGGGTTGTTCTTAATGGATCCATACTAGCTATTCTTGATCATCTTGTTTCCCTCTCTTTAAAAATAAATTTCTTAGGCTCAAAAGAAAGTAGGGCTGGAAGGGGCCTCACTAAGTCATCTAGCCTAGGCCCCTGCCCAAGGCAGGATTATCTTTGGTTAAAGCATCCCAGGTAAGTGTATGTCTAACCTGCTCCTGAAAACTTCCAAGGATGGAGATTTCACAATTACTCTAGGTAGCCTGTTCCAATGCTTGACCACCCACAGAGTCAGAAAGTTCCTCCTAACCTCCAATCTAAATTTACCCTGCTGAAGCTTGAGGCCATTGCTCTTAGTTACGTCACCTACAGTCATGGAAAAGAGCCAATTTCCATCCTCTCTGTAATTGCCCTTCAGGTACTTGAGGACTGTTATCAAATCCCTCTTGCTTGATGACCTTTTCTATGATCTTCCAAGGGAGGTGGTGCTCTCCTTTACCCTGGATGTCTTTAAGAGGAGACTGGACAAGCACCTGGCTGGGGTCATCTGACCCCAAGTGCTGTTTCTTGCCCAGGGCAGGGGATTGGATTAGATGGTCTACTGAAGTCCCTTCTGACCCTAAAAATCTATGAAATCTATGAAAACTATTACATCTTTCCAGGTATCAAGGTCAGATTAATCGTTCTGTAATTTCACAGATTCCCCTTCTCGAGTTTCTTAAAGATGAACACTATATTTGCCCTTTTCAAATTGTCTGGGACCTTCCTTGACTTCCATGAATTCTTAAAGATAATAGCCAAAGGCTCTGAAATTGCCTTAGCCAAGTCCTTGAATACACTGGGATGCATATCATCTGGCTCTGTTGACTTGAAAACATCTATCTTTTCTAAGTAATCCCTAATCTGTTCTGTAGCAGGGCATCAAGATGTGCCTGCTGCCTTAAAGGGCAGAAGCAGCCTGGCCAGTCTGCTCAGAGGGCTAGGCAGAACCCCACAGCTGCAGGTTACCTGAGCAACAGCCTAAAAGGGTAATTAGCCAGCACCTGAAGCCAGTCAGGTGACTGGGAGGGGACAGGGCACTGTGGATATATAAACCCAGGGCTGGAGCTAGTAGGGGCTCTCTCTTGCTCTAGCAACTGCCAAGGAAAGGAGCCCTGAGCTACCTGAGACTAGGTGCTGCCTACTTTGCTGCCTATAAGTACAGTGAGGTTTCAGGAGCCTAAGATACTTAAGGCTAAGAGACATGGTCCTAAGGGGAGAAGTTTTACCCTCTTAAAGAGACAGAAGCCAGTCTCCATTAGTGTTGTTATGTTGTGGCCCAGGGGGTTGTATTTGTGTTATGGTTTGTACTGGAGGACCGGGATGAGGCTGTAAGGGGAGCTTTGGAGGTCTCATTAGTGCTTGGAGAAAAGGGCACAGGACCTGGGCAAAGCCCAGTGATGGGTGCATAGAACTAGGAACCAGAGAAAGGGAGGCATGGAGCTGGGTGTCAGAGGAGGCGCAGATCTAGATGCCAGAGGGGAAGGCACAGAACCGGGCACCAGAGAGAGAGGTGCAGAGAGAGAGACATGGAGCTGGGTGCCAGGGATAGGCACAGAGAGTCAGAAAGAGAAAGACGCGGAGTCAGGCACCAGGGAGAGAAGCATAGAAAGTCAGGCAGCTGTGAATTCAGTGCCTGAGTGGTGTAGAGACACAGGAGCTGGAGGGCTCTGTGCCAAGAGGGCACATAGAGTTGATAGCAACAGTGTAACATCTGCAAGGGATGCGACATGATAAGGGAAGGTTAGAGTCATTCTTAAGCCCCTAGACATTGAGGCATTAAAAAGGCAGCTTCCAGCATTATTGTAGCTAGTATCTTAACAGCAAGGCATGGCAGGGAAGACTGAGCAGACTGCCCTAAATAGGTGGGCGGGTCAGTACTGAGAGTACTACTACTTAGTACTGGTAACCAATTTTAGTTGTGAAGACCAAAGTAAATGATGTATTAAATACTTCCGCCTTCTTCACATCATATATACATACTCTATGTTTAGTAAGAGACTTAAACTTCCCTTGGCCTTTTTTCTACTCCTGACATCCTTGTAAAATAATTTTGGCTGCATTTTGTGTCCCTTGCTAGTTACATCTCCATTTGTGCCCTGCCCTTCCTGATTTTGTTCCTGTTTGCTTGTGTTATGCTTTTATATCTCTTCCTTGTAACATGGTCAAGTTTCCACCTTTTGTACAATTCTTCTTCGAGTTTCAGTTCATTGGAGAGGTCACCATTTAGCAAGGCCAGTATCTTGCTGCATTTCCTATCCATTCTTTGCACTGAGATAGCCTGCTATGGTGTCCTTAATATGGCCTCCTTAAAGTACAACCAGTTCTTTTGGACTCCTCTTCCCCTCATACTTGCTTCCCAGGAGATCCTGTCCACCAGTCACCTGAGTTTGTTAAAGGTTACTTTCATAGGTGTGTACAGAAGTGCTCCATGCAAGTTTTACAGCATTATGATACAGAGCAGTTTTTTATAGCACTATAAAGTTACAGTGTTCTTAAACATGACAGAAGTGCAGTGTTTGGTTGGGAGGAGTCGGGGCAGGGGCTCTGAACCTCCCAGCACTTTCCAGGTTAGGAGGAAAGGGATGCTCTGAAGCCTCTTGGGGCTTCTTTACTGGTCAGAAATTTGACTAGTGTACAGAAGCTATTCAACACACTGTAGGTTGCTGAAGTGTTGTAAAATATAGCACTTAAAATTGAATACCTCATTTAACAAGGGTTAATTTAAAGTGCTGTACCCATTTTAAAGTGGTGTAAAACTGTGCATTTCTGTTAAGTCATGGCAATCAAACACTTTCATAGATGTCATAGACACTAGGGCTGGAAGAGACCTCAGGAGGTCATTGAGTCCAGCCCCCTGCCCCAGGGGAAGGAAGTAATCTGGGGTCAAAGGATCCCAGCAGGATAAATGTCCAAATGTCTTTTAAAGGAGTCCAGAGTAGGTGCTTACACCACCTCTGGTGGCAGTCTGTTCCAGGCCTTTGGGGCTCAAACAATAAAGAAGTTCTTCCTTATGTCCAGACTGAAATGGTCTTGGAGGAGTTTGTGACCGTTTGACCTTGTCGTCCTTTGGGGTGCTCTGGTGAATAGGTGCTCCCTGAGGTCCTGATGTACACCCCCTATATACTTATAGGCAGCCACCAGGACCCCCTGACCCTGCACTTTTCCAAGCTGAAGAGTCCCATGGCTCTGAGCCTCTCATCATAAGGCCTTGTCTCCTGTCCTCTGATCATGCACGTGGCTCTCCTCTGGACTCTCTCAAGCTTCTCCACATCCTTTTTAAATTGTGGAGCCCAGAATTGGATGCAGTACTCCAGCTGCGGCCTCACCAAGGCTGAGTACAGCAGGAGGATGACATCCTGGGATTTGCTTGAGAAGCATCTATGGATGCAAGCCAGAGTTTTGCTCACTTTACCAGCTGCGATATCACATTGGTGGCTCATATTCATCTTGTGGTCAATCATGACCTGCCAAGTCCCTTTTGACTGTGGAGCTAGCAAGCACAGCACTGCCAAGCTGATAAGCATGCTGTAGGGTTTTTTCCCCCAAGGTGGAGTACCTTGCATTTTTCGATGTTGAACTTTTTGTCTGCCCATTTTCTGAGCCTGTCTAGGTCGTCTTGGATCACCATCCTATCCTCAGGTCTGGATGCTCTACCCCAAAGTTTGGTGTCATTGGCGAACTTGGCCAGTCCACTTCTGATACCAATGTCTACATCATTAATAAAGATGTTAAAGAGTCCAGAGCCTTGGGGGACCTCACTGGTCATGGTGCACCATGATTTACTTCCGCCTATTACCACTCTCTGGGTCCGACTTTGGATCCAATTCCTCAGCCATCCGCCTGTGGTGTAGCCAAGGCTGCAGTTGGCCAATTTTTCCATAATGAGATCATGGGACACCGGATAGAAGGATTTTTTTTTAAATCAAGATATATGACATCAATCTCTTCTCCCTTGTCCAGGTGATATGTCACCTGGTCATAGAAGGAGATGAGCTTGGTCAGGCAACAAACCCATGCTGGCTATCCCTCAGGATGTTGCCATCAGCCAGCTTGTAAAGAATAGTCTCTTTGATAATTTTTTCCAAGATCTTCCCTGGGATAGAGGTCAGGCCGATGGGCTTGTCGTTCCCCGGATCTACTTTCCTCCCTTTCTTGAAGATAGGCACCACATTGGCCTTCTCCCAATCTTTGGGCACTTCACCAGAGCATCAGGAGTTCTCAAAGATCCATGCCAGTGCTGAGCTATGATGCCTGCTAGTTCCTTAAGTACCCTGGGGTGTAAACTGTCAGGGCTAGCTGACTTGGAGGTGTCCAGCCTCTCAAGAAGTTCCTTCACATGGTCAACATTGATGTAGAGTAACAATTCTCCTTCACCCTGGCCACCCCAGACCATATTGAGCAGGGCTGTCCCCTGAGGCTGGTGAAAAAATTATGCAAAATACCCATTAAGCAGGTTGGCTTTTTCCTGGGTGGTGGTTGTCAATTGTCCCATTTGGTTTAGCAGGGGTCCAATGTTACCATTGCTTCTCCTCCGGCTCCCCACCTATCTAAAAAAGGACTTTTTATTGTCTTTGATACGTGTAGCCAGTTGGAGTTCAGTCGCAGCCTTAGTTTTCTTCGTTTGCTCCCTATGGGTCTGGACCAGTGCAGAATACTCCTCCTTTGAGATGGTTCCAGTCTTCCATCCTTAATTGGTCTTCCTTTTTTGACACAGGAGGTCCACAAGTTCCCTGCAGAGCAGAGGAGACTGCTGTGCCCTTTTGCTGCCTTTCCTTTGAGATGGGATAGACACTGCTTGTGAATCCAGGATCACTCTCTTGAGGAGCAACCACTCATCCTGAACTCCCTTTTCCTTCAGGTCACGATCCCTTAGGGCCTTGCCAACAAGCCTCCGGAGTTTGTCAAAGCCAGCTTTCCTGAAGTCAAGGACTTCAGCGTTGCTGACTGACTTGCCAGCTTTATGGTGGATAGTGAAAGTGATCAGCTCATGGTCACTGTCTCTCAGCTTCCCTTCAATAATTAGGTCACTGACTAGATCATCCGCCATTGCCAGTACCAGGTTGAGCAGTGCTTAGCTTCTTTTTGATCCATAGACTTCTTGAATCAGATAGAGAAGCTTTGTGACCATTCGGGTTTGGCTGAGTGCTCTTCCAATGAGATGTCTGGGTAGTTGAAGTCTCCCATGATAACCATGCACCAGGAGTGTGCAGCCTCAGCCAATTCCTTGGAGAATTCCTGGTCAAGCTCTCAATCCTGATTAGGAGGTCTGTAGTAGACTCCTACCATTGTGTCCCCTGTGCCATGTTCACTATGGATTTTAACCCAGAGAGTCTCCAGTCATCCACCCTGGATGCCAATGTCAGCTTGCAGGGGTGTGTGGCTTTCCTTGACATAGAGAGCTACACCCCTGCCCCTTTTTTCTACACAATCTCTCCTGTACAAGGTATAGCCATCTATACCTGTGGCCCAGTTATAGGTGGAGTCCCACCAGATCTCCGTTATCCCTATGAGATTGTAGTCATTCTTGTTTAACAGGAGGACCAGTTCCTCCTGTTTATTCCCCAAGCTCCTGGCATTGGTGTACAGGCACGTAAGTGTCCTGTTGGAGGCCCTAATCCTCCCTACACATCATTTTGGCGCTGGGGTAGGGGTGGGTTCCCTTGAGTGCTTTAGCCTACTGGATTTGCAAAAGTTGCCCAGTGGGCTTGCTGCGGTGGTAATCCCCCCATCCCCTGGCAGGCTTAGTTGAAAGCCCGGTCGAGCAGGTCAGCCAGTCTGGCTGAGAAGAGCCTCCTCCCCAGTGACGTGAGGTGGAGGCCATCTCTTCCCAGCAGACCACTGCCTCTCTCACCAAAGAGCGGACTGTGATCATGGAAGCCAAAGCCTTCACAATGACACCAGTGCTGCAGTCTTTGGTTAACTACCTCGATTCTCCTCTCCCTCCTCAACTGTTAACCTGAAACTGGGAGGATCAAAGAAAACACCACTTGTTCCCCAAACCCCCTAATCCCTGCTCCCAAAGCCCTGTAGCCTCTCATGACCTGGCTGGGATTGCTCTGAGCCATGTCATTCATGCCCATATGGATAAGGAGCATAGGGTAGTGGCTGATGGGCCAGATGAGCTTTGGGATCCTCTCAGCTACATCCTGGATATGGGCTCCCGGGAGGCAGCAGACCTCCTGGGCTAAGGGGTTGGGGCAGCAGATCGTGCCCTCAATCCCCTTCAGGAGGGAGTCTCCCACAATGACCACTCTACATGTGGCCTTAGGGACAGCAGGGATGTTAGCTGTGAATGAGCTTCCATTGCCTGCAGGAGCTGGCAGCTCTGCAGGTTCTACTGTACCTGTTGGAAACCTCCAGAGGGGAGGGGACCCTGGTGCATTGGGCCTTGGGGCCATTGACTACCTTGGTCCAACCCCTGCCAGGACAGTATGGGAGATCCTGGAGTCCTCCCTTATCCTGGAAGGTGACCTTGGTCTACCCTCAGCCTCCAGGGGGTGAAGGGCCTGGCAGTAGGAGTCTGTCTCCTGCTTACCATCCCTGATGGCATGCAGTCTCTGGACTGCAGCCTGGAGCTCCTCTATCTGCCACCCCAGAGACTCCAAAGTGGAGCAGACCTTGCAAGGGGAGGTGGCTATTCTCCCTGTCCCATGTGCCTGGAAATGTGCCAAGCAGCCCCTGCAGCCGAGTTCCAGAGGCTCTGTCTGCATGGAGCCCGGAACCATGGATTACGTCTGGGTGGAAACCTCAGAAATGCCAGAGGGGAAGCCCTCAGAGCAGGCCTTCCACCATTTTAAATGGTGAAAAAGCAACTTCTGTACATACCCAATGGCTCTATTCTGCTGCTGTCCTTCCTTCCTTTCCTTAGGGTCCTGTCCTCTATTTTATGGTCATTGTCCCCTAAATTGCCTTTCATGTTCACATTCTCAACCAGTTTCTCCTTATTTGTGAGCAGTCAATTAAGATGAGCTTGTTGCCTAGTTGGCCTATCTACCATCTATATGAAAGTTGTCCCTGACACAGTCCAAGATCTTGGTGGACTGTCTGTTCTTTGTTGTGTTTTTCTTCAAGCTGATGTCACAGTGATTGAAGTCCCCATTGATCACCAGGTCCTGTGATTTAAATGCTTCTGTTAGTTACTAGGAAAAACACTCATTCAGTTCTTTCACCTGGTTTGTCTATAGCAGACACCTACCATGATATCATTCCCTCTTAACTTGATCCACAGGTCTTCAACAGGCCTTCTTCCTGTTTCTTACCAGATATCAGAACAAGTGTATGTTTCTTTTATATAGAGAACAGCACTATGTCCTTTTGTCCACATCTGTCTTTCCTGAAAGAGTTATATTTCTCTATGACAGTACTCCAGGCATGCAAACTTCCCCAACCAATTCCAGTTATCTCAGTTATTTCATACTTCCATGATTATACTAGAACTTCCATTATTCCTGCTTATTCCCCATGCTGCTCCCATTATCAGTATATAAACATCTTAGCTAACTGGCCAATTGTCTTCATTTCTCTTGAATACCTTGTTAAAGATCTCTTTATTGACTCCTTTTATTTGGCTTTTATCTAAGTCAGGTAGCCTTTTCCTTACCTCTGGGCTTTTATCTCTGTCCCACATTGAACCTAATTTAAAGCCTTCCTCACTAGGTTAGCTAACTTGTGCATAAATATATCCTTTTTCCTCATCATCAAGTGGATTCCGTCTCTTCCCAGAAGTCCATCTTCTTTGAATACCATCCTTGGGTCAGAGAATCCAAAGTCCTGCTGGGAATGCCATCTGGGCAGCCATGCATTTATCTCCAGGAGCATCTGTGTCTAGCAGGGCTTTTACCTTTAATGAAAAGGAATGTTGATGAAATAACCTAGCTCCTCTTTTCTTCACTTTGTTCCCCCAGTTCTGTTATCACTTCTTATGTTTTCAGAGGTGAAACAAATCTATGACATCCCTGGCTCTTGCCCCTCTAGCAGCTGACATATAGGGACTATATAATGCTAATGTCCTACTAAAACAACAAAGCACATTTCAAGCCTGGTGCTGAAAAAGTGGTCCTGTATTGTCAGTTCTTCTGGTCATATTCATCATTACAGAAACCAGGTTTACTTTATTCATGAACTCAAATTGTTTCATGTGTTACAGGTTTCTCTATGAATATTCAAGAAGGCACCAAGAATTCTCTACTGAGATGCTTCTGAGGATTGCTAACGGATATGAAGATGTCCTGAAAAAGTGCTGCAAAAATGAAAACCCTTCTGAATGTTATGGAAAAGTGGTAGATATCACTATTTCTTCACATACAGTATTATAAATGGAGCATTGAGATTTGCTAAGATTCTTTCATATGGTTTTAGAAGCAAGAGCTGTTGTCACAAGTTTAATTCTAAATTACCCAACAAGACGCATGCCCTGCTGGACTCCAGGATGTCACCCTCAACCTTGTATCTGGGGCAGGATGTTATTATGTGCTCCATGGTTTGGTCACGGTTTCCACAGTCACAGTCAGGCAAGGTTTTTAGGTGCCACTTTTACATCAGGTGGCCACACCAGCCATGTCCAGTGTGTATCCTATTAAGGGTTGTCCACATACTCTGTGGAAGGTTGAAGCCTAGTTGTTGCATTATTGGGTCAGAGACAAGGTGTTTCTTTGGGAAAGGGTTTTCTGCCCATGCTTTCCTCCAAGATTCTTCAGTGTTGTGGTATAGGGCATGCTCAGTTCATGTCCAAAAAGGGGTTTTGTGACATCATGTGACAAGTTGGGACATCTTGAAGGTCTCTCTGGATGGGAAGGTCTGGATTACTATCGATATGCATTATTTCTCTGTATGTTGCTGCATTCCGTTGAATAGAGGGAGGAGTAATGTTTGAAAGTACTGGTAGTCACTGCACTGGAGTTGATATTAAAGTTACAGAAATAGTCCTCATTACTGAGTAGATCTGTGTGTCGATGTGTTTGGTATGCCAACTTGAGGCCCAGATAGGTGCACAGTACTCGGCTGTTGAGAAGACCAGAGCTATGGTAGAAACGCAGAGGAGGACCAACCAACCTTGCTGAGCTATGGGGAATGAAGTAGGATCAGAATTCTGAATAGATTCCAGTTCTAAAGAATTTATTGTAGGTTAATCTATTGGAGAAACTAG
>NW_017729023.1:4030217-4098999 GCF_001723915.1 Gavialis gangeticus | reverse complement strand
AAGGAAAAGAGATTGGTCAAGCAAGACCTACCTGCAACAAACCCATGCTGGCTATCCCTCAGGATGTTGGCGTCAGCCAGTCCATTAAGGATGGCTTCTTTAATAAACTTTTCTAAGATCTTCCCCAGGATTGAAGTCAGGCTGATGGGCCTATAGTTAGCCGGATCCACTTTCCTCCCTTTCTTGAAGACAGGCACCACATTGGCCTTCTTCCAGTCCTCGGGCACTACACCAGAGTGCCAGGAGTTTTCAAAGATCCGTGCCAGGGGCTGGGCTATGATGCTCGCCAGCTCCTTGAGTACCCTGGGGTGTAGATTGTCAGGGACGGCTGACTTGAAGGTATCCAGCTTCTCAAGATGTTCCTTCATGAGGTCAGCGTTTATGGAGGGCAGGGAATCTCCCCCCACCCGGACCTCCCTGTCCCTTAGCGGGCATGGGCGTCCCATGGGACTGATGAAAGACCGATGCAAAGTACCCATTTAATAGGTTGGCTTTTTCCTGGGCGTCAGTTGTCAGTTGCCCCATCTGGTTCAGCAGGGGTCCAATGTTGCCCCTGCTTTTCGGCCGGCTTCCCACATATCTGAAAAAGGACTTTTTATTGTCCTTGATGCTCAAAGCTAGTTGGAGTTCAGTTGCCTTGGCTTTCCTGGTTTGCTCCCTGCAGGACCGGACCAGTGCAGAATAATCTTCCTTGGAGGATCTTGGGGTCTTTTCATTTTTCTATTCAACATGTTATAAAGATCATCTGGACATCTCTTATTTGATCAGTTCCCTGCCAGTGCAGGGGACTTGGGCAGTGGAGACACCTCAGTCAATCATGTTCTCTGTCAAAGGCATGAAGTCATTTCATGCCATAGCCTATTCTACCTATTAGACACATAAGTGGGCCTTAGATACCACAGTGTGATTCCATTCCACCCTTCACAAGTCTCTGAAAGGATGTTAATATAAAAGGTTGGTTGATCCTCCTCACTGCTTTTTTGGACTCAGTCTTAAAGATTCAGATGACTATATATCACAAAAGTAAATTATTAATGGATTTTTGAGAGGTCAACAGGCTGAAATGGGATCATACCAAATAAGTGAAATAGGATCTGAACTTTAAATAAAAGCATTTACTTCTTAAGAAGCTAACAGAAGTCACCGTCAGATTATAGACTCATGGAGATGAAGGGTTGGAAGGGACCTCCAGAGGTCATCTAGTCCAACCTCTGCCTGAGGCAGGATCATCCCTATTTAAACCATCCTATACAAATCCATAGTCTAATCTCTTATCAAAATTACACAGCTGACCTTGATACAATTCAAGACATGAATGGCAGGTGCCTCCAGTGGCTGGGGAGCATGGCTGCACCAGTGGCAGCAGGAGTGCAGCAGTGGGAGCCTGGCAGTGGTGAGGAGGGGAGCTCTTGCAGACACCGCTGGCAATGTTGGAGGTGGGGGTGGCAAGCACCAACCAGGGGTTGGCAATCACCCACAGGCACCATTGGCAGTGTTGGTGGTGGCCAGGGCCAATCATGGACTGCCTGCAGGTGCTGCAGACAGTGTTGGTGGTGCCTTTTTGCAGGGGGTGCACTGCTATGTGCAGGGGATGCACGTGTGCCCGCGTGCACCCCCTAGGCATCACCTCTGATACAAGATACACCTTAATCTGCCATAAGTAAAGCAGAGGAACCACAGTGATTGATGTACTGCTGCTTCAAGGGTTGTTAAAATATACTTGAGACATACCAGGAAGAGGACCTTTGCCCCCAGGTACAGGGGAAGGCAAAACTTCCCACAGACCATACCAAGAACATGTGTGTGATTAGATTATTTTCCAGGCTCTATAAGCTATGAGAATAAATGAGCTAATGGTCCCTTCTGTCCTTTGAAATACTATGAAACCATCATATTTCCCTCGATCCTTGAGATTTATATCTCTCCAGGCACATCTTCATGTTCACATAAGCAGTAAACTAAATTACTGTGCATTAACCAAAAATTACTGTGCAGTATGGGCCCACGTCTACACGTGCATGCCTGTACTATGCAGTAACTATGGTGACTAATGTCAATTCGGGTGTAAATTTGATACTTGCATGATGCAGATATCGAATTTATTACTGATTAGTTACTGCGCAGTAACACATGTGTAGACACCTTACTGCGCAGTAACAATGTGCACGTGGACTGACTTGGGGCTAACTGTGTGTATGGATTGACTTGTGGTCCCAAGTCAGACCACACACAGGATTAAGGCACTTTAATGCCTGCATGTATAGACGCTAGCCTATTTCTGCTTACTGCACTGTAAATTTAATGTGAAGTAAATGATTGTGTGGATATGCCCTCTGAAAGCAAACTCCAAACTGATTTTTTCAAGCCCCAGAAAACCTGAATTTCACTTAATGCTGAAGGAATTCTGGGGGGAAAAAAAGGAATTCAAGAAGATTTGCTGGCGTTAGAAGATTAAACCCATCAACTTGTTTAAGTTCATATATGCAAATCTTATGCTCATTGTTTACAAATATATGTATGAGTGACATTTTCTTCAGGAGAACATTCAGAGAGAAAGAAAACAAGGTCCTGTTTAAGTACAGTGACTATATGGGACACTGTGAAATCTGAGATACTGCCTGCCTGCCTCTCTCCCCACCCACTGCTGCTGCAAGCTGCAGGGAGTCAATGGCCTGTTAGTGACCCAACGTTCTTTACTTCACAGGTATTAATAATCCCCACACCTGGGATGATTGTTTTAATTTTCGTCAGCCAGCCAGGACCAGCATCCAAAATTTGGGACTGTTCCTGCCAATCTGGGACATATGGTCATATTATGTTTAAGTAAATAAGGATACACTCCAGCAGCATTTCTGTAGACACAATGAAGCACTACTGAGTAATGAAGATACACATGCTGAGAGCACTTCCTGAAGTGGTTAGGACTCTTAGGGATGTGCTGAGGACGGATCTATTAATGGAAGGATTCTTAATTAATGTGAAGGCCATAAATATACCTTAGAACTAATAGTAGATAAAAGTGGATACATACTTTTTTTGCTTGGGTTGGAATCTGAGTATACCTTTCTCAGATTACATTATATGCTGTTAACAAGAAATATATTTACTTGCAGGAAGGGAAACTTCAAAGTCACATCCAGGAGACTGAGGCTACTGTAAAGACAAACTGTGACCTTCTTAAAAATGGAGGAGAATTTGAATTCCAAAAAGCGTATGTTGTTCCTGAAAAGCATCCTCACATATAAGTAGTAAATATTTGGGTTTTGGTAAAAGTGAAATTTCCAGGGACAGATGACCAGAACCAAGGCACAAAAAGTGTTCAGCTGGCACTTCAGAAAGTACCAATACTGCACTGTAGGGACAAAACAGCTTCATAAGTGGTTCAGAGAGACAGTCCCTATTAAAAGGTGCAGAGAGACAGCTCCTATTTCTGCTACTCCCCTTGCAGAAGCAGTACAGCTTTAGACAGACTTCTTTACACTTGGAGCAACTATTTTTGCTACATGACTTTGTGCCAAGAGTTTGTTCAACAGTGATCATCCAGCATGGAATCTTGTGATTTCAGGGTTCTTATCCGCTACACCAAGAAAATGCCTCAAGTAGCCACAGAAACATTGCTTGAAATCACAAAGAAGATGGCAGCTGTTGGTGTCAAGTGCTGCCAGAAACCTGAAGATAGTCGCCTACCTTGTGCTGAGAGATATGTGAGTAGATTTCTTCCTTGGTCTTTGTCTTTGTTGAGATGGGTTTTCTTTGTAGAACAAGGAACAGGCATTCCTTCTGTGAATAAATCCCCTTCTGTCTGTGGATTGGGACATTCCATCTACCCCTCTGTTCTTCTCCGGCTGCTTGGTTCAACCTGGTTACCTAGGCAACTGGGCTGTATAAATTCTTGAGGGGAGAGGGGAGCTTGGGCTTCCTCCGGCGGACATTTTGAAAGTAGCATCAAAGTACCTCCAGGGGCTGCCTGGATGTTTTACAGTGAATATGCCTGAAAACTCACTAGTAGGTTAGGGCTAAGTAATTTAGATGCATATTAAAAAGGTCACCGAGACCATGTTTAAAAGACTCAATTTATTAGAACTTGCTCAAGGTGTTTTTCTCTTATATTCCATTGTCCACACCCCACCCCCACACTCTTTCTTCTCCCTGAACAATAAAGGTATTGAGTTACAGCATGACTGGCTGTTTTTTTCAGTGAATGCCTGATGGGAGAGGGGACAGAGCATGTTTTTTCCTCCTAGCAGAGCTTGGCTGTTTATTGACTAACTCGGTCATACCTGAGATTACCCTGGGAGGCTTTGGGCTAAAACAAGCACCTAGAAACCTTACCAGTGGGCAAAGAACCCCTAAGACTTGCAGGGTCTGTGTACCTGGGGCTGCACATAGCCCTAACAGAGACCAGTGCCTTGGTGGTGGCAGCATTACCCCAGGATTGTGGGGGTTCTCCAAGAAGGGGCCTGGCTCGCTGTGGGCTCCCCTGGGGAGACTCAAGAAGTGTGGTTTTGGGCCTGGCACAGTGAAGTGAGTAGCTAGGCATAGCAGTGCCCCCTACTGCCACACCTTGTACTCACATTAAAGAGGAAATGGCTTTGACTCTTACTTTGTTGTTCTTCCTTTCTCTATACAGCTTAGCATTGTGATTCAGGATATGTGCAAGAAACAGGAAGCAACACTGATAAATGACCAAGTTGCGTGCTGCTGTAATGAATCCTATGCTAACAGGAGACCATGCTTCACCAAGCTAGGAGTGGATGAAAACTATGTGCTCCCACCATTCAACCCAGACATGTTCAACTTTGATAAGACATTGTGCACTGCTTCTCCTCAAATATGGCAAGAAAACCATCTTGGGTGAGACCTCTCTAATTCACTATAGATTTTCTAAGAATTAATATCCTGACATGGAAGTTCACCAGCTTGATGGACTGGCTACACTAAGGAATTAATTGCAGGTAGCCTGGGCTTGGGAGCTTCCACAGTTGCAAAGTAGGATGGCATGGTGACTCAGTCCAAGCCAGACCATGGCAGAGGACAACTAGGAAGAAGAGAGTCTTAGTTGGCCAGTTTGCTGCCAGCATCCTGAGAAATGTGGCTTGTGGGATGGATGATCATTAGAGATCAGAGAGGCTGTGGAATCTCCATCCCTGGAGGCTTTTAAGACTCAGCTAGACAAAGCCTTGGCTAGGATGCCATAGTTGGGGCTGGTCCTGCTTTGAGGAGGGGGTTTGACTACATGGATTCTGGAGGTCCCATCCAACTCTAATTTTATATGATTCTATCATTCAAAGGGGGTCTTTTGTACCTAAAGATAAGGTGAGACAAGAATTGAAGACAAATAAGAGAAGTGGACAACCAGTGCCTTGAGTCTGAAGTCGCAGACAGAGGGAAGCAAATGGAGCAGGCAGAGGTTTAGCAGAGCAGCTCCATGCTCAAGGCATCCGTGATGTATGGACAGTGCTGGATGCCCTGGTGCCAATCACAGCAGGGTGATCAGCTGCTGCTGCAGTGGCAGATATTTTTGCATCCTCCCTCTCCTCAGTTATGCTATGGTGGACAAGCATTAGTTTGATACTTTTCTGTATTGTTTTCTCATATTCAGCATTCAGGACCTCAATTCAGGCTTCCCTGTAATCCATGGAAAGAGTCCCATCAGTTGGACCCTAGATCAGATTCATAGTGAGCAAGGGATTACTTTTCAAACCTGACTAACACATGCACTTCTGAGCATTTCTCATAACCCCAGTCAAACCCTGGACTGGCACAAGTCTCCAGCCAATATTATATTAGACTCCAGTAAATTAGCTCAGATCAACTGTTTTGATTTCATTCCAGAATGCTCATCAACCTCATTAAACACAAGCCCAAGATGACAGATGAAGAACTGCAGACAATTGTCACAGGCTTTAGTGGTATGGTGGATAAGTGCTGCAAGGCAGCAGACCATGATACCTGCTTTGGCGAAGAGGTATCCCTTCTTTTTTCATAATACAGGGCCTAGTCTTGATCAATGAAAGCATAAGCAAAACATATCTATAGCTACATTTATTTTGGTTTAGGCACCACAAAATAAATATATTTATATCTATTTATGTCTCTTAACTATAAATTATCTAGAGGAATTTTAAAATAAAAATTCTGAACAAATTAAGTTGAGATAAACATACTCTGTCCCTGGACACCTCACATTAAATGGAACAACAGAAAAACAGTGTGAGACCTGTAGGTGGATTCCCATTTATGTCCAGTACTAATCCATTATGTGAAGGATTTATCTGTTAGTAGTACATTAATGCATGAAATAAATATCCCTCTAGGCATTTATTAACTGAAATACCAATATTACACTATATTTAAGTACATTTTTTTTACTTATCATCCAGATACTACAATGGGGGTCAAATTAAACACACCTAGAAAGGGAACCAACTGACTCTGAACTAATTCCATAGAAACATGATGGTCTAGAGCAGTGGTTTTCAAACTATGTTCTTTGAAATCCTGGGGTTCCATGGTATGTTATCAGTAGGGTGGCAATCATAGAGGATAGTCCGGTTGCCCTCTGTCCACTATTGATACGAAACTGGGTGCCTTTATGTCCTCTATTTTTTTCTCCAAGAGAAAAATAGAGGACATAAATGCTCCTGGTTTTGTATCAGTAGAGGACAGAGGACAGAATAGTAGAAAACTGGAATGTCCTCTATGATGGCCACCCTAGTTATTAGGGGTTCTGTGAAGAGATGAAGGATAATGCCAGGGCATGCTGCAGATGGTGTGCTGCCATTCCCAGGCCAGGGTGCCTGCCTCTGCATCAGCTATTTAGGACAGAAGTAGGGTTTCTGCGGCAGAAGAAGTGATATGAAAGATCTCTGTGACTTTAGGCAGTTTGAAAACCACTGAATCTGGGGGGGCACCAGATTGCCAATGGGGGGGTCCCCCCGTGGCTGATTGCCAACTGGGGGGGAGGCGGCCCCCCAGCTGTTGATCACCAAGCCAGCGGCAAAACTGGAAATGCACTTCTGGTTTCATGGCTGGCGCTTCCAGGGGGTGCATGGCCAATCTCACCCTCATGCACCCCCTATGCATCACCAGTGGCCTACAGTATATTTACTATAGAGGAACACATAGATTTTAAAGGGAGAAGGATAATAGGAACCATCTGTTTTGACTTTTTGTGTCAACAAGAGTCCAACAGTTAGAGAACACAGAATCTTCCTGATTAAACGCTGTGTCACTTGCTCCCATTGATCATCTTGCACAAATATTTGTCCTTTCTTTTCCTAGGGTGCAAACCTCATTATCAAAAGTAGAGCTACATTAAAATCAGAATCTAAAGCATAGCAGGTAGGTGCATTGCTATTTATGGACTGTGCATTTAACTCCTCGGAGGAAATGGTCATGTAGGGCTCCCTTCCTTTCTTCCATCCTTCCCTCCCTCTGTGTTATCTTAGTACCTGTAGTCTTTGTTCATGAGCCAAGATCCCAGGACAATGCTGGGAAGCATACAAGAATAGGACAGAAGAACAGCACCTTCCTTATAAGTGGTATTTTTACCTTTCTGCTGTAACGAAACAAATTACTGCTGTATCAGCAAGAGCCCCAAAACTCTAACTTTGACTTGACATTATTTCCATTCTGCTGAGATGTAAGGGTTGGGTCCAGATTCATCTGTAGAATTCTGACCAAACCTCACTGGGGCACGGGGAGGGTAAATGCAACTTTGGGGAAGTGTTTAGGTTTTGCAAGGAGGCTTTCTTCAGGCTATCCATACAATGTGTAGTCACAGAATGGTTATTTCTAGATCCATCTGCAATGGCCCTAATTGTAATCTTCACCCTGCACCATGGCTGGAGAAAAAGCCTGGGTGAGGTTCACCTGAACTGTAACTAACTGTAATTATAACTGAGTTGGGGATCTCTGGTTTTAAAGTAGAACTAGAGCAATGCCAGAAAAACTATGTGGATATCCCTCCTATAGAGCTGAAATAGGAAGCTTGTGACTTAGCATCCTGAATAATTTTATAGTCTCAATCCTGAAAAAGGTAATCATGCACCCTTTTGGGTAAACAGGTAAGGGGTAAAATGGGGTAAAGTCAAGGTAAGCATAAGCAAAATGTCTTTTCAGACTAACAGCTTATGTGCACAATCCTGAGCTGTGTTCTTAAAATTAGTGAAATTATGTGGAGAGACTTCAAACTCCTACATATGTTCACCACAAATGGCTGACCTGCTACCACTTGGAGCATTTTGATGGACCTTATGACATTAAAAAATAATCCTTTTTTTTTCTAGCATCTAAGCCACTGGTTGGGGAGAACTGAATTCTTTTATTTGACTTCTCTTGCTCTTTGTTTCATTCTTGGTACCAAGAAGAGGTTTTAGCATTCCGTTTAAAAAGATACTCAACATTTTGCAAAAACTATTGGCTTTCCCAGAAGCTATTCATCTGTCATCCTCTGGTAGACTGAATAATAATAAAGCTTTAAAATATTTGTTGTAACAGTCTGATTACTTAATTGTTAAATGTGTCTTTCACAAGAGACACCTAAAGTAGAAATAGCCTTAACATGCAACAAGGGAGACAGAGGCTGGCTATTTATGTGTTTTGACCTAAAAGAAACAGGATTAGGACTGATCTCTTTTTAAGAAACCTTTAGTTTGTTGGCAAATGTATGGCATATTTAACACTCTTTGGTCCTTTAACTAATTTTAGAGCTAAGTGACAGGTGTTGAGTGCATGACCTGAGGTATCAGGGGAGGGGAAAGACTGCTTAAACACTCTGATGCAGAGGTGGGCAAAAAACAGCCCAAGGACCAAACCTAGCCTGCTAAGGGATTTTTTTCCAGCCAGGTGTGAGTCCCATGGTCCCATCCAGCCCAGGCACAGAAGGCAGCCTGGGCGGTAGCATGTGCAGTTGGTCCCCCCATCTCTGGGCACAAAGTGAAGCTGGGACAGCACAGTGGCTGGACTTGCTTCCTGACAGTGCTAGCAGCAGTAGCTCCTTCCAGCTGCCACTGCTGCCAGCCCCAGCTCCACTGCCCAGGCACACTGGCCAGTCTGCCCCACACTGGGAGTGTCACCCACGTGACAGTGTGTGCAGCCAGGTGAATGGGATGGGGCCATTGGTGAGTGAGAGTGGCCTCCAGAAGTGGGACAAATAAGTGGAGCCAGGATTGTGGGGTAGGATCACAGGGGTCTGGGGTAGAGCTGTGATCTTCTTTCTGCACATTCCTGTGATGGGCGCTGGTTCCATGGGTAGAGGTGCGTGGGAAATGGATTGCAGCTCTGCCCCAGCCCCCAGCTCTGTGCTGTTGCCACCCCTAGACCCCAGACCCCACTCTCCTTTCCTGCTCCTGGATGCAGCTCCCTGCTTACTTGTGGCCCCATCCTATTTGCCTGGCCATGCGGGCCTCTGCCAGTCTCCATGGAGACCTTGGGATCATTCAGCAGTGACAGCAAGGGGGCCTAGGCCTGGCAGAGAGCCATAATCTGCTCCCCACACACCCCTGCCTGTAGTACCAGCACCTGTTGCAGGGTCATGCAGGGAGCAGATTGTGGCTCTGCCCCAGGCCTAGGCCCTAGCCCTGAGCTGCCATGGCTCTGTGATCCCAGCTCCAGCCCTGCATGCCCATCCTGCTCCTGGATGCTGCTCCCCACCTGCCTGCACCCCACTTCCAGCCACCTGGCCCAGTGCAGAGCAACTTTTGGTGAGTTTTGGTGAGCTGTTGTGGGGGAAGGGGGTGATGACCCAGCCTGTGACAGCTCACCAAAACTGCCTAAGTGGCCCTCCGGCCCAAATAACTGTCCACCCCTGCTCTGATGTGACCCAAAGTGAGCAGCAGGCTCTTTGTTAAAACCCCTGAAAACTAGGGATGTGAAAGACACGTGAGGGGCAAGAGACATGAAGGAAATACTGCTGTCAAGGCAACCAAGGAGGGGGGAAATGGTGTGGATCACCCATAAAAGCACAGGCAAAGCTGTGGGACCATTCTCACCAGAAAAGAAGACCTGCAGACCCCCAGAAAAAGCTTCTGACTGCCTGACTAGGAGCAGACACTCTGTCCTTGGGACTATGTAAGATTTATGCAAAGTTTGTGTTGTGTCTTGACTTAGACTAAATTGTATGTTGTTGCGTTTTTGTATTTTGTTGGGTCTTAGGTAAACCTTTTCTGTTGTTTCTTTGTCCTGTGCTTGAAATTGCAAATGGCTGTGCTCAATAAATGCTCTCTTCAGAGAATGAGCTTTTGTTTTCCAAGTATTTTAGTGACTCCAGTGCCACCACCTAAATTCTAACACTAAAGTCCAGTAACAAGCTCTGAGGTATTTCTTATGGGCAGCATTATTGGTCTATAAAACCAGCCCTGACTAAAGTTCAGAATTTTTTTCTTTTCACCAGAAATCTGAGGGCCATGTGTAGAAGACAAATAGTAAAATAGTCATAGGTGAAGTTAATTTGATCAAAAATTTTAAAAGTAGATTCATGTATATTTCCATGAGCAAAGCCCTCAAATTTAAATCTCTGTTACTCAAGGCTTGATGCCAATGAAATCTAAAATGTATCATTGGACATAATAAACTCCCAATGTTTTATGTGAATAGGTGGCTAGACCCTGAGAATCTGAGGGTTGTCCATTAAGGTGATTACCTATTGTGGAATTGTAATTTGCAAGCACACAATATGTACCCATATGCATGCTATCTTCAGTTGCTAAGTTGAGAAGAACTGTGGTGATGACACAAAGCAAAGACTTCACATGACCCATCACATCAACCTACCAGAACTTTGAATATGGACTGGCTTGCTACCCTGCGCTGAGGCTCAAGCAGCTGTACTGTCACTGAGCTGAACCCCAAAAATTAAACAACAGGAATAAAGAGGAGCAATTTGAAAATGGACAGTATGGCACAAATTTTTAAAATCAGTTATTAGGGTATGAAATTAGACCTTGGTTGGACAAATGGTTTTACTAAGCTTGGAGAAAAACAAAATCCCAAGAAGCCTTACTAAAAGATGTTGATGTGCCATAGTACACACAGTACTGTTGCTAGCTCCTCAAACATAAGAATGGTTGCTTTTTGCTATTATATTGCATTTGCTTGCTTCCTAGCCCATGATGCCAGCCATTTCATGTTGTAGACCTTTAGATTAATTTTGAATATTTAGTTTGCATTGTAATAGCTTTAGTAGGCCTTGGGTGTGTCTATACATGCATTTGATGTGGGAGCAATTTACTCATAGTTTCATAGTAGCTAAAGGTCAGAAGGGACCTGAATAGATCATCTAGTCTAACCCCCCCCCCCCACTGGTTGGAGCACACGCTGGTATCACATGACCTCAGACAGGTGTTCATCCAACCTCTTTTTGAATTTACCCAGGGTAGGAGCGAGGACCACTTCCCTAGGAAGTTGGTTCCAGATCCTAGCTACCCTAACAGTGAAATAGTGCCTCCTAATCTCTAACCTGAACCTATTCTCCAGCAGCTTCTGGCCATTGTTCCTCGTCATCCCAGGTGCTGCTGGGGGCAATAGGGCCTTTCCTATTTGCTGCTGATCTTTCCTAATGAGTTTGTAGGCAGCCACCAAATCCCCCCTCAGCCTCCGTTTGCTGAGGCTGAACAAGTTCAGGTCCCTCAGCCTCTCCTCATAGGGCCTGCCCTGTTGCCTTCCAACTAAGTGGGTGGCCCTCCTCTGAACCCTCTCAAGGCAGGCCACATCCTTCTTAAAGTGCAGTGCCCAGAACTGGAAGAGTACTCCAATTGAGGCCAGACCAATGTCGCATAGAGGGGTAGTATCACCTCTCTGGACTGGCTTAAGATGCATCTTTGAATGCACAACAAGGTGCGGTTGGCTTTGCTGGCTGCGGTCCGGCATTGGCAGCTCATGTTCATCTTGGAGTTAATAATGACTCAAAGATCCCTTTCTGCGTCTGTGCTCACAAGGGGGGAGCTCCCCAGCTTGTATGTATGCTGTGGATTCCTTCTCCCTAGGTGCAGCACCCTGCATTTATCTACATTGAAGCCCATCCTATTACCATCCGCCCACTTCTGTAGTCTGTCTAAATCTAATTGCAGCCTCTCTCTCCCTTCAAGCATGCCCACCTCTCCCCACATCTTGGTGTCATTGGCAAACTTGGACAATATGTTTTCCACCCCCTCGTCCAAGTCACTGATGAAGATGTTGAACAGTGTAGGCTCCAGGACCGAGCCCTGGGGACCCCCTGCCCACATCCCACCAGGTCGAGTACGACCCATCCACCACCACTCTCTGGGTGCGCCCCGTCAGCCAATTTTTGACCCATCCAACTGTGTAGGCATCAATGCCACAGTTGCTCATTTTATTAATAAGAATGGAGTGAGAGACAGTGCCAAAGGCCTTCTTAAAGTCCAGAAAGACTACGTCCACAGCAACACCATCATCCAGGGATTTAGTTACCTGGTCATAAAAGGCCATCAGGTTGGTCTGGCGGGACCTGCCTTTGATGAACCCATGTTGATTTCCCGCGGGCATGATCTCCCCTGCTGGCCCCTCACAGATGTGATTCTTGATAATTTTTTCAAGGATTTTCCCCAAGACCGATGTGAGGCTTTATGGGCCTATAGTTTCCTGGGTCCTCCTTTCTCCCTTTCTTATAGATGGGGACCACATTAGCTAGTTTCCATTCTCTGGGCACCTGGCCCATGGACCATGATGGCTTGTACAGCCGGGCCGAGGGCACAGCAATGACCCCCACCAGCGCCCTCAACACCCGTGGGTGGAGGGCATCTGGGCCTGCAGATTTAAAAACATCCAGCCCTTCCAGGAGATCCCTAACTACTTCTGCGCAGACCCGAGGCCTGGCAGCGCTATCCTCAAGATTGCCCCTACCTGTGGTGGGAGAGCTGTCTTGGTTCCTGTCCAAGAAAACAGAGGCAAAGAACTTGTTAAAAATTTTGGCTTTCTCATCTGGTGTAGCCACCAGTAAACTACTCGCGAGTTAAAGCTCCTGGGCAGGCTTCTCCATATGCAGGCTTTTACTTCTACTAATAGCAGCAAACTGTTCCCGCTTCCCGGGGCCCTGGAGGTTCCAGCCACAGCTGCATGTGGCTGGAGACCTGGGTCCTACTCCTGCAGAACTGACATCTGCAAGGCTGCAGCCGTGGGCAGCGCCAACCCTGAGGCTGCATCCCAGCTGCCAACTGTGACCTCTCCTCTGAGTGCAGCTGCAGGGCCTGCAGAGCCATGAGAAAGATGTTTGTGAAAGTTTGCAGCATTTCTGAAATGAGATGCTCTGTACCAGGGGCCTGTGCACTGACCAACCTCAGATCTGGGATTGTGGTTGCACAGGTGCCTAGGGCCACAGTAAGTCAGCCAGGCAGGCCTGGGCTCAGGTGGCCACCAGCCAAGCCCTGGTCCCTGCTTGATCCCCAGGGACCAGCAGGTTGTTGGGTGCTAGCTGCAGGCAGCCTGCCTCCCCTGCCTCCTTCCTAGGCCAGGTCAGGTCAGGCTTCTGGAGGCAGCTGCTCCTGCAGCTCCAAACACCACTCCCTGCCCCTTCTTCTCCTGCAAACCAGCCTGTTCCCTGTGCTGCCACCAAGCCCATAGTGCCTGGGCTTGGGAGGCATGGGGCTCCTAGATGACTGGGATGTGGAGCTGCCTGCACCCCACTCCCCACAGAAGGCCTCTCCAGGGAGTTGCCCTGGGGCCAGCACCCACCCCCTGCAGCCACTTTGTGCCCCAAGTGTACCCCTGCTGTGCATGTCCTGGGTGCAGGGTGAGGAGCTGTTTCCAGATGGAAGAGTGCCTGAGCCATTATGCCCTGCTGCTGCTGATGGCCATGGTGCCCTGGGTGCATCTGCACACCTGGCAAGGGACCCTGAGCTTTGCCAGCATGGTTGGCAAGCCCACACTGCCCTCCAACCTCAACCACTACCTGGAGAGCTACCTGTGGCTGTGCTACATGTCCCTGTCCCCCACAGCTGAGGAGGACATCACTGCCAGCATTGATGAATTCCTTAGCATGTGAGAGGCCCATACCCCTCTAGCTGCAGGGGCACAGGCTGTACAATAAAGTTTCCCACTGTCTCTTGTCTCCCTGTGTGCTGTGGGGTGGGAACCAGGGGCCAGGCAGGGGAGCATGGCCTGGCTGGGCAGAGAGTCAGGGATGGGGGCTGGTGGCAGGGGCCAGGGCAGGGAGGTCCCTCCTCCCAGTGCAGGGCTTACCATGTGGGGCTGATGTGCCTGGTGGCTTTGGTCAGTCCCAGCTGGTGGCAATGGTGTGTGGCTCCTGGGAGACTCATCAGTTGGAGGGGGACAGTGTGTAGGTCCCTGGTCAAGGGCCTCCCCCCAGGGAGGACCTGGTGCTGCTGGTGGCTGGTGGTGACATGGCTGGCTGCGCTTCATGGCTGGGGTGATTTCTGTGAGCTGTCAGGGCAGGCTTTGGCCTGGGCTCCCCGAGCTACTGGTTTAGGTTGGGGGCAGGGAACTTGGTGGGACAAGCTGCTGGAGGCCCGAGGGGCTGTCCCCCAGTGACACATCACTGTGAGTGGCAGGCCAGAGTAGGGGCCTGGGCAGGCCACCTGTGTTGCAGTATACAGCACGGCTGTGGCCTGGGTCCTGGGGTGTGAGGATGCCAGTCAGCTGCCACATAATGAGCACAGACTTGTGGGCACTCCCCAACTGATGGTTGTAGTAGGTGATGGTCACCCACTGTGCCCACAAGGCCTTGTTCTTTATGCAGCTCTGCCATGCTGACTGGTCATGCCTGTGCTCTTGCATCCAACCTTACAGTCCCTTATAGACCTGGCTGTTGGAGCACTCAGCCCACATGAACTGCTGCTGCACCTGTGCCTCAGCCCATGGCACCATGAGGTTGCCAGTCTCTTCCATCAACAAGTTGGGGTCCTGGGACATGGTGTGTGGTGTCAGCTATTGGGACTCATTTGGCTCTCTGGGCCTTTGCATGGAGGTCCCTGTTAGGCCTGTGTGAAATGGCTAGTATTTGCTTCGGATTCAGATTCAGATTTGGCTGATTTAGGGGACAGTGATTCGATTTGGTGATTCGAATCACTGTCCCAAATTGATTGAGTCTAATCTGATTCAGAGATTCAGCTGCTGCCCAATCAGCTGAATCTCCAAATCAAACAGGCCCCATCCCCTGCCTGCTCTCCCAGTCTTATCAACGGCTGCTCTGCCTGGCCTCAGCATCCTGGCCCTTTAAAAAAAAAAAAAGCCCTGCACTCACCAGCTCCTGCCAGGTGTGTGTGGGGGGGCAATCCCTGCTTCCCCCCATTGCCCCATGCTGCATGGGGAGCTCTGCCATTAGCCCCCACCCGGTGTCCCGGCCCCAGCATCTGTGCTCTTTAAAAAAAAAAAAAGCCTTGCACTCACTGGTTCCTGCTGGGAGGAGGGCAATCCCCACTGCTCCTCACTGCCCCACACTGCATGGGGGGCCCTGCCACAAGCGCCCATCTTCTGCCTGCTCTCCCAGCCCCACCCCATGGCTGCTCCACCCAGCCCCAGTGTCCCAGCTCTTAAAAAAACAACAACCAGCAAATATAACTTCACTGGAATGAGTTAAAATCAATTTTCAGTGCTGTTATATAGGAGGTTTAGGAGCAGCTAACAGATAGCAGAATTGCAGAACAAAGGATAGTTTGATTGGTGGAATATCAAGACCATTAAAAAGCGACATTCCCCAATGAACATTCTTCCTGGTTCTCTAGATATTCCTGATTCTCACTCTTTGGTAAGCAGCTTTCCTAGTGCATTGTACTCTCAAAATTCCCATCTTTTGAGAGATTGGTGTTGAGGCAAAATTCTCCCATTCTAGTCTTCCCTTGGATAGTGGTTAATAATCTAATCTGCCTGACCTTGTGCTTGGCCCAGAAGCCAAGAGATTTTTTAACTATGTACATGGCCCTGGCACAGGTGGAGTGACAGGGCAGAGAGATACCAGTCAGACCTCTAATTGCAACATATTTACTTTCCTGTTCCAAAGCCTGGCTTTATTTCCTTCACATTTTCACAGTGGCCATATTTCATCACCTCTTTCTACCTTTCCTGATCCCTTTCAGTTTTAGGAACATCACCCACCCTTTTGATTGCAATGGGATATGAACAGGAAACCAATGAGGGAGCTGAGCACAGGTGTTGCCAGTACAGTGTGGCTCACCTTCCTCAGATGGCAGTAGCTGCACTTAGCACTAGCTACAATTTTTCACTTGACCTCCAAGTTAGCTCTAAGAACAGTGGGCCAGATCCTCTACTGGCATAAACCAGGGCAACTCTTTTAACTTCCACAACTAAAAGCAATGAGCTTCTATCAGTCAAAGTTCTGAAACAACTCCCAACCCCTTTAACACACGTTTAATTGTGTTTGAAGAAAGTTCATTCAGTACATCTGATGCCCACAGCAGTCAGAATTCTGGACAAGCCCCCACTCCAGAATGGTTACCATCTTTTTTTATCACATACACGACATGCTGAGTGGTGAAACAAGAGGACTCCATGCTTCTCCAAACATGCCAAGACCTCTGTTCAGAGAACATTTTGCAGAGGAGCTGCAATTGACAGCAAGGATGCCAGCCATGTGCTTGTATGGTGCTTCTTCCCCTGCCCTCTTTTCTCCAATCTCCATGCAGGTCACTATATTTGTCTTTTTAATAATTTATTTATAATTACAATATCTCCTATGCCAATATCTGCTGACTTATTGGGTCCAGAGATTAATATTACACAACCTTTCCCTAGGTAAATGGCCTTTAGTGCTGGTGTGATAACAGGTTCAAAAGCTGTATCTATAATATGCAGACAAATGCACCTCTCTTCTTGGCGGCTCAGTAGGAGCCTCCACTTAGCCTTTGTTTGTGCCTAAGAGGAAACTTCTCTATGGGTGCCTATACATGAGCCGGGAGGCTTCTCTGATGCGCTGTAATTACAGCATGTAAGAGCAGACTCAACTAATTGAGCAGACTCAACTAATCAAGTAATAACCACGCTCTGGCCAGCCTCTGCATATTGCGTATCAGCATCCCCACAGTTCAAAATGGCAGCAAAGGCACTTTATCTAAAGCCATTTTGAAGCATGGGGACACTGATACAGGGAATGCTCTCAGAGTCACTCTACTTAAAGTGCCCCCCACTCCTGGAGTATATGAAAAAACATTCTATATTTCCTATTACTGTCTTGATTCTCTACACTCCCATTGTCTTTGTTAAGTCCAATTTATAATGCCTGTAAGGGGAGCAAATGCAGATAGAAAAGGAGCAATGAACTTTCAAGAAATACAGAATCCTCTCCCAAGGTATCAAGTTTTCCAATAGTTGTTCAGTAAAGGTTTATGTGGCCTGCCAAGATCTTTATGGGTAAGATTTACAGCACCTACCATTTTGCTGACAACTGTAATATGCTGTCCCAAGGACAGCTGCTCTATATTAGTGCAGGAATCAAATTTAAAACATTACTTAGTTTTGGAAAAGATTATATTCCACATCATTGGAAACATTAGAAATATATATCTTGTTTGCATCAATCTGACTATTACATATTTAGGCAGGGAATGGAAAATACAGAAATATGAATAAATAATTATAAAAAATCTAATTATGTAAATTTATCAAGCATTTTTTTTTTTTACTCATTGTCCTACTCTCCCACAGCTCAGGACTTCTTTTCTCCATGAGACCCCAGTGGCACTTCCCCAACACACTCTCTTTCCTGACTCCTTGTAGCCCTGGGGCTTTTTTTGCCACCTATTTCAAGTTGAAGAGAAATGACATGACAGCAGGGATGCTTTGCTCCTAGGTCTGGAGTAGAACTCCTGCCCAGAACTGCGCCCACCTGCCTAGCATTGCAAAGAGCAATGTCTTGTACCATCTCCTGCACAGAAACTCCTCCTACAGGTGCTGAATCCCATGATTTCTCAGGTAACTCTTGTGAGTCATCACCATTGCCTCTCCTAGTTGCTGTGAGGTGGAAGCCCCTTCCCTTTTACTGCCATAAGTAAGGAGCTGTTAACTGCTTCCCTGCAACCACTACCCCATCACAATCCTTTGTACCTGCTCCCCTCTTCCTATCCTCAGTCTATATCCTCTTGCCTCCCCCAATTTTCGTCCTGCTTCCAATGTCCCACTTTCCCACTATTTGCAGGGTTTCCATAGTTCCTTCCAATCCTTGCTCTAACGGTTCACTGCCTCTTCCCAACAGTGCAATGTCTACCCTCCTGTACCAGAGAGTGGTGGACATTTTTTTCTTTAGGGATGACTTCAATATAACTGTAAACAGAGGCAGCGGCTACCTGTACTAATGGCATCATTAATAATTTGGCCATCACTATGAATCACTGACTCTGTTGATACTCTTTCATACAGTCTGGTCAGAGCCCATCAGAAGGCAACCAGTGCCTGAAGTGGTAAAGCTTAAGTCTCTTCAGTTTCATTTTTTCCTGCATCCTGTCAAACATTCTCCTCCTACCACCTATGTAGGTGCTGCAACTTGACTTGGCTTCTGGGGTCCAGCCCTAGTCTTGCCCTTTCAGGCCCTGGTTTTGCCATTTTGGGCTTCAGGCCCCTGGCCCATGGTCTCACTTCTGTTGGGCTCTGGGCTTAGCACTCCTGGCTTAGGCCTTCCCTTGCTCACCCTCTTGGGATGTGCACCCTTGGCCCCGCCTCTGCCCTGTCAGGCCACTGGGCTCCTTGATCTTGTTTCTGCCATGCTAGGGCACTACTGGGATCTCCTCCCTCCCAATAGTTCCAACCCAAACTGCCCGTGAATCAAGCAAAAACATAAATACTCTGGCTAAAACTAAAAAACTCTTAGCTCACTGGCTGCATACCAAAACCCGTATCCATCCTCAGTCCTAGTCCCCTGTCAGCCCTCAGCTCCTTACTTGCTGCTTCTAGATGTAGCAGGATCAAAGCCAGTCACCTTTTGCTGCAGAGATCTTGCTACAGCTGTCTTGCTGTAGAGATCTTTCCTCTGGAAGTGGGAGAATCACTTCCTGGGTCTTGCTTGAGATGCATCCATAAATGCAAGCCAGAGTTTGCTTTGCTGGCTGCGGCATTGCATTGGTGCTCATGTTCATCTTGTGGTCAATCATGACCCCCAAGTCTCTTTCAGCTGTGGTGCTACTGAGTGTGGCACTGCTGAACCTATAAGTATGATGTGGGTTTTTTCTCCCGAGGTGGAGCACCTTGCATTTCTCCATGTTGAATGCCATCAGGTTTTGATCCACGCATCTTGCGAGCCTGTCCAGGTCGACCTAAATGGCCAGCCTATCCTCTAGCATGACCCACTCACTCTGACCCATCCCTTTCCTGCCTTCCCTCCTGCAGCTAACCCCATTCAGCTGCCTGAGGCTTTTTCTGCTTTAGTTTCTCCTCTTAAAGTAACAGGAGCCTCTGGGACCTATTACAGTCCCTAACCCCATATCTGAGTGAAGTGGTTGAGTGCAAGCTACAGAGCTGCTAATTATATAATGGGGACCCTGTCCCCTAATTGGAAGAGAATTTGAGAAGGAAAAGAAACTCAGGAAAAAAATCATTAAGGTTCACATTTGTGGGAGCCCAGCAGGGGAAATAATGCTGAAAGGAAATCAGCACAGATTCATTGCAGGTAGATCGTGCCTGACTAACCTTGTTTCTTTTTATAACCAGGTCACAGAATGCTTAGACACAGGAGTAGAGGTAGATGTCATGGAGTCCCACAAGGCTCAGGCTTAGCCATCTACTTTACTTCTGTTTTTGTAGTAGTGCAAGGGAACCGGAGTGTCCCAATGACTCTTGCTTCTCATCTTCCATAAATTAAATTTAATTGACTCTATTAGATACCTCCATTCAGGAGTGAATTTCTGAAAAGAAGCATTTTAGCTGGGCAGACCACTACCTCATAACATCAGTCTAGATCATTTTTAAGCGAACATTAGTGAAAAAAATAAGTGTTTGAGGTGTTTCTGTATCTTAGGCTAAATGACATATTAATGCAATCCCTCAAATCACTTGTTTTAACTGGACAAATAATTTAAGCAATTATTTATTTGTGTGGGTGCTGGGTCGTAGAATTTACAAGGTCTTGTCACGATAGAAAGGCACAGATCACAAACATGTTAAACAAATCATTTTATCACTATTTTTGTCAAGGATATTCACAGTTTTGCAATAATCTTCCAATTCAATGGAAAGTTACAAATACCTGCAGTATGGTTAATGGTTTACAGATGTTGACTGAGAAAAATATATAAATTAATATTTTTCCTGCAATCTTTCTGGTACTTTTGAATCATCCTTCACCACCCCATAAGCTGCAACCATGAAGTATATAGCATTAATATCTCTTATTTTTCTCTTCACTTTTGCTGCATCCAAGGATCTGAAAAGATTTGCTCGAGAGGCAGGTGAGAAAGATTTGCATTAACTATTTGTTGTGTCCTTGCAAGGTTTGTAGCATTACTTCAGTGCTTATATTTTTTGTATTGAACTTTGCAGAATTTCAGAACTAAACTTTATGGTTATTGTTCCAAAGTCCATTCAGATCAATGAAAAAATACCCGTTGACTAACATGGGTTTTGAATCAAATGTTATGCCAACTGGATTTTTGAATAAAGAGAAATCTTTGTAGGAAAAGTCTACTTTCTTAAAAAGCTTTTTTTTTCTTCTTAAATGGAAAACCTCCAAATCTAAAAACTTTAATTGAAACTTTTTTATATTTTGACTGAACAGCCTCCACTTGCAGCAAAAATATCTACTGCATTTTGGCTTTGGCTGCTTTTAATAAAAAGTGAAAACTATCTGCTTAAAATAATATAAACATACTAATATTTGCTTTCTGCTGAACTTTTCAGTGTGATCCCCACTCATTATCCAACCAGCTCAAATAATTGTGTGCTGCCTCCCCAAGTTTTCTTCATTAGCTTCAGTTGGGGGGTGGGGGGAGTAGGGGTTATTCTTCACTTCCAGAAACATAACTAGTCCTCCTAGGGTGTGTCTACACATGCATAAAATCTGGGAGCAGTTTACTTATGAGTAAACTACTTAAGACTAAATGCTTCCAGGCAGGCGTCTACATATGTAAGGAAGTGGGGGCAGATTTGCTCCTAAGAGCAAAAACTCCTCTCACTTCCAGAGGCCCTTCAATGGGCCACTGCCACCACCATGGGGAGCTCTAGGCTCCCCCTGGGTGCTAGCCTAGGGGCTGGCAGGGAGCACTGGGCCAGGACACAGCTGTCTCCTGGCCAGGGCTGAGACACTGCTCCCTGCCCCTGAGGGGCTGCCTGCTGCTGGGGCAGGGACAATGTCCCCCTGCCCTGGCAGCAGGGAGTTCCCATCCCTGGCTCCCTGATCAGGGCAGGGGACTTGGAAAGAGTTGCAGGGCAGGGGTAGGTCCTAGCCCCCTGCCCCGATCTGCCAGTGGGGCAGCTAGCACCAAGCTCCCAGCTGGGCAGTGATTCCCTGCCCAGCCAGGGGTTTGTTACTAGCTGCCCCACTGATGGCTCAGGGCAGGGGCTGGGATCTGCCCCACCCCTGCAGCTCTTTCCAAGCCCTGCACTTCTTGGGTGAGAGGCTGGGGCCTGCCCCTGACCAGGACAGTTCCTAGCCCCAGTTCTGCAATTGCGCAGGGTGTGGGCTGGAGAGACTGTTCCCCGATCAGCTCTGCAATTGCAGAGCTGGGTGGGGAAAAGGTTGGGGAGCTTGTTCCTCGCTCATCTCCATGAGCACAGAGCTGTGTGGGGAACAGGCTAGGGAGCTTGTTGCCTGCTTTGCTCTGTGAGTGTGGAGCTGGGTGGGGAATGGGCTAGTGAGGTTGATCCCTGCTTAGCTTCATGAGTGCAGAGCTGGATGGGGACCAGCTCCATGCTCATGGAGCTGAGCAGGTAATAGGCTTCCCAAACCATTCCCCACCCAGCTCTGTGATCATGGAGCTGGGAGGGGAACAGGTTCCCTAGCCCCCGCCAGCAGGGAGCTCCCAGTGCCAACTCCATGAGAGTGGGGCCAGTGCTGGGAGATCCTCATCTCCCAACCCGAGCCACACTACCGCGGAGGTTGGGCTGGGAGATAAGGATTCCCTAGCCCCACACTACCCAATCACAATGGCAAAACAGGGGCTGGAAGATAAGAATCTCCCAACCCGCACTTCCCAATCGTGATCTTGGAGCAGGGGGCTTGGAGCTTCCTGGTGCTGGGCCAGGGGGACATAGTCCCTGCCTGGGCTTCAGTGGCAGAGCCTGCCCTGGCAGCAGGCAGCTCCCAGGGACAGGGAGAAATCTCCTGCCTCTAGGGGGCTGGCTGAGTGGGAACAGATTTACTCTCAGTCAGGTGTCTATGTAAGCGCTATTGCGCAGTTAGTAATCACAAGTAAATTTGGTACTTGCATTTTAGCAAATTTACTCACAATTAGTGCGGTTTACTGCACAGTAAGCATGTATATGTAGATGTAAATGCTTACTGTGCAGTAAACTACACTACTTCACAATAAAGTGACTTGTGTAAATGCTCTCCTAGGGAAGAATGGGGTGCATATTGCAAAGATGGTTGCATTGTAGTGCTGGGTTAAAATTTCCCAACCACACACACTGCAGCAGTTTGTGGGATGCTTCCAGAGCAGCAGCACTGTATAACTGGAAGTACATCCATGCCAAATATAAAAGTTTATCTGATGCCTGCTTCTCCCAAAGAAAACCTGTGATTTGCATACAGTGAACTAGGAATTCAGAGCAACTGGACTCTTGAATTTGAATGAAAACCTTCCAACAACATTCTTTAAAAATCAAATGGTGACTATTTCTTCTCCTTGGCTAATACCGACGGTAGTGGCTATAACCCAAAGGCTACATTTCCCAATAGAGAGCAATATTTGAGATACTACACTTTTTCTTGTAACTTAAATGGAAATCCACATAGGCAATTAACTGTTAAATCAGAAACATACCAGGTTGTATTTACTATAAGCTATAAATCAGAAACGATATACAAAGTTTATTTACTTAGCCTGTGTTTTGGCCAGGCTAATTAGTAGTAAACAGATTAAATTATTTGCATTGTTTTTAAGGTATGTATGGGTATACAATCCATTCAGTTAGGGTACATTTTTGCGGTGTGATAGCTACTCAATGGGCAAATGCCCATGTGCATCCTTTTTCTCCACAGTAGATAGAAGGTAGCTCACATCTCTGTGAAAATGGATAAGCTACTTCACATTTACTGTAGAGTAACCAGTGTGCACATAAGTAGGTGCTGTGAACTTGCCAAGGTGATGTTAGTTTACATGCCAGTGTACTTCACAGTAACCTGTGTGCCCATGCCCTAAGCCTGCCCCCTTTGCAGTCAATTGAAACTCTCCCACTCAAATGGAGTTGCAAATCCCAACCCCATGGGCTCCAAACATCTTTGCTAGAGGGGCAGGATTCCAGACATGTGGGATATGTAAGTGTGAACCTTGTTCTTGTCTTTGTTCCCCAGAACACAAAAGCGAGATAGCCCACCGTTTCAACAACTTAAAGGAAGAGAATTTTGAATCAGTGTAAGAGACTACATGAATTACAATTTGTAATGTCAATATTGTACATGTTTTGATGTGGAAAATGTGATAAGCAATGATAAAATAAATATAGCCACAAAACCAGGGAAAACGACTGAAGCAATAGCCTTCTAAATATCAAGCCAGACAAAATATATTTGCAGCTTCCTAGAATCCTGAAGCATTCACAAGTAAGGCCACTTTCCTGATGACTGGGCTAGTGGAAATATCACTCACTAGTGTGTTCCTGGTACGAGCCTGAACCTGTACATACCCCTCCCTCCCCCCCCATGCATATCAGGCCTTGCAGTTCAGAGGATTTGCTAACCACTGATGGGTGGAAGGACACATAATGCAGGACACATAGTGAAATTCATTGGCCTCTACAGGCATAAATCAGCTAGACCAGTGGTTTTTTATGGGAAAGGGGGGAGGTAGTGGCAGGTGAAGATGAATAGAGACAGGCAAAAACCACCTCAGAAACCTTTTTGGGAAGCAACTTTCTATTATCAATTAATTTTATTAATGGCAATAATAATTTATGACATTTGCAAGTGTCCTGGTTACAAGTAACAGGAAACACACAGATAATTAAAACCCAGCTGAACCTGCTTTTGCTCCATGTAAGGTTGTTGATATGGAGATGAGGCTTAAAACACAAAACAATACATGCATGAATTGAGGGGGAAGGAACTAAAATGGATGTAGATTGTGATATTATGAGTTTAGGGTTACTCAGCTTCTACATGAAAGTCATTTGGATGCACAGTCTTGCTCTCACGTTCTTAGTATTGTCCACAGAAAATTGTGTGCACCTGTACCAAAGACCCTTAGAATATTTGGTCCCCACCAACTTTATTCAGAGAATTTTAATCAGCGGTCCTCTCTCAGCTTTCGTTGCCATGGATTGAAGCAAATATTCTGAATTCAACCTTGCATGTGAAGAAAGGGGCTGTTTTTAAAAAAAAAAAATCACCTTTAAAATTTTGCCTTATATTTCAGTACCCTGATCACATTTGCTCAGTACCTCCAGAAGTGCTCCTATGAATCCTTAAATAAACTGGTGAAGGTTGTTGTCGATCTTGCACATACCTGTGTTGCCAATGAGGATGCACCGGGATGCACAAAATCAGTGGTAGGTAAAACATCCATGGTTCTGTTTCTTCTCTATTTGCACTGCAAACACAACAGCATGATACAGCAGTGAGTTGTTAAAATAATACTGCAATACTGTAATGAATACTGTGACCTGTTTAAAGCTTTCTTTTTTGATATTACCAATAAGACACTTGGCAGGGTGTATATTCTAAAATAACAGGCTTATCCTATGTAAGAATGGAGTATTTCAAAATACCTTCATGACTCAGTAGCTTATGTCCCACTGACTTCCTCTGCGATATAAACTCCTGAGTCACCAGAGGCCAGATATTTGAAGATATTTAAAAGCCTAGAAATGGATGTCATCATGTCAAACATAGTGCTTGCTAGAAGGAAACACTGGCCCTGTCAAATGGGTGGCAGAGTGCACAGTTGTTACTGTGCAGGTTTTTAGTACTTGCTTAATCAAGTACTAAATGACTGCACAGTAACCAGCATTACTGTGCATTACCATCCCTGCACGGTTCTTTTTTTATACTACCGTGTATAGTATTATTATTCTAATAATACTAGAATACTGCTGTGCAGTACTGTCACTGTCATGGCTAGTGCCCGCCACCCCTACTGTGTGGTAGCAATGAGCCTGTTGCTACTGCACAGTAACATCTCATGTAAATGTGCCCACTGGTCCAAGTTACAACTTTTAGCTCTAGTACCAGATCTCAGAGATGTCAATCCAAGTTAAAATGCTAGCCAGTGCTTCCTGATCATAAGGAACTGAAGTGATCAACTAAGGTAATATAGCTATTGGGTCTGTCAAACGATTAAAAAATGCGATTGTGAATAGTTGTGCAAATAAAAAAATAGTCACAATTAATCACGATTTTAATTACACAAGTAAAAACTCAAACATTATGCACAGAAAAACTCAGAATTATGCAAAATTATGCAGGTACTTTGTATGGTTGTGGGATGCCTGTAGGAGGGAATTTGTGAAGGTGTTGGGGGCTGTGGATGTGTGTGTGGCAAAGGCAGCAGAGTGCAGAGCCCTGGCCTGCAGCAGGCAACCCACCCTCACCTTGCATGCAAATCTGAGGGGCATGTGCTCACATGCCTCCCTCAGGGGTGCACCCAGTGGCGGGGAGCCGCCCCCACCCCTCCATGCACACCTGGATGAGTCACCCACATCTCTGTCCCATGATCTGCCCTGGCTCTGGGTCCCATTGACCCCAGCCGCTGCCTCACTCTCTCCCTCACTGTGTGGGCCTCAATTTGCCCCCTCACCCCTTCCCTCTCCCCTGCCACCCCTTCCTTCTCTCTGCATCCCTCCCTCTCCACAGACTTACTGGCGTGGCCCTGCTCTCCATGCAGTGTGCAGGCTGTGGCTGCTTGTGTGTATCTGTGTCTGTGTCTGTGTCTGTGTCTGTGTCTGTGTGTGCTTCTCCCCTCCTCTGCTGCAGCTGCCCAGAGCCTGCGCCTGGGCTGCTCTGCGGTCCTCTGTGTTGACACCTGTGCCCTGCTGAGTGGAACGGAGCCTGGGCCCAGGCTCCAAAACCACATGTGCAATTAACGCATTACAAAAACTAATGCAAGAACCAATTAACACATTAATCATGCGCATTAACTGTGATTAACTGACAGCCTTAATAGTCATTGGTTATAGAATTCCAAAAACATCCAGAAATGAACTGAATATTTGAACCAGTTTTGTTTTCAGTCATGGATCTATGACAATTTTTATTGAAAAAGTCATAGAGTATGTTCAGCTGTATCTTCTGTTAAAGAAACTTAAATGAGTTTTCAAAATGAAGATGTACATCACGTTTTCCATAAGCAACCTTAATGCTGACCCTTGGCAATGTATGTATTCTACCCCTCTCACTTTAGCCTGCTATTTTCTTGGATGAGATCTGCCAAATACAAACGCTTCATGATTCATATGGGGAGATGGCTGACTGTTGCACTAAAGCTGACCCTGAAAGAAACCAGTGCTTTCTGTCATTCAGAACAGCCTACCCAACATTCATTAAACCATTTGAAAAACCAGAACCTGAGGCAGTGTGCAGAGAATTTCATGAGGACAAGAAGTCATTCCTGGGACAGTAAGAACACTGAATTTTACTTTATATAGAGATATTCAGCAAGGTACATGAGATACTCTGATGCACAGGACCACATGGTAAAACATTTGCCTCTAATTAACTTGGAAATAGTTGTACATGCATGTTACAAACAGTCTATTACTTGTGCAGATGTTTGAATAAGCATCTGGTCAAACTCCTTCAAAATTGAACTTCTGATGAAATGTTCACTCAATTCTAGGATTGTTTTTCCATTTGGAATGTTTTTCAAGTGAAAAATTACATTTCTTTAGATACACATATTTGTGGAAATGTGTCCAGAAATTTTGACTTTAGGGCAAAAAAGGAACCTTACCCAGTAATTTTTCTAGTTTTGCTTTCCCACTGCCTATTCTTTCACCCTGCCCTCCTCCCCCCACTTCCATTTTATTATTGAAAACAATAAGACAAAAACAATCCACAATGAATTGAGTAGCTGAAAAAAAAGAAAGAAATTTGCCCAATGGCAGTCATTAGTTAATCCTACTTAGGACATGGTTGGATGCAATCTATATGTATCATTGGTTGGCATGCCACAAGGAAAGTCTTGTTTTCTAAAAATAGAAGTTGTCTCAAAAATGATTTCTATAGATTTGATACTTTTTTTGCTGAAATATGTGTGTTTGTATGTTTCTTTAATTACAGCTACATCTATAGGGTTGCAAGAAGATTTCCTTTTGTTTATGCCCCTACAATTCTTGCCTTGTCTATTGACTATGAGCATGCAGTTGAAACCTGTTGTGCAAGAACTGACATTGGTGCTTGTTTGGATGAAAAGGTATTCAGATTTTCCATGTAAAACACCAAGTGGTATATGGATTATACACTAACATTTACCTTCTGACCTACAGAATTGTTTGTTTTACAAATTTAGGTGTAAGAAAAAACTGTCAGCTTTATGAGTATTTAAGTTTCTTTCTGTCATAGTTGTTTTCGATAACTTCTTAGAAGCTTGGAATTAAAACAAAATTAAAACAAAAGCCTTCCTGATCACTCTCACAATTGCTGCATAGTACCCATACTTGTTAGGCTCTTTTTTGAGCCGTGCACATGAATGACAGATCACTGGGAATGAAGTTAGTGGTTTATAAAAATGACAAGGAAAATCTTTACATACTATTGTGAAAACCCTTGCAAGGTTTTTCCAAGCTATGTCATTGCCCAGAACTGTCATTATTTCTGAATTTTTCAGAAAGTACTTTGATTTTAGTGCAGCATTACAATTTGTGGTAGATGACCATTTTTATTATTTGTGTGAAAGTTTGTCATACTACAAATGGAGTCTTGTATTAACATGCACCTGATCTTTCTCAGAAAACTACTTAATTGAAATGGCAAGTTGCAACAGACTAGGCTGCAAAAATAGTTAAAGGAATTTCACATTCTACTAATTTCACGATATTTCTCATGAAAAAGGGATATATTTTCTACAATCCCCCCCCAACAAAAGCAAAAAAAACCCTCCATAGTTTTATGTCCCTTTCTGAGCCTGTTTTGTCTACCAGTTATTAGCATTGCTCAGAAGTAGCAAGGGAAAGGTCCTGGAGTAATCATCTAGGGTAAGAAAGCAGGAAACCTGGTCAGTGCACATGTGCAAAAGAAATAAATATTCCTTTACATCCTGGGAAGTCATCTCTGCAACTTTGGTCCAGGCATGCAAGAGTAAACAGGAACTGTGATCCTATTACCACATGCCTCAAGCTCGTGAACAAGGAGTGGGTGGGAGGAACCAGGTAATGGATAGTGGCCTGGTTCTGCTCTGTTTGCACTGAGTGTGCATGGACGAGAGAGACAAATTTGCTTGGTGTAGACCAGCAAAAAAATGTCCCTCTGCATGGGGTTTCTGGTAAAAATTACTGTCTAGGCCTTTGTATATTTTGAATGTTATGGGCTAGGTTGTGTCTTCATTTGTATGCAGGCCCCGGTGGCTTCAGTTTGACTGTCTGGGTGTAAGACAGATTCACCTGACTCCCTAAAAGTTTAGGGCTGTGTCATTTCATTGAAAACATTAGGAATACTTAGTTGCAGTGCAAGGTGCAACTCGGAGAGAAAGTGAGAGAGAGTGTTTGCACACAGACATATATGCCAACAGTTAGCCATTTACAATCCAGCAGTTCATATAAGAACTGTTGGTGCTTGGGCTCTCACCATTTAATCAGGAAAAAGCTCTAGGTGTTTCTAAGTTTCTTCCATTAAGTGTGACCACTTCATCTCACAAGTTGTTTCTTCTATGGTAGGTCACTGCCCTAAAGGACAGAGCCAGACAAATTGACAAGATACACACATATAATTGCAGAGTCTTGAAGACGTTTGGAAAGAGAATTTTCAAGGCAGAGTAAGTGTCTTTGCCACTATTTTACAACAAAATAAACTGGTTGTCCTAAAATCATAAATATTCACTTCTGATGCCTTTCTCTGATGTATCCGTGTAACTCCTTTGCACTTACTGGGTTTGAGGATCACCCTCATAATAATGTCAAAAGAATTTCAATTCCAGAAGCTATTCTTTACTTTGCATAAAGATGAAACCAGAATAGTCTTTTGCCAAATCTGGGCCTGTTCTTGCAGTGCTGTCTGAACACAAGACCTATTTACTTCAGTGTGTAATAGAATTGCAGCTTAGTTTTTGTAGACAGCAAAGGGGAAAAGTGCATATTCTTTGCTGACGGGGATTGTGAATGGAAGGCTAATTATCTGGAAAAAACAAACAGCTTTAGAGTACAACTCGCTTTGTGGCAGCTGTGGCCTTATGTAAGATTGCATAATTTGCCTCAGAATCAGATACTTTGATGTGTTCCATGTACATATTGTCAAATTTGTCCTACATGTGAAGCTTACATGTGATAACTCAAAAATATGAGGTTGGGGGTTTATTTGGTAGCCGTGTTGGTCTGAGACAAAAAGAAATGCAAAACTCTAGAACTCTTGGTTCAGAGATGATACTTTTATTAGACTGACTAAGAAATTGCAGGGGAAATGCCTCTTTTTATAATATGAATATGAAGTTGGGCACTTTTGGGAACAGTTAAACAAACCCAGACTCTAAACCTGGAATCAATGAGCATGCTATGCATTGCAGAACAGTCCGTCAATTTTAATGCTGTTAGGGCCCAGTGAGGTCTTTCTTCTGATTTAGTCTGACCTCCTGTGTAAACACAAGACTGATTTCTTTCAGTGACCCCTACAACAAGGCTAGCAAGTTAAGGTTTATCTACAGCATCTTTGAGAGAGATTGGTAACCTCAATTTAAAGCTGCTAAGTACAAAAAAAATTGTCAAAGCCCCATAATTTAGAGCAACCTCAGTTTCAGTGATTTGCAACTTTTGTTTTCAGTGCTGAGCTTTGCATCAGACAGAGGTGTTTCTGATTTTTATCTGTTTCTTCAGCACTCTTGCTTTGATTAGCCAAAAATATCCAAAGGCTCCATTTACAGAGATTTGCAAAACAGCAGAGGATATTTCTGATGAACACAAGGAATGTTGTGATGGTGACATGGTAGAGTGCATGGATGACCGGGTAGGTTCATTTATTTATTTATTTTTTCAAAGTATTGACATAGTCGAAGAACTGGGATGGATGCCATCTCTTATTGCCTATTTACTTACAGCTCTTCATCTTCACATTCCAGGACTGAGTGGCTACATCCTTATCTCTTATAGGTTCAGGGCGAGATCCTTAGGTGGGTTGTATATGACATGGTATATGACATGATAATTCTCCCTAAATTGAAGCGGTGGCTTTTTAAAAACACTGCTTCAGTTTAAGGCGAAGTAAACCCCTGTGTTGTATACATTCATGTCAGACCTCGATCCTTACCTGCCTCTCCAGCAGTGGGTAGAGGAGTGCAAGTTGCTGGTGGGCAGAGTGGTTCCTGAGCTGTAGGTGTGTGTGGGGGGGTGGTCTGGTGCTTCCCTCCACGGCAGCGGGGGCCCCTCCCCCAGCTGGCACCCACCTGCAGGCACCCGGCTCGGGCAGCCAGGCACCCAGGGGGCACCACAGCTGCAGAAGGAAGCACTGGGCCCCTTCACAGCTCAGGCAAGCAGGCAAGCTCTGGGGGACAAAAAAAAAAAATGTTCAGGCTCACCCCATTTTTTTTTTTATTTCTGCAGAGCCTGCCTTCCCGGGCTGCTGCTGGGCTGCCTGCATGGTCTGCCTGTACAGCTCCTGAGCCTCACGGAGCCTGGTGCTTCCCTCTGTGGCTGTAGGGTAGGAAGCTAAAACTCCTTGGAGGTGTTTTACTCTGCAGTGCCCCAAAGTAAATTGCTACATCCCAAAGTAATTTAAGGTGCATTACACCACTGAATGTGCTACAGCGGCTGGAATTAACACTCAATACACCACTGAATGTGCAAACAGTAGTGCTACTAAAGTGGTGCAAAAGGCATTTAACTCACTTTAAACCTACTTTAAAGTGTCGTCTGTAAATGGCCATAGCTAGTTCAAGTGGAGTCCCCTCATAATTTCAAATGAGTCATTTTTCTACTGGCTCTGGTTGTAATCCTTAGACAGAAGGTATCACTTTGAATAAAAGCTGCCTGTTGGACCTGCCAAGCTCAAATCTGCACATCAAATCAAGGGAAACAGATGATGCATCTTGAGATGCTGCAGTGCACTGGGAGGTTCAAGGAAGCCAGTAGCCCAGTGACTCTCAACAGGAAGCTGCAAGATCTTTTGAAGTATGCCACATAATGTGAACAAAAAGGGCAGGTATGAGGAGATAAACAGATAAGAGCAGGCTGAGGCATTGTCCAGTCCCTCTGCAAGGAGATAAGCAGTGTAATAAATATATTATTTTTTGATGGGATGCTGCTCAATACACACAAGTTATGGAGGGATGCCTTGAGCCTAACAAGGAATGCCTTGAGCCTAAACATATTGAGAATCACTGCAGTAGCAGAAAACTCTTGCCCCTGCCCTCTTTGTAAAGCGCTGCACTTTAGATTCAGTCATGAAGATGGGGAGGGAGGAGGTTCAGAGCATTATTTCTGGGTCATGAGGGAGAGTCAAAGCATACTTTTTTAGACTAAATTTTGAAGGGATCTGCCAGCACCAGTTTAACAATATTCTTGCAATAAGTGCTTTTCAGCTTTACAGGGCAGTTCACCTTGGCAAGGAGTCCAGTACCAGTCATGAGTGTGCGCTCTATGATTTATTGTAAAATGCCTGTCCGTGTGGACTGGTGTGTACCTTGCAGACCCACAAGCCAGTAGCATCCAGGACTAGACCATGTAGTGGTAGTTGACACATCCTACATTGAACAGCATAGGTTGGCAGGGTAAAGGAGACTTGAAGATTGCTGAATCTCTTCACCCGCCCCATTAACTTCCAAAGACTAAGGGATAGCATAGCCTCCCTCAAGGTGAGTCATTCAGTGTTGCAGGAATGTCATTGTCCCAGTAAACCCTAGGGTCCAAAGCTGGGAGTATGGCTGGTGCTCTATCAGCTCTAGGCTGTGCTTTACTGATTTCTGCCTCCTGAAAAACATCTCTAGGGAGTCACACATTTTCTTAGAAAAGGGGTAGGAGCAGTGCTAAATTGAGCCTTGAAAGGGTAAGAAAAAGAATAGCCAGAATGCCTTTTAACTGGTGTTATATTCTACCTTTTGCAGGCACAAATTGTGGAACATATCTGTTCCAACCAAGAGGTCTTCTCTAGTAAAATCAGAGAATGCTGTGAGAAGCCACTGGTGGAGAAGTGTCAGTGTGTTGTTCAAGCAGAATTTGATGACAAACCTGCAGACTTGCCTCCAATAGCCGAGAAATACATACAAGATCCAGATGTGTGCAAACACTTTGAGGAAGAGCACAAAAAGTTTATGGGAGAGTACGTAATACAAACGTTGCACATTTTTATATCCAGTTTGTTATATTTGTACACAGGTAGCTGGTCTGGCAGGCAATAAGTAGATCCATTCAAATGCCTAAATTATGAGGGCTTGATCTTCTACTGGTGACTGCTCTGAATGGATGTCATTTTACTCCTGCTGAGAAACTGGTACAGAGAGTATGCTACACACAGTTAATCAGAACATGAATCCCTTTTCTGGTTTTAGTGCATTGAACTTTTAAGATTAAGGATTTTTCCTGGTGTTCACTTATATTTGTGTAAATTGGGAATGGATCCATTCAAGCCAATGGAGTCATATGAGTGTGAAAACTGGCTTAAGAGACTGGTCTATCTTTCACTGAGGTGAACTGAAAAGGGAGTTTGAACAGGCCTTAGACAAGATCACATTCACAATATCTTCTACTCTGCATTTCAGATCATCATAATCTATGCTCAAAGATAAGGATAAAATCATGGAGTACTTTGATGTCTAAGCAGCTATCATAAGCATCCCCAAAATAAATATATTTTATTAGAGTTGTGGTCACTTCTCCTAAGATGAAGGATACTTCCTTACAATTGTCAAGAGATGCTGCTAAAAAGACAAAAGCCATTTCAAATCTTGTTGTCCATCTAACTTGCTCATATCAAAAGAGCAGGCACTTAGTGACAGTGCTCATTGGAGAAGCTGTATCTATTTTATTCTTCAGTTTTCTAATGCTGGCAGTTTTTAAATGTTACAGGTTTCTCTATGACTATTCAAGAAGGCACCAAGAGTTCTCTACTCTGATGCTTCTGAGGATTGCTAAGCAATATGAAGACCTCCTGAAAAAGTGTTGCAAAACTGAAGACTCTTCTCAATGTTATGGAAAAGCGGTAGGTTCCACTATTTGTTCACACAATAGGAAAAAAAACAGTGTTTAGATAGTGACTATAATGAACTGATTTACCTCCGTTAAATCTCTTACAATTGGACAGGTAGAGTAGCATACATAAAATAACATGATGGCCACAGTCAGGTTCCTAATAAACATACACCCACATTATTAAAGCAACCTCAGCGATATCTGGGCCAGTAGCTTCTGCAGAGAGGCCAAAAATTCACTGAGCACAGGGAAAGAACTATCTGCTGACTCTGAGACGGCTTCTCTGATTGGGAGTTCAGGGACAGCCTTGGAGAAGCTTATTTTTCTACTAACTGTTAGCTTGGGGATGTTAAGAATGTAGTCTTCAGAGCTACTAAAGTGTATTAGAATCATGAATGTACAAATATATAATTTCTGTGCCAAAGAGCCAGCAGTATAAGTAGGCACAGATTTTAAAGTGAGACAGCATTCAAATGGAGTTTCGGAAGGTAAAAACGGTTTTACTTTATACACTTCTAACAAGATCCAAAGGAAATAAATTGAAGCTAGAAAAATCCCAATACAAAATAAGAGAAAAAGTACTATGAATACCTTGGTAACAGAGTATTCATATAGAGAAGAGACTATGGCTTCATTCATGCTATACATCTCTGATTTAGTTAGCCTATAAGGTGCAAATCTATTCTGCCTTTTGCATAGTTTCAGGCTAATGTGGTTAACTACCTCTCTCTGCAGACACTGTGACATTATTTTGAATAACAGACATTGCAAATTGCAAAAAATAGTGGAATCCATTCCTGAGAAGGGCAATACCATGGTTGTGGCATTAGTTTGTGAGTCATCATGACAGTGGGTGCAATGCTTTGCTCTGCCATAGATTTTGGACATGTCATTTTGGCTCCTGCTTCAGTTCCCCATCAGTATATTAGGAAAACTACCCTACCTTATATAGGGGGTCCTGTGAGGGTAACAACATTACAATAATGGTTTCTCAGCTCCTCTGAATCCATGGCCATCTTTAGTCATTGCAAGAAATCTTAAATTAGTGCAGTGCTATGTTGGCATGAGGTAGCACTGTGTAGACTTACCTGGACTAATTCTATAGGTATAACCTCCCAGATTGGAGTAGGGCACATGGCTTAGAGCTAATTACCCTGCCTGCAGCACAACATTAAGGTGGCTATATATATACTGTTTGTGGGGGTAATGTGTCTAGCAGAGATCCTACTGAGGTGCCAGGTAGGATACTGCTTGGCCCACAGGAACATTCAGGGCCAGGTCATTCTAGTCATGACCTGCCATATCTGTCCTTGCAGTCTACCAATAGTATATACTTAGCCAACTATACCATAAAAACATGATAGGATTCTCAGTTGCTGTAATTATAAAGGCCAGAACCATTCCTTAGAACTAACAGGAGCAAAAAAGCAGCTACATTGGATGTAAACTTGTTTGGAAGGGAGCAGAGTGTGCCACTCTTAAGAGTATGTCACCTTACATAATAGGCTGCTAACAAGCATTATATTTCCTGGCAGGAAGAAGAATTTCAAAATCACATCCAAGAGACTGAAAACCTTGTAAAGGCAAACTGTGACCTTCTTAAAGAAGGAGAATTTGAATTCCTAAAAGTGTATGTAGCTTCTGAAAAGTAGCTTCTCATTTAAATCATAAATGTTTGAATTTGGTAAAGGTGAAATTTCCTAGGCACAGATAAGCAGAACAATGGCATAACCCATGGGTGACTGGTGCCACCTTACTCAGGAGGAGCACATGCCCCCCCCAGCAACCAGTCAGTGACCAGGGGGGTTCCCCTGCAGCTGATCTCACTGACCAGGGTGGGGGATCCCCTCCACAACTGATCTCGCGGGCTTCTGGAAGTGGCCAGGGTGCTCCCACTCCATGGCCGGCACTTGCAGGGGGGCACCAGCAAGGGGGGTGCGCAGCATGTCAGGAGGTGTACCAGTGCTCTCAGGGGGTGCATGTGCACCCCCATGCATCCCCTATGCATTGCCCCTGGCATAACCTATGTTCTGCTGGCACTTTAGAAAAAGCCATTATTCCAGTGCTGGGATGAAAGAGCTTCAAAGGCAGTACGGAGAGATGGGCCACATTAGGAGGATAGGGAGGGTGGGATTTATTTGCTGCAGCTGCTGTCCCTGCTGAAATGGAGAAAAGTTAGTACTGCTTTGGACAGACTGAACTGTACTTTCTCAAACTGGCCTAGCTTGGTGATTTGCTGCTAAGATTTTGTTCAACAGTGATCATTCAGTGTGGGCTCTTGTGACTTCAGGGTTCTTATCCGCTACACCAAGAAAATGCCTCAGGTATCAACAGAAACAATGCTTGAAGTCGCAAAGAAAATGATATTAATTGGTGTCAAATGCTGCCAGGAACCTGAAAACAGACATATAGCTTGTGGTGAGGGATATGTGAGTAGACTTCTTTCTTTATCTTTGTATCCTCTTCAGCAGGTTTTCTGTGTACTTCACCAGTAGTTTTTTATGAAATCTGCCTGAACTTACTGTCAGTAGCCATTTTGTCCACAAAATTGCTATGGATTTTTGAAGAAGACTATGTATGATGCCCTGGAAACTTTTGTCAATATTTTCAAATATAGCAGCCTCAAAATCAGCCCTTACATCCACAATTTACCCATATTCAGGGAAGCTGGGCACCCAAAGCCATTCCCATTGATGTCAGTTTTATTTTTCATAGAAAAGTTGGGTTAGGAGACCTTAAAGTCCAACTTCCTACTACAGGCTAAAGTTTTATCCTACCTTGGCTTTTGTTCCTCTGAAATAAATAAAACCCACATTAATTTGGATTGAATCTCTGGCTGCTTTTTTTTCAGTTGAGAAGTACTAAGTAATCCATTAAAGAAAAACTGTGCTTATATAATGCACTCCAATAGCCTTAACACTTTCAAAATAAGGTTATAGCATTTCTGAGCAAGTCCTAGACCTAGATGTGGTCAGAATTGGGTGAAAACTGATACAATTTGTGAAACTAGTGGAATGAAATCTCAATGTGGAACAAGTTTAATAGTAAAAGAAAATGTTCAAGGCTAAATATGTAGTTGGAAGAAGCCAGAATTGATCAGCTGAAACCAACATTGATGTACTCCAGCTGAAGGGCAGGCTAGCTGTAGATCGTGAAAAATGATATCACCCTTCTGCAAGATGAATACTTTCCATGCTCAGCCCTGAAATGCTAGTTACCACAAGAGCTTTAATAAAATAATGCTTTTCCAAAGACTGACTGCAGGAAATGTTTAAAGGCCATGCCAAATAAGCAGAGCTCTCTTCAGACTGTATGGGTGGAAGCTGACAGCACCTTTGTGCCTCCATAAAAAAATTATGGGGGTACAAAATGAAGCCATATAGACAGACATCCCTATCTTCTGTTGTGCCACAGATACTCAAATTTGTGGCCATTACAAAAGGTAGTGATAAATTGAGCCACTTCATTGTGGCCAACATCTACAGGCAGTCCTCGACTTACAAAGTTTCGAGTTACAACATTTCACACTTACGACGTTTATAAATTGACATCATTTCAACTTTATGACGTCAGTTTTGACTTTACAACACTTGATCTGATTCGACACCACTCCAGCAAACAAGTTTGCTGTGTTGCCCATCTCCCTGGAGAACATCTGTCCAAACTTCCTTGGACACTTTTTTTAAGAAAGCAGACAAGACTCCAGAAAAACCTGTAGCCAAGACTCCTGAGAAGACTCCAGCCAAGAAGCCTTCAAAAAGTCCAACCAAGAGCCCTTCAAAAAGTCCAGCAAAATCACCTCAAGACTATATCTTCATGCCATTATGAAGAATTCCAGAATAACTGCATGTATGACGTCTTTATTTTGTGCTCACCTTGGAGCTTTGCTTCAGGAATAGTGGAAGCTCATAGATCATAGACTGTACAATTTGGGGCATGGATACATTTATTACTCTTGTTAATGTTCAAGCCAAAAATGTTGTGATCTTTGTTTTATTCCTCTCCCTTTGTGTTCAGCTGGACATGCTGTTACAAGAAATGTGTGAGAGACAGAAGGCTGTACCTGTAAATGATCAAGTTGCCCACTGCTGTAGTGCCTCCTATGCTAACAGGAGACCATGCTTTACCAAACTGGGCGTGGATGAAAACTATGTGCCTCCCCCATTCAACCCAGCCATGTTTGACTTTGGTGAGAACTTATGCAGTGCTCCTCTTGCAACACAACAAGAAATCCAGCTTAAGTAAGATCTTTGTTTATACTACAAATCTTCTGAAAATCATAGAATCAGAATATCCTAATTAGAAGTGGTTTCAAATTAAACATAAATTCTCACTGTGCATAGAAAATGGTTATGGGACTGCTTTAGCAGATAATCACAACAGCAAAACTTAAAACATCTTTAGCTTGTTTCAAATAATTAGTGTGTTGACTATAGTTAACCCTGCAGAATTTAGTGGGCCAGCTCCTGAGTGGGCATAATCCATTAACTAGCTCACTTTACATCATGTAAATGTGACTCATCCCACAAACACTGAGAAGTTTCTAAGAGTCCAGTTTATTTTCTTTGCAGTGAACTCCTGTAGCTTCATTCAGTTTCCAGGGAGAAAATGGGGTTAAGAAGTCTATGTTTTAGGATTCCATAGGCTTTAAGATACTTTAGCGCAAAGATAATTAAGGTAGGATTGCTTGAATATCCAGTCTGAGCTAGTGAACTGCATGAGAAACATGGGAAGGCAGCCCAGAGCCTGGGGCAACTGTGGCATGCCAAGCAAAATGGCCTCTCATGCCATGCTCTGGCACATGTGCCAGGGGTTGCTGACCCCTGATTTAGACTAAGCTTTTTGGGGTGACGTTTCTCATACTCAATATGCAGGGATGACTGCAAATCCCATTGGACTTAAGGGAAAGACTCCCAGCAGTTTCACTAGATCAAGTCCATGTTGAACAGAGCAGAACTCAAGAGAATATGCTGCTCTGGGCATTTCTAAAATCACTGCGTAGACCCAGGCTCATCAGAGGCCTTAGGGAAATACAATATCACCAACAAATCAGACTAACTGGTGTCAACTGTGTTAATTATGTTTTGCTCTCATTCCAGATTGCTTGTCAACCTCATTAAACGCAAGCCCAGTATGACTGATGAACAACTGGGAAAAATCATTGCAGGTTTTATAGAAATGGTAGATAAGTGCTGCAAGAAAGAAGACCATGATACCTGCTTTGGTGAAGAGGTATGCCCCATCTGTTTTCATGGATCAGGCTTTAGTCCTGATTTAAAGAAAGCATACATGGAGGATGTGGATATCTGCATCTTCATCAAATAGTGCAGCCATCACAAGACAATTCTCTCTGGGTGTGCACTAATAAGTTGGTATCTTTGCTACTTATTAGCCAGGTATGACTGTGGTAGCATATCAATCAGGCCAAGAAAGGATTTCATTAGACTGATCTATTTTGGAAAATAGTTTCTCTAGAAACGTGTGTTCTAGAGGAGGGAGGCACCATCTAGTCCAGGGATTCTCGACTAGGTCACCATGGCACCCTGGGGTGGCTTGGTATCCTTTCAAAGGTGCTGCAGGGTGCCACATAACGTTAGCACAATTAGGTGTACAAGCAAGATTTACAAAATGAATCCAGAGATTTCAACTAGTAATCCATAATGTTAAAAAACATCCTGTTGTGGTCTTCATGAGTTCTTTGCAGCAGCAGAATTGCTGTATTATTTTTCTGTAGTCAAAAAATAAGTGAAATCTAAGAGGTGGTATTTTCTGAGAGGTGCCATTAGTCTAATGAGGTTGAGAACCACTGATACAGTCTGACCTTCAATGTCACAAGGTGTCAGCAGTTAAAGAACACAGAAGCTTCTTGATTAAAATCTTTATCAGTTATTCCCAATGATTGTCTCTCACAAATATTTCTAATCTTTTTTTCCCAGGGCGCAACCCTCATTGTTGAAAGTAGAGCTACCCTAGGAATTGGAGTCTAAAGTATGGCAGGTAAGAAAAACACTATATATGTACTGTGCATTCCTCCTTCAGAGGAAATGGGATCATGGTTGGATAGATACCTGCTTCTTTTGGTGAACTGTTTGTGTTATTATAGAGGCCATGTTCCTAGATCATGGACCAGGATCCCAGGGTGCAGGGCGTTGAATAAAAAGAGGACAGAGAGACAGTGTCTCCCTTTGGGTTGTAGTTTTGTCATTTTTATTGTAAGGAAGTACATTACTCTATCAGCAAAAGCCCTGACCCTGCCTCTAGCTCTTATGTGATCGTAAGTACAGTCACCCAGGGGCAGATCTGGGTGGAAGGGAGGGGTGGACAGCCCCTCCCCCCGCCCTTTGTTCCTGCCATGGGTTGACCTGGGTACAGAAAGAGTCCCAGAGCTGCTCCTGCTCTGCTTCAGCCACAGCCTGCGGGGTGTCAGTCTCAGAAGGGGGCAGTAGTGGAAGTGCACAGGTTCCTCTTTCCAGCCCCTGCTCCCTGCTTATCCTTTCCCCCCAGAGGTGTTTCCTAAATGCAGGCTCTATGAGGACAAACCTGCTCCCTACTGCCACTGTTCTCTCTGGCTGATGCAGGCATAGGGGATCTCCCTAGAGCAGCTCATGAGTGACTCCTGTCCTGTGCTGGAGAGAACAGCTGTGCAGGGAGCTAGACTCATTGGGGACTGGAGGGGAATGGGGTGGGCAGGGAGCAGAGCCTGGAAGGTGGAGCCTGAGTGTTGCTGCCACTGTCCCTGGCCAAGCCTGGTACCCCTGACACCTGTTCTCCACAGCTCCTGGCTGCAGCAGGGCAGAAGCAGCTGTGGCTCCTACCCTCCTAGGTCAGCAGGGGATAGAGACAGTGGTATCACTGGTGGGGAGGTTCCTCCCACCTTCATGTGCCCACTCCATGCCCAGCTCCCCTCAGTCCCAATCTAACCCAGGGGCTCCAGATGTGTTTTGCCATTCCACAGACCATTCCTCATGGTTTGAGGGGTGGTGTGTTGCGTCCCTCTTTAGTAAATCCTGAATCTGCCCCTGCAGTCACCTCTTCACTGAGGTGTGAGGGTCAATCACAGGATTCATCTCTAGAACCCTGACCCAACCACACTGGGACATGGGGAGGGTAAAATAAATGTTGGGGAGGTGCTCAGCTGTTACCAGGAGGATCACGACAGTCTATCCATAACATAGTAGGTCTGTATGCATGATGTATAGCCACAGAATGATTTTCCCAGATCCATCTGCAACAGGCCTAATTGCAAATGGACTCTTAACCCAACTGCACGGTTACTGTCCCAAATGGTTGATTTGTCACCTCTCATACGGCATACACAACTTTAGAATACATTACTGTGCTTTATGACATAATCCTTTTTTCATTTCCCTTCTAGATTGCCAGCAGGGAAGACAACAAATAAATTCTTCTGTTCATCTTCTCGTGCACTTTGTTTTTATCTTGGTAATGGCCAATGGTTTAAAATTCTGTTTAAATTGATGTATAACATTTTGGAAAAAAAAAAAGGGTTTCCAGAAATGTTTCAGCGGTATTCCTATGGTGAAGTGAAAAATAAAGAAAAGTTTTTAAAAATGTCATTGACCAAGTCTGTTAATTAACTGAAGACAATGGAGATTTTCACTTCATTCTAGACTCAAGGTTAGATATGGGAACATTTGGGCTAGGGATAGACATTCAAAATGCCAGAGCCTGAATTGATGCAATATTTTGCAGGGTAGTCTAACCTGCCTAGATTCAATCAATTTGCAAGTGAACAGACATACCCTCTGGACTGAGAAATGCAGGCATATGCCTGCAGCTGCTCAGGCCAGGAGCTGGGGGATGCTAGAGCAGGCCTCAGCTGCAGGGAAGCTGTGCTGCGAGGCAGGGAGGAGGGAGAGGGGGTGGCTTACTGGAAGTAGCCTGAAGTGAATTGGCCAGGGAGGGGGTTTATTTCCCCAGTCCCTGTCCCACTGGCACAGACCTGAGCCAGGGTCTGCCTGTTGCTTCCCCCCTCGCTGCTGCAGTTGCAGGGGCAGGGGCACACCTAGAGGCTAGCTGGCATGGCCCCCTGAGGCAGAGGGGGCAGGGAGGGGGTTTATTCCCGCCTCCACACCCTCTGCCCCTGGGGGACTGCAGTGGGGTCTGCCAACCCTGTGATCGTGTTGCCGCCACTGCCACTGTTTGCTCCCCGCATGGGGCAAATGATGGAATAAGCCCCCTCCCTGCCCACTTCACGAGGGGACAGATAAAGCCTGTCTATGCCCTGGTGCCACAGGGGCCATGCTGGCTGACCTCTGGCAGTGCCCCCGCCCCTGCCTCTGGAGTGGTGAGGGGGCAGGGACCATGACGGGGGCAGCACCTCCTCTCCTGGTGTCCCAGTGTGAGAGCCTCTTCCCAGTGGGGGGCCATGCTGCAGGTGGGGGCAGGAGCAGGGTGGGGTTGTCAGAGCTGCTGCAGACTGCATGGGGCAAGTGGCAGCAGCACTAATGGGGGGCTTGGGTGTCAATGGACACCCCTGCAAGCCCTGATGCTGCCACTTGCCCCATGCAGTCTGTGGCAGCTCTGACCGCCCTGCCCGCAGTGTGGTCCCCCCTCCCCACCTGCTGAGAAGAGGCTCATGCTCTGGGACACCAAGAGAGGGGCTGCTGCCCCCATCACAGTCTCTGTTCCCTTGCAGCTCCAGTGGCTGGCCAGCGAAGCACCTTAAACACTGGGGCATGGATTGGGTTTATTTCCCTCCTCCGTTTGGCATCTGGCAAAGGGGACAGGGAGGGGGCTTATTCCGCTGCTCACCCTGCCAGAGAGTGATTGGCAGCAGCAGTGGTCAGGGCAGGCAGACTCCATTGCAGTCCCCTGGGGCAGTGTGGGGAATGAACCCCCTCCCTGCTCCCTCTGCCTCAGGTCACCATGCCGGCTGGCCTCGGCCACACCTCTACATCTGCTGCTACAGCAGTGGGGGGGAGTACCAGGTAGACCACGGCTCAGGTCCGTGCTCATGGGACAGGGAGATGGGAATTAAATCTCCTTCCTGGCCAGTTCACTTCAGGCTACTGCTGGGCCTGGCCACATCTCCACTGCTGGAGCAGTGACTGAAGAAATACCTGGCAGGCCCATGCTAGTGTGATAAGGGAGGGGGGGTGGGGAAATAAATCTCTTCCTTGCTCCCTTTGCCTTATGGGAGCCAGCATCTGGCCATGCCCCTGCCCTTGCCCCTGCCTGCAGGTGCAATGGCTAGGGAGCAGAGGGGTGGGGCCAGCCCTGATCCACTGGAACAGACAGCACAGCCCTGCCCAAGGCTGCAGAGCATGCTGGGATCTGCTTTCAGTCATTCTGAAACTGGTTTATGTGTAGTGAACTTACGTTCTGTTACAGATTTAAACCAGTTTCCACTCACTTAAACTGGTTTATGTGTAACTATTGTCCCTAGCCTTATGGTCTAGAGGTAGCTTTTCCTACCTCCTTACCCCTTCATTTCCATCTCTTGTAAAATAGTTGGAAGGTCCATCATTTTATAACAGTGATTGTAATTACTACAGGCCAAATTGTGATACCCATACTCCATTCCAGGGACAACTGGCTCTGCAGATGGCCTTCTTAATTTCAATGATAGTTGAAGAAGGCTATCAAAATCACAGCCAGAAGAAGTGATTCTTACTTTAGAGGTGCCCCATTCAAAACATACACCATGATGAGGATCTCTACATTGTACCAGCATAATGGCAGTGGGATGGGAATTTCCAAACAATGAAGTCATTATATTTGTATAGGAAATACATATTTTTAGGCTGGCAAATAATCTAACTCACAATACCTATTTTATATGCCTTCCCATAAAGGAAAGATAAAGTTCATATTTCTTTTGGAGATACTCAATTAAGGTATTGCTTACAGACACTACTCCCTGTCTGTAAGACTGATGCTGATTAAAACTGAGAAGTGTTCTTACTACACCATTCAAAAGAGGTCTTGGTACAAAGTGAAATATTTAGAGACAAAAGTAGAGCTGGTTGAAAATTTAAGCAGCAGTGTCATGATTAAATTTCATGTTTAAGTACCTGGGTTTTAGGTAACTTTTTGTTCACAGTTTTGTAGTATTGTTGAATTTAAGAGTATTTATAGTCATGAGGTATTCCCCAAAACTTAACATTAATTCATCCAAAAAATCTCCGCCGTATGTACACTGTTCTCTCTTTATCTGTTAGTATTTATTTGCCAGTCTAAGGGTTCACAGCAGAAACAATACCATAGGACATTGATGATGAGGGACACAGTGAAAACAGTAAACTATGAATGGACTATGTGTAAAGCAGGCTGAGGATTATTAATCAAGGCTATGTCTACCCTGCAACTGGGAGGTGCCTTTACACCATGTGTAGGCATAGCTAAGCTATCTTTAATCTAGTGAGCCCAGGGAAGAATTGTAACAGAAATAAGAAGGTGTAGACTCCAGTCAGGACTGTATAACTCTCTTGGGCACCTTGAATTTGTAGTGGAATTGCTGGTGAAACGTAGAAAGGCATCTTTGTTGCAATCCTTACTTGCTCTAGTTAAGTTAAAGCTACCTTGGATGTGCTACATGTGCTGCCCTCACAGCTCCCACTGCAATATGGAAATACCTCAGACTACTGGGTGAATGCAAAGCATGTTCACAAATGCCAGGACTGGTTTGCGAATGACTCACAAATTGAAATTCATTTGCAGTGGGCATTTTCTCAATGAGTCCAGCAATCAGGGGAATTGTTTAGATGTGGATGATCTTGAAGATAGAACTCTTAGCAATGAGAGATGCATCCTGATGGATAGTGGAGTGGCATCAGGCAGGAGAACCTCAAACCAGGCATTAGGAGAGGGAAATGGAAGGGGGGGGTTGTTTGTTTTTTTAACATATCGCTACCTGATGGGGATCTAAACATTTCACTGTTCGAAGGCAATACGTTTGGAATTTTCTAGCCCTCACTGTGAACCCCGCTATGCCTGAAAACATGAAGAAAACAAATCCCAAAGGCTAAAACCACAAGAGGCAAGTGGGGGTGCAAAGAAACTTCCCCACCAAATTCAAATTAATCATTTTGGGAATCTGAATTGTAGTTTCTGAACACTGAAGCTGGCAACACAACCTGCAGCAGAACCAATGCAGGTCTCTTGTGCTGCAACCATGTAGAAATTCAAGTGAGCAGACTCTGGTATACACTGTTATCTGTTTGGGTTAGCTTTAAGTATCTGTCCTTTTGTCAGGAATACTATTACAGAAAACTGTCCACCAAAAATTCAGAAAAGGCTAATGAAATGAAAATATCCTACTGTGGAGCATTGCAAGCTGTTAGCTTAGGTGACCATCAAGTGGGGAGCAAGTGTCAAGAGTCAGGGAGGTTCTACTGAGAAAGGCCTGGTCTGCAGCTCAGCATTTCCAAACAGCTATGGACTGCAAGAGCATCTCATATTTCCTTCTCTGGTACACCAATGTACAGGGGAAAGGGGGCCTTACAAACACTATCTCTTAGGTTCTTTATAGTCTTAAAGAACATCACCCAACCTTTGGATTGTACCTGGAGCTGAACAGGAAGCCAGTGCTAAGACCTGAGCCCAGCTGTTACCTGGTAACAGAGGCTCACCCCATTTGGATAGCAGGAGCTGCACTCAGCACCAGTGGGAGCTTTCAAGTGAACTTCTAAGTTATCTGTAAGAGGAGAAGGCCAGACCCTCTGCTAGCATAAACTTGAGTAGCTCAATGTGCATCTTGAGAAGCAGCACCATCATTACCACCTTCTTAGTTGCCTAAGGACATATCTACACATGCAATTAATGCTATAAAGTAATTCTTCCTGAAGGGCACAGCTATATGTGCTCCCTGTTGCCAGTAAATCTGCTCCCAATGGGAGCAGCCTGGTGCAGGGCTTCTCCAGCTCTGCTCTGGCTCCCTACAGCAATCAGGGGGAGCTCCAGGCTCACCCTGGGTGCTAGCCCAGGGGCTGGCAGGAAGCACAGGGCTAGTCCCCATGAGACCAGCCTAGGAGAGCTCTGCTGGCTGTAGCAGCAACTGTTTCCTGGTCTCGTGCACATTGGGAGGGGTCCTAATGTGCATGGGGCCAGAATACAGATGCTGCTGCAGAGCTCTGTTGGCCCCTGCACATGGGGCAAGCCCTATGCCCAGCAGGTCTTCCCCATGCAGCCAGGGCCTGGCCCAGAGATGTTCCTTCAGGGGCATCTTTCAGCCAGCTCCAGGCTGTGTGAGGATTTCCCTGAGCAGCCCAGGGCTGGCTGGGAACTGTCCCAGAAGAGGGGCAGTTTCTGGTCAGCTCTGGGCTGGGTGGGGAAATCCTTGCACAGCCTGGAGCTGGCTGGGACCTGCCCCAGAAGGGACAGTCCTGGCCAGCCCCAGGCTGCTCAGGTTGCTGCCCCTGTTCCTGGCTAGCCCTGGGCTGGGTGGGGAAGCAGGGAGGTCCTGAATCCCAGCACTGATTGCCTCCCAGGTTCTGTGGGGAGCCAGGACTGGGGTAGTTCCCCATCCTGGGGTATTTTGCCCCACTAGTGTTGGGGCTGACCGGGAGCAAATTTACTCCCAGTCAGCATCTACACATGCGCAGTATCTATTGCTCAATTAGTTTACTACCTGTATTTACAGGTAATAAGTAACTGCACACTAGACTAATTTACTTTGCAGTAAATGTACACACATGTAGATGGTGGCACTTTACCATGCAGTAGATTACTGTGCCGTAAAGCATCTTGTGTAGACACACCCTAAGTCCTTTATTGCAATGGTGCTCAAATGTCTGGCCCTGAAGGCTGGATTTGTGGCAAAGGGCTGGTCTGTGGGCTGGATCCTACATGCACCAGCCTGATCTCAGGCATGGTCCAACCCTTCATGCTGGATCTGGCCTGTGTGCTGGCCACACTGCATGCCAGTGTGGGCCAGCACACAGGGCCATGTCATTCAGGGCCATGTCATTTAGCTTGCAGGTCTTCCCACAGGGCCTGAAATTTGGCAGGAGGGGAATGGCAATTAACACTGCCACTGCTACCACCACCAAATTTACAAATCTGTGAGGAGACCTATGAACCAGATGATATGGTCTTGTGGGCCAAAGGTTGAGGACCACTGGATCCTGCCCTTAGTGCTAGACTTGTGTCTTCTTTCCAGATCATGCAGATATCATATTACCCTTGCAAATAAAAAAGAACATTCAGGTACTCTTTCAGATGATGCGATGCAATTTGAAAAGCCTGAAATGGAAAAAGAGGCTTCTATGCTGCTGACTGGATAAAGAGAGAAAGGAGGAGTTTAACTGAAGTCTTTTAAAACCAGCAGTGAACTGAATGGTTTCTCACACACTGCTGTTATCAGATATTAATGAAAACAGGTCACATCTGGTTCTCTAATGCCTTGCAGCTTGTGTGATCATAAATAGGCAGGAAAAGTGAGCTTCAGATACTTTCATGGGCACATCTGTGTGGTGAATTCTGGTGTGGCAGCATTTTGAACAGGATTAAATTGCAACACAAGATGCAGAGTAGTGGAGAACCAGGAGCCTTTCAGGAAAGAAAACACTGTGGGCACATCCAGACAAGCATGCAAGTACATTTCCCTGGGGACAAATAGCAACATTGCAATATATGCTGCTGCTACTTGTCCCCAGGGAACACCCATGCACGCATGGCAAGTTGCCCCAGGTAGGATAGGGGAGGCTGGTGCCAGCACCTGGTGTACCGGGGGCTTCCCAGGGCTCCAGCAGTGGCAATCTGGCAGCAGGGAGCCTGGCCAGCAGCTGAAACGTGGCTTCACCTGGTCAGGCTCCAGTTACAGACCGTGCATTCTGCCACCATGTGTACCACCCTGCTTTTTCAAGTGTGGGATTTTTTGGAACTGGTATCAAAAACCCCCCAAGCTGCAAATTAGTAGTGCAGGGAATGCCTGCATGTGTGGTGAGTGCAGTGCCACAGGTGGGTCTGTGGCACCACATCCTGCACGTGCGTTCGTTTGGATGTGCCCCTTGTGACCAAAGATCCCTCTGTGGCATGCTGTGGCACTGGCTCACTAATGTTAGGAAGGAAAGCGAGCCCTAATTTCCTGAATTATCACTGTATTGAACTTTTCTCCAGAGAGATTCTCCTATGTAGTCTAACGTTCTGAATCTGCTCATGGAGCATTAGAGTCAATACTAGGACAGGAGTGGGATGCATTGTGAAACCATTCTGAACAGACTCATTTTTTATTCAGAGGCAATGAGTCTTGGGGTCAATTCAGATCTCAGCCTTCTCCTTCACTTTGAAAGATTCTGGGTGCGTCTACACAAGACGCTGACTGCACAGTAGTCGAACAATATTGTGCAGTAGCTCATCACAACACAGACAGTGCTAATACAATACTGCCCAGCATTATTAGGCTATTGCTCAGTACCATTACCTAAAAGACATTTGCTGGCACTACTGCACAGTAACTCGGGCTACTGTGTATTTATTTAGTATTTGCTAATATGAGTACTAAATAAATGTGCAGTACTAACTGTGGAGTAGAATCTCATGTAGACGTGCCTACTGTCAGCTTACCCACTGTCAATTTTTGGGGTCTTCTCTACCACAGGTTCAGGAGGCACCTATCACTGCTCTGTGGTATACAACTTTATTATACCTCATCTAAAGAGTGCAACACTGCAGCTGGAAGGCACTGAAAGAAAACCTCTCTTTCCCCCGGGCCCTGAGCACAACAGTGCCTGAGAAATGTGCCTGGCTGACACATTAGGAGGCCAAAGTGCTCTGTTTGTGTGCTGACCTGTATGGGCTTCACTTCTGGTAAGCAGCACAAAGAGTTGAAGGCCAAATTCTGCCAGGTGGGACTGAATAAAAAATCCTACCTCCCCTCCCCCACCTTACTGGGTACTTATTTAACATGAAGAATAAAAACAGCTAAAGTAGGAGTGAGCAGGACTTTTTCCAGCCCCTGTCCCCACCCTGGTTATCCTGCGTTATCTTTTCCTAATAAGAATATGAGTAATGTATGCTATGACTCTCATCCTCTCTGCTTCCTGTCTGATTGATTTTCCAGCTACTCCTCACTTCTAGAGTACCCTTTGGCTGCCTCTGAGGAGACATTGCATCAATTCTGGGCCAGGTAGAACCCCAACTCTGTGCAGAAGTCCTCTAGAATGGATCAGCATTATCCATACTCTATCTCTGGATCCAAGGGAGCAAACACATGAGAGAAAAGAATGGTTAAGATGATGAAGAAATGACAGCCTAGATTTAGTTCTGGGAAAGGAAGAAGCAAGACTACCTTGCCACCTCTTTGCAAGAAGTAGCTAGCAAGTGTAGGCCCTTGGACTGCATTTGGTCAGGATGAAATCAGGTAGAAACAGACAATGGGCTCACACACAGGGGAGCAGTCTAGTGTCTCCCAGGGTTGGCATGACCCCTAGCAGAACGGCACTAAATCCCAAGTGTGGGTTTCAGAGCAGGTGACATGCAGTCTGGTCTTGGTGACAGTGTCTACCTGATTAAACAAAACCATGTCTGTCATCTGTTGTGGGTCTAATGAAGAAAGGGTATTTGAAGAAGTCTAGGACTGGAATCGGTAGCTTTCAAGCAGTTCTTTTTCTTTTATGCAGTTATTTTTTCTTACCCAGGACTTTTGGGGTAATGCTATTAGTATAGCAGCTTCAATTTTGTCTTTATCGTCTTGCATTTCAAGCCTTATATGCCAGCTCCTCTGCTCTGGGAGACATGCTCTCATAGGCCCTTTTGCCCTAGTATTTTCTGCCCATACTACCATGAACTGTGTGAACCTCATCTTTCCTCTCCCATATCTGGTATCTGTCTGCGCAGTGTTCAGTGTTTTTTACATTGATTTTCCCTTTTTTACAATGGATTTTTATTTGCTCCTTCTTGAAATATATTTCTACAGATTTCTAGCTTTTTAGACAGAGGCTTTCCATGGTACATTATTCTATATTTTTCCTTCACTATTGTCCTATAGCCAGGAGTGAGAGAGAACTTGATCAGCAAGCTAGGAGGTAAAAGTTATGGGTCTTTGCACAAACTTGAGGTCCTTCACTCCACAGGGCACCTTCAGCAGAGCATTCACCTTTAAATGATCTATTTCAGGGGGGATGGAAGAAGGTCAGTATATGAGTGTCGGATAAAGAGCATAAGTAAGGGAAAAAAAGGAGTTTGTTTGCATCTCTTGTTTGAAATGAGATAACTCAAGTTACAAATGTCTATTTGTCTAAATTCTGAAAGACTAATGAATTTACAAGGACTTTTTGTGACAAGTTGTCAAACTAACAAACATAATAAGCAAATAATTTTATCTGTTTAATTATTAGCAGGAATATCCCAAAAGTTCTAATCTTATATATATGATCGGAAAAGGGTTTTTCATTAACCACACATAACTTCAGAAGAGTATAAAAGAAAATTCTTTTTTTTGTGCATCTTTCTACCTTCCGCGTGCAATCCAGCACCACCGTCCTAAAAATTCTGACATAATGAAGTGGGGAATATTAATTTCTTTTCTTTTCTTTGTAAGCCTTACAATAGCAAAAGCCCTGCCCAGAAGTTATCGGGATGTAGGTAAGACTATTTATTGTACACTAACTGTATACTTTCAGATTATAGTAATGGCTACAACAGGTTGTTTGTACACATGTGGGGATCTTGGAGGGTCACTGTCATTTCTAGCCTGGTCTTGTGGGGAGTACATGCCATCACCATGCCATAGTGCTATAGTAGCCCTGATCCCATTCTCACTGAAGCTGATGGCCACATTCAAATTAGAGCAAGGTCTGACTCATTACGTACTCCAGACCACTTAGAATTGGCTATTACCTTTCAAATCCAGAGGGGCTGGGCACTGAGGCTGGGTTTGTGAATGTGATTTCGAATTTGCTGAAGGTGCTGAGTCACTCTTGAAAAAATTTAAAACTCTACAACTCTTGGTTCAGAGATGATACCTTTTATTAGGCCAACTAAGAAATCGCTAGAAAATATCTTTTTCTGCAAGCTTTCAGGCACCCATGCCCTTCCTCAGGCTCAGGGAAAATTAAAGATGGTAAAAAGTCCCCATAGGTAGAAAATAAACTTCATTTTTGCAAGAGGAAGCTGAAGGTGGAAGTCTGTCCCTCTGGGTCCTTGAGAGGATCTTTGTGAGTTGCTCTTCGATGTGCATCTAAAATTCAAATAAAATTTGAATAAAATGCTGAACTTTAGCCAATTTTGGATTTAAACTTCATTGCTGAGCAACAAGAAAGATTTCTACACCTCCTTGCCTGTCTGCCAGCTGACACCGCCAGGGAAGGAATCCTGCCTTATCTGCACATCAAAGAGCAACTCACAAAGACCCTCTCATGGACCCAGAGAGACAGACTTCCACCTTCAGCCTCCTCTGTGTAAAAATGAAGTTTATTTTTGACCTATGAGGACTTTTTACCATCTTTAATTTTCTCTGAGCCTGAGGAAAGGAGTGTGTGCTTAAAAGCTTGCAGAAAAATATTTGTTGCAATTTCTTAGTTGGTCTAATAAAAGGTATCGTCTCTGAACCAAGAGTTCTTTTTGTCTCAGACCAAAACGGCTACCAGATACATCCCTGAGTCACTCTTGAGACATATGATGTTCCTTTGCAGGCAAGTTGCTTTCACCTTCCTCATGCAAGTTAGCAGGAGCTTTGCATCAGTCAGATGAGCAGGATTTTATATTTCATGTAGAATACTCAGTGACACTCTTAGTACTATCAATTGTTATATATTGGCTTTATATATTGGTTTAGAAAAATAAGTTAGGTAAAATATTTAGTCATTTAAGCCCCAGTTCTGCAACTGTTTTAAGCTGAAAACCCATTGGCTTTGGTAGGGCTATTTATCCTTAGAACTGGAAATTTGGAAAATATTTTTCAGTACCAAATAATCAGCCCCAGGTTTGTTGCTATTTAATGCTTTGAGAATCCATGTCATACAAGACTGTTTTTGTTCGGAGGTGGACAATATGAAGGATAGTTTTGAGCCTTTAGTGCATACATGGGCTGCTTCTTGCACACTTCAGAAGCTTCATCATACTGATGCAATGATCACTTTTTCAGGTTGGGAGGCCACAGGCTTTATAAAATGCTTTGACAGTGTAAGACACAATTCTAGACATATCTTCATCGCTACTTTTTACATGTTCAGATGTCTTGCGAGTGGGACACAATGGCCTTCATTTTTCTATGGCCTTGGGTCTTTGCAATTGATGCAGACCCAGTTCAAACCAAATGTAAACATTTATGGGGTAGTAATCTTTTGCACTCACTTGGCAGAAGTGTAAATAACCAGGCAGGGTGGACTGGAGTAACAGGGCCCCTGAAAAGATAAATTCTTGATAAAAATGTCAGAAAAATCCCAGACTGATCAAGAACTCAAGAAGTTCTAGGTTAGAAATCTGGTTTCCTTCAGCACACAGAGGTAAACAGCTTAGTTTTCATAATTGACTTCTTTCCCACCATGTCCCATAGTCATCACTTCTTTCACTCCAACAATGTTGTACCACAGCCTTTAATGTTGACAGGGGGAGGGTTGTTAGAACAGAAAAATATTTTTTACATAATCTTTAGTTATTTTAGACCCATTCTGTTTCCCTGTGCCAAATTCTAGGCTACATTCAGAGGGTGCAAATCCATTAACTTTAGTGGAAGTTCATTCACACGTGCAGTGATGAGTTTAATAGTTTAACTCAATTTGGTTGTTAAGCCTTAAGATACTGTCTGAGCAACTCACATGAGCCTCATTACTCTGATATCTGAACACCTCACAAACTTGAATATACTTCCCACAACTCACCTGTGAGGAAGGAAAGTCCCATTATTCCTATTGTGCTTACTGGGAAGTGAAGCACAGAAAGAGTGTGGGACTTGTCTAAGGTCACAAAGGCTATCTGTGACAGAATAGGCTTAAACTCTCATCTCCAAAGTCCAAGGCCAGTGCCCTGCCCACTTTCTTTCCTTTGTTATGGATCAGGAAAATTATGTATTTTATGAAGCACTCATAATAAGGCTTTGAGTCACCAAAAGTTTTATTTTCTTTTCAGGGGAAAAAAAGACTATCCGTGAATGTTTTGCTGAGCTAGGAGAACAAAATTTTAGAGCCATGTAAGTCTTATCTAGAAAAATCTACTTAAAAAGTTGCTGACAATAATCCTTATTCTGGGTTTCTATCTGATTCAAAAATAAAAATACAAGTATTAGATGCTGGAAAAATATGGACTGTATGAAAGCTGATATTTACAGAAATGAAATAAATCAGAGATGAATGTCAGAAGGTTGCCAGCAAGTCACTGCCTCCTGGAGCTACTGCTGGTGGTATATTTCACACAGCACCCATTGCTTGGGGGTGGGTCTTAAAAGCTTAGTTTATTCTGCAGAGAATAGTCTCCCACTGGCAATTCTCTTAGAAATGGAGGAGTCCTGTGGGTGTGCTTCAAGGAGCAGAGTGAGTGTCTCCAGGGCATGTACTCAGGACCCCACTGTGCTGCCTTTTTACTGGGCTTGACTACATATGGAGTGGGAATGAATAGGCAGGGCTTATTTCTTGACAGTTGCCCTTGACTCAGCAAGGATTCAATTGAGACATGATCAGAGTTAGTTATTCATTGTCTTCACTATTTCATAAACTCCTATCTAGAATCTACTTTCAACTGCATTACAAAACAAAGACCCAGAGTTTTGATAGAAAAGCATATTTCCACCTGGTAGAAAACAGAAAAGTATGGAGGGAAGCCAAGATCAAAACAGATAAAAGGAAGTTGACTTTACTGTAGCAATTCAGCACAAATAAAGTGCTATTGGGGAGGTACATTACATTGTTTTCTAAGGTGGATTTCTATGCCTTTAGTGCAGAAATTCTGCCAAAGTTTCTTCCTGGTCATCACTGCAATCCATGGATTTATTTTCCAAAGTTACTGTAGCAAAGACTCAAAAAGACCCACCTGCTGAAGACTGTTTTGTTGAGGAGATAATCTTCACCTAAAAGGGAGCAACTTTGCAATGCTAAGGGTACATTTAACACCTGTTAAACTGCTTGAACGTGTGGTTACTTGTGTTTTAACTGTACTTAGTAACTCTTAGGTTTAATGTGAAAGAGAAAGCAAGTAAGCAAGCAGTATTAACCGGCATTTTAGTAACCGGAATTTCTAATAACTGGAATTTCTGGCTGGTTAGCCAGATGTAGGGGATTGGGGGGGAAGCTCACACATGCCAGCCGCTGCCGCCACCCACCAGTCTGCACTGCTGCCGCTCTGCATCTGGCTGCCTTGCCCCCCCTGCTCCGCATCCGGCCAAAACCCCTGCTTCAAATAACCAGGATTTTTATATATCCAGCAGGCTGTGTTCTCCACTCATGCTGGTTAACACAGCTTTTACTGTACTATAAAGATGATGTGAGGGTAAAATACACTATCATCTTTATGTGATGTCAGGAGTATTGTTGGAAGCTGGTGTATTACTAACATGAACTACAAGAGTTAATTTGCCTATGCCCTGGAGACAGAGGGGATCAGAAATATATATTGTAATGCATTAGCTCTGCCATCACTTGGTCCAGTAAGACAAATTCATTGGGGTTGGCTTAATGGTACAGGATGAGCAGAACTGCCTCTGAATAGTAAATCAAGTTTTCCTCAAAGGTGTTTGCAGGCCTTCCCAAAGCCAGGTCTATACTAAATAGCTTTTCCTGTGGTGGTTTCTGCCTTCTGGCAGAAGACTTATAATGTAGACAAGGTCAGAAGACTCTTAATGTAGATAGTAGTAAAGCATTTTTACTGTCTAATGGAGGATGAAATCCCCTCACAGCTGCTTCTACCATTCAGATAGATCTTCACCATACTTTGTCATTATCCCATAGCAAAATACCACTGCAAGTCTGTTTCCACAGTTGTTTTATCGTCTTGGTTGAGTATGTAAGGAGATACTATCCGCTGTTTCATCTCTCAGGTTCCCTGTTAGACCTGTCTCTATACACCTCCAATTTAACCAGTAACACCAAGGACCTTTTTCATCTCTTAAAGCTTTTGTTTGTTTGGCGGGGGGGGGGGGGGGTTGTTCATATTTTGTTTTTCTGGTAGCTAGATACATACTGAACCATATGCATACTGTTACAGATCCATGGTCATGTTTGCTCAGTATATGCAGAAAGTCTCTTTTGAAAAAGCAGCTAAAATGGTAGATGATGTCACAGATCTTGCAAAAGAGTGTGTTGCTGATGCCAGAGACCCAAAATGTGCCAAGCCACTGGTAAGCAAAATTAGATTCTTATAGAAGCCAACAGGTTCAAAAGTGCTCTTTTGTGGAAGAGATGATTAGTGGATGGAGAGGAGCCTTGCTTTTTAGATGTCTAGCTACAGATGCTTGATATCTAGAAAGTGAGTGATGCATCTAAATAACACCTACTACCATTTTAAACGTATCTCAGATAGTCACTGAGAAACCAGGGGAGATCAAATTATCAATCAATTCTGAAAAATCTCAGCCTGTGTTTTTTCAAAAAAAACCTTCTTGCAGGAAAGAAGGGTACCCAAAAGCAATGTAACTACATTCAGTAGCTGCCTTTGTATCCTGTCAGTACTAGCAAGAAGAAAGACTGCATTTGTTTTTGATGGAGAGATTCAATCTCCAACCCAGTCTAGATATAAACTGTATAACCTCTTCCCGTTAGTTACAATTCACCAGATAAAATCCCTGGATCTGAATGTCTCTGAAGCACGGAGTGAGGTGAGCTGTGAAACTGAATGTCAATCTGCATATGCAGATGTGAATCTGAATATTGCTGCTGGAACCTATTTAAAAACTAGGTAGAAGGGAGGGCAGGGAGACACCATAGAGATTAATTGGTTTAGGGAAACAAAAGCTTTTGTAGGCAACAACCTACTTTGTCAGATGCTTGGAAAGGACTGGCAGAAAAAAATGTTTAGAGAAGAGGAAATGTACGAGGGAAGGGATGCTGTTAAAAGAGTTAATCAGGGGAATTTATGACATCAGAAACACGATCAGATCTAGAAGTGGGTGCAGTGGTACAGCCACACACCCCTTTCTGACCACGTGGCAGAAGCAGCAGTCAGGGTCTTCTTTTTAACTCCCAAAGAAAATACAAATTACACACCGCCCATGCTCAGAGGCACATCCCCTCCTCTCCCTGTCCCTTCCCATTCCTTCTTACCCTGTCTGCCACTGCTGGTCTCCCCCCTGTCCTGAGGGAGAAGGGAGTTCCTGTTCCACTCCAGTTGGGCTCAGCCCTAGATAGTGGCAGTGGTAGCAGCAGCAGCAGTGGCAGCAGCAGCAACAAGTTTCCCCTCCCTGCCTGGTCCCCCAAGATGTTCTTTGCCAGACCACGAGTGGGCATGGGAGAGGGGACCATGCCTGACCACTGCCACTGTCCCAGGCTGAGCCCAGTCCTAATGCAGCCTGGCTGGAGCAGCTCTGGAGCTCCCTTTACCGCCTGGGGCAGCAGGGGCAGCAGCAAACAAAAAAGGGCAAACAGAAGTGGCAAACAGAAGAGGGTAATAGGAGGGGAGGGACAAGCCTCTAAGTACAGAGGGGAAGGGAGAGGGGAATCTTACCCTCTTTGGCTGTATTCATACATGCAGGCATGTGGGCTAGGGACAGACATTACACATAAACCAGTTTAAGTGATCAGAAACTGGTTTAAACCTGGAACAGAACAGATGTTCAGTGTACATAAACCAGTTTGAAAATGGTTGAAACCAGTTTGAGATAAACCTGGTTGAATGTAATATCAGAGTTAACTGATTTGGCTCAAACCTGTTTATGCAATGTCTGTCCCAGATCCCTTAGTGGTCCAGACTCCCCCAGCATCCTGGCATGCTCTCTGGGCTAGGTGGGACTATGTGCTCCACAGCAGGACTGGACCCTCCTCTCTGCTCCCTGGCTGGAACTCCACACAGTCTGCAGGCACAGCAGAGTCTGCCTGGCTTCCCCCTGCCCTACTCCCCCATCACTGCTCATTGTTCAAGCAGGAAATCCCACCCCTTTCCCTCTCATCTCCCACAGCAGGGACCCAAGCCCCATGGACCCTAGTGGTCTAGCTAGTGGTATGCTAGCTAATGCAGACATGTATGTGTCTCCAGTTTCACTGGGACAGGCAGACAGAACAGTATTAGTTTAGGGCTATTTGTAGCTAATCAACAGGTCAGCTGGCAAGATGTTTAAGAAGAGTTTGAAGTAATGGAGAGAGGCTATTGCTTTGCTGATTGGGTGATAAACACTGTTATCAGCTCCCTGCTGGCTTGTTCACCTTTCAGTTTTCTGCAGACAGTATAAAGAAGCAGGGAGGGAGATTTAAATGCTCCATACCATCAGCAGATGCATGCACTGCACTGCCTCCTCCCCACTTGCATCAGAGTGCTAGCAGAAGGCTGGGGCCTGGTAACACTCCCACCCTTTTAGCAGTGAGTGAGGAAAAGCCTGGGATGGTGCAGGCAGACCTCCCTAATCAGAGCATCCTGCCAGGGCCTGGCCATGCCCTGCCTCAGCTCAGCATTGAGCAAGGGAAGGGAGGGCTACTTTAGCACCCTCTGGCTTCTAGCCAGAGCCATGGCAGGCATGTGCCTGAATTTCCTCAGTCCAGAGAGAATGTCTGTCCAGTTACAAACAGGTTCAGCCTAGCCAGGTTAGACTAACCTGCAAGATTGAATCAATTCAGGCTCAGGCTTTCTGAATGTCTGTCCCTAGCTGTGAAGCACCACAAACCCCACACCTTGCATGTTAAACTGGCACAATTTGGCTAATTTGCAGTGATAAAGAGTGGCAAAGCATACAAAAGTAGTATATTCCTGGACAGATGCAGAGATGGGGGGAGCAGGCAGCCCAGGGCTGCCAACTCCCATGTCTCCGTGTGCTGCAGAGCCCCCTCAGTGAGGCATGTTGGGTGCCAGCCAGTCACTCTGTGGTTGGCTGGGTTGCAGTGTGCCTCAAGACAGGGCAGCAGGTAGCCCAGGGCTGGCTGCTTCCCCATCTCTATATGCTACTCCCTAACTGGCTGGGGCACAGGGTACTTCAGTGTGGGAGCTGTCAGGTGACTAGCCCTGTGCTCAGGCACTCTGTGCCCCAGCTAGCCCTCCCCACAGCACATGGAGCTCAGCCAGGAGCTGGGAGGAGCTGGACATGAGCAGTTTGCCTGAAGTGGGACAATTTGTCTCTCAACAAAGCCCACGTGCAGGGGTGTGTGCTGTGGCACTATATAGTGGCACAAATTTGTGCCACAACTATTTGTGCTGCTGCAACCACATGCCTCTGCTTGTCTGGATGTGGCCTTTGTGACTTAAAAAGCTACTGTTCTTGCAGTGTAGTCTGCCTGCCTGGTGATTGGGGTGATTAGTGGGGAAGGCTGGAAGTGAGGGTGCAGCCACTCCTGCAGCACCAGTTCTTGCTTCTATATTCTGGATCCACCTATGATCAGGGGTGTCAAACAAGTGATCTGTGGATGAATGCTCCCGTTGGGGTACTGACAAGCTGGGGGGAGGGGCTCAGGCTGCCATATAATTCAGGGATCCTGGGCCCTGATGGGCATGGCCTTTAGCAGCAGAAGGGTGAGTGAGGGAATGACAGGTTGCTGAGCATGCTTGGCATGTTGCCACTGTTACCACTGCCACTGTGGCATTCTGCCGTACCTCCTCTGGCACTGACCTGTGCTGGAGCTGTCACCCCAAACCCATGTCCCAGTCCCTGTGTCCTATGCTCTATGCTGCAGTTGTCATTGCTACTGCCACTCAGTGTGCCAGGCTGGAGCTGCTGCTGCCAAGCCCTGCCCCAGTCTGGAGTCACTGTCACCATCATCCTTATCACCACTGCCAGCCCTGCCACAGCCACCCCTTGCCCTAAGCTAAATCCAGCCCACAAGGAATCCCTCAATCTGGATCTGGCTTGTGGTATGGGGTGAGTTTGATCAATTAAGATAAATGGGGCAGTTAACACCCTGAGGGACACCTGAATAAGCAGCTAGTCTGGGTAATGGGATAAGAATCCAGAGTCCCTGTTGAGACCAAGGTTAATACAGTCCAGTCTGTGGATGCTTTTTTTTTCTGCATTTTCACATTGATATAGGTTTTCCCCTATTTTATAGGGCTGGATTGGGACTGGAAGGGTGAAGTCACCTGGTTTTGAGTTAGCACCGTGGATGCTTATGGGAACTTGCTTAGCAGCAGATTCATGTTTATTTGTGAAAATCATCCCACTACTTTAGATGCTTGAGGGCGGACTTAGGAGTTAAACATTAAGCAATGATTTTGATAAATCCTGGTCCATGAGTTTAATGCCCAATTCAGTTTCCTGCAACCAGTCAATTTATTGTGTTAGTGCTCTTTCCACAGAAATTTTGCAGGAGGGAAACAATTGCAATGCACTGCATACAATTAATTTTTTCTCTTTTTTCTGCAGACTACCTTTTTCCTGGCTGAAATCTGCCAGGAGGAAGGCCTTACTGGAATTACTGAGTGTTGTGCTAAAGATGACTCTGAAAGAAATGAATGTTTTCTGTCTCATAAAAATGTTACCCAAGGATTCATTCATCCCTTTAAAAATCCAGAACTTGAAAAAGCATGCAGTGATTATGCTGATAACCAAAATTCGCTAGTAGGGTAGTAAGTACTTTTATTTTATACCAGATGCTAATATGCAGCGCTTCTCAGCTTGGGGACAACATACTCCAAATCAGTACAAAAATGACAGTGGAAAATTCTGTAACATCTTGACCCACATTACAAATTTGAATATTTCTGAGTGTTTCAACCAGTTTCAGTTACTATCGTTACATCCCATGCCTTTTCCATCATCACTAGTTGTAGTCACTTCTCCTGGGATGTAGGCCTGCTATGCACTGAGCAGTCTGGACTGTGCCAGTATAGCATTTCCACATGCGCTTAAGTTTAAGCATGAACATAGGACTATGCTCAAAAGTAAGCACATGCTTTTGCTACTTTGGTAGGTAGCTGTCAGCATTAAATTTCTTGCAGAACTCAGCCCTTTCATTTCAGTAAAATCTCAGGCCTTACAGAATTTCTTCACATTTACCTCTTAACAGGTGCAGCTATGACAGACTAACTATATCTCTTCTTGAAAACTAAGCAATCCTGGGTCTCGCTAGTATTTGAAGGGAAGAAAACTCAGAAATCTCATGTACCACACATAGGCAGACAGATTAGATACCTTCTTGATTACAGGCTTTTATGTAGGCCAAGGAATCATGGTGACTAACAAACTATACACACTGAATGGATAGCAAAACTGTTCAGTCCAATGACTGCTAATGAAACACATCACTGTAAACATTTCCCTGATATAATAAAAGAAAACAACCACTATTGGTCTGTTAATGGCTGTTGTTATAACAAGTTTCACTGTATACTTGTCAGTGATAGAACCAAGTAAGTGCAAATAACATGGTATAAGCAGTCCCAAATTATGGGATATTCACTCTTAGAGTTTAATGCAAACTGCTTTCTTGTTTTAGTTTCATCTATGAAATTTCCAGAAGGCATCCCTTCCTCTATGCCCCAACAATCCTTTTCACTGCTTACAATTATGAGAAGATGATGAACAACTGCTGTAGCGCTAAAAACAACCCTGATTTTAACCTGACAGAATGCTTTGTGAAACAGGTATTGTCTTTTAACATGCATGGTTTTTTCAGATTTGAATTAATGGCTTCCTATAGCTAGAAAAATTCTAAAGCAGCCCTGAAGACCAGTCACCTAATGCCATATTTCACCCTTGACGAAGGTTCCCTCTAAGGTGTGCACATGCGCGGCCACGCACAAGTAAAAGGCTAGCCACGCACACACTTTTTTAGGCTGCACACCTGCTGGGATAGGAGCTAGGCTGCGGTGTGGCACACTTACAGAAGGTAAGCTCCTCCCCAAAGTGAGGCGGAGGTGGAGGCGGAGGCGGAGGCAGGAGCCTGGCACAGGCTCCTCCAGCTCCAGGGAACTGCTGCGCTCCCCTGCTTCATCTTGGGGAGTAAGGAGGGACGTGGCGTCAGGGCTGGGGAGTGGAGCACTTCCCTGGGGCCAGTGGAGCCTGTGGAGCTGTTCCCCAGAGCTGGCAGAGCCTGCGCCAGGCCCCAGCCTCTACCCCTGGCCTTGATGCCACATGCCTTCTCGTTCCCCAAGGCAAAGCAAGGGAGTGCAGCAGTGTCCTGGAGCTGGCGGAGCCCACGCCAGGCTCCAGCCCCAAGCCCTCAGGCCCCAAACCCCCAGGCCCCTAGCTCCCAGGCCTCAGCCCCCACTGCCTGCTCCGGGTGAGGAGCTTACCTTCAGTAAGTGTCCCACATTGCACTGAAGTGGCATACTCACGGACTGAAGCGGTGCGCTCGCGGAGAGAACCAGCGCACTCACGGACCTAAGTGGCGTGCTCAAGGACCACTACTCTTTAGAGTCAGCGTTGCTTTTGACCTCCATTTGGGTCAGGACTGAAACACACATTTAACTGCTTTCTTTCAGCGGGGCCTTAGATTCTTAAATAAAAATGATTCAGTGCTGAGCGCAGGCTGAGCACAAACCTGACTATCAGGAAACAAAAATAAGTTTATTATGAAAAGAAGGATGTCATTACCTGGGACCCAGGTTTTCCATTTCCTGTGGAAAAATATGGATATTCCCTTTTGAAGCTTGGGGCTGGGAGGAGCAACTGGAGGCAGGGGGTGACACTTGCATGTGTGCACACATGTACACTTGGCTGCAATACAACCAGGCAGGGTGGTGGGAACAGCTCTGGCAGCCGGATACAGGTAAGTCAATGGACGGGGGGGAGGGTTGGAGGGCCAGGGCTTGGGGACTGTCTGGGCACAGTACAGGCATATGCACTGGTGACATACCTGGGTGGATATGGGGGGGCATGTCCCCCCCCCTCCCCCCAATTTTTGCACCAACAGCAAGGTGCAGGGCAAGGCTCTGCAGCCTGACCAGACTGGCACCTGGCAGGAACCACCTCAGTGGCCCACATCCACAGTCCACCTCTGTCCTCCCAGTATGGGAGGGCAGAGTAGGGCAGGGCAGCAGCATATCAGGGCTGCTCAGTACCACAAAACAGTTGTGGGGGACAGCTGTAGCTGGACCTGTATCCTGGTGAAAGAAGTGGGCAGGGAGATCTCTGATTTTCCATGTTAAACTCCAAAATATACAGGTATTTAGAATGTATGTTATTATAATGATTTAGGCACTGGTAGGCTTCTGTAGGCTTCTTGCTTTAAAATGGTAAATATATCAATAAAACATTGTGTTCAACTTACACCTATATGTATATAGTGGTGTTTCATTTTATTTGCAAAAAACCAAGGATTTTGGGATCCGTAGTAAAACCAAGATCCCTAGTTATTACACGCTAGATGCTTGAGACTTCCAAAGCAAAATAAGGCAGTGGTGCCTGACCTCATTGCCCAGTGGGCCAGAGTGGCAGTGTCCCGCCCATCTGTGGGTTGGATCCAGCCAGTGCTCCCAATCCTGTGCCCGGGCTGACATGGCAGGCACCAACTGGTTGTGTGCAAGGAGGGGATGCAGACAAGGAGGGGATGTAAGGGAAAGGAGCTTGACCTAGCCCCATGAAGAAGGAAGGGGGAGTAGCTAGGCCCCAACCCGGCCCAGCAGAGAGGGAGGGGGCATGGCTTGGCCTTGATACAGAAGCAGTGGGGGGGTGGCATAGCCCAGCCCTGTGGACGGGGACATAGCTTGCATAGCTTGGCTCTGGTTGGCTGCACAGGGAACTGGGCTTGGGGATTTGGTAGGCGGGGAGGTGGCCATATTTATGGCCACTGCTCCCCAACTGCCACATTTCTGGACCCAGGGGGAGCCCTGCAGGCCAGATGCAATGGCTCTGTGGCCGGCATTTGGCACTGGAGGTTGAGCACTCCATATCTAAGGGGGTTAGAAACATGATTTCCACTAACAGAAATGGGACATTTGTGTCTAAATCTCTCAAGAGTGCTTTAAAAATCTCAATCAATATTCTATCATTTTAATTCTTCCCCCCCTGTTTTTCTAGATCAAGTAGGTATCTAATCTGTCTGTCTCTGTTGGTCTGCATATTTATGTAACTCTCCTTACTCTATATTTTTAGTAGGTGACTATTCGTGGACTAAGGTGGGTGTTGCTGTTTTATTCATCAGTGAATACCTGCATTTTGACTGGATTTGGGCATGATGCTGCTAGGTGCTGAGAACGTTTGAGAATCTTGGTGTGCCAAAGATGTTAGTGGGAAGCTGTTTCTTGGCAGCAGGCACTCAGCCCTGTAAGAATGAGGTATATCAGTCAATCAAAACAGTTCATCCCTAGTTTAAAAGCACAGAGCAATTTAATAAGAAGTTTTAAGGTGGGCAGAATTTTACAAAACAATAGGAGTGATTAATATGTGCAACTGATATTACTTCTGATTTGTTAGCTACTACACAGGTAATCAGGGAAAAGCCTTTTAGCTGTCTGCTAAAATCTTCTTGTTCAGATTCTACTTTCTTCACTAATTTGATCTCTTTTTAATCATTTTCTTCTCCCTTGTAACAGGCACCAGTTGTGATGAAGCCAGTAAAAGAAGATTGTTCCTTGCAGGAACACACCTGTGAGATCCAGAAGAAATTTGGAGAAAGAACATTAAAGGCTCTGTGAGTCTCTGACCTGATTATTAAATGGGCAGAGTGGCACCTTATGAACTAACTAATTCGGAGACATACATTTTCATAAGCAACAGCTTACTTCAGACTAACATGGCTAACTACCTCTCTTTGATTATTAAATGTATAACATTTCTGTTGCTTCAAAAGCAGAACAACCATACCAACTGCAGCCCTACAAAAGAGCAGGGACTCATTAGTACTATTGCTTTGAATACTTGTGAACAGTAAGTGTATGCTAATTTGCATGTCTATTGTATAATAGAGGATAGAAGTTGATTTTCAGCAAATTGTGTGCACACCTAAGGACAGATTTGCTTGTGCAAAAACACATGTACCCCTGCACACAACTTTACCATGACTGTACATCCAGCCATATAAACTACACATGCCAAGAGCCTATGTTATATGTAACTGTGAAGAAAATTAGGCACATGAATGTATTTTAAACTGTAGGCTTAATTTTCTTAACGTTTAGTCATTAACTTTCTGGGAGAAAAAACAGTTTTGACATAACGGCCAAATTCCTGTTTAATTTATACCAAGTCAATACCTTTTGGTGACAGTTGCTGAGAGTGTCAATGAAATAGACCTTCACTATTGTGTCATGTGTATAATTTCTGAGGCAGTTCTGTACCATTTTTTTGCTTGATCAACACTGTGCTATTTTAGTTGTATGGTCATACTTAACATTATTACTGAATTAATGTCCATAGATTTTTAAAGGGACCTAAAAAAACTGGGCAGCCAACTCATGTTGGGTTGGATTCTGCTTCACCTTCTAGATGCCTGTGGACTCAGGTGCCTAAATGTGATTCTTTTCTACCCCATGCCAGTTCCTGAAAATCCAATTATGCATCTACTATTGTAGCATAGCCAATTTAGGCTTAAACTAAGTCACAAAAAGCAGTGAGGAGAAGGAAATCCCAGCCACCTTTTATATTAACAGTATTTCAGGGACATAAATAGGGTGGAATAGCATTGTAATTTGGCATCTAAATCTATTTACATACCTAATGGGTGGGGTAGGATCCAGCCCTTTTAATTTCAGCTGGAGTTGGGCACTGAACTCTGAAAATCCAACCATTCACTTCTATGGAAATGTTATCAATAATTTCAGTCAGAGTAGAAAGAGGCCACTGGTACTGCTGAACAGCTTGGAAAATCCCACAGATAATGAACTGCTGCAGATTATAGCTTTGTGTTCTGAGTTTTAAAAAATCCTGCTGTTTGTTCCTTTTTAGGACGCTTGCTTTTTTCAGCCAGAAATTTCCTAAGGCTGAATTTAACACCACGATGAAAATTACAGTGGACATGGTGGAGATACACAAGCAATGTTGTCAAGGAGACATGCTGGCTTGTATGCATGACAGGGTAAAAAAATAAAACTCATCTGAAGATGTTATGATTGAAAACGCAGATCTCCTGCCTGGCATTCCTCTCCCTTCTGATTTTTGTTCCCTTTTGCTCTCCAAATTGTGAATTTAATTAATCAATCAATTAAAATACATGCAATCTAGGAGTTGGTGGGTTGTTCTAATTTGGCCCTTTCTGCAGTGAAATAAACAGGAAGCATAGGACAAACATGATCCTGTAGCTGAGGATGATCCAATTGATTCTGGAACTGGGAGAGCTGAGTTTAGTTCCTGGGTATGTCATAGATGTCCCATGTAATCTTAGGCAAATCCTTTAGTCTGTGGTTGTTCCCTATCTTCTGCTAGCTCTTTGCATCCATTTTTGCCCCTGTTTGGCTGTCTGTCTACTCGTCTGGCCAGGAACTATCTCCTACTTCAGGTATGTACAGATGTTACCCTTAGATCAACCTAACTAAGGTTAGGTCCATTTAAATGCTAACCTGTGCAGATGTTCTGGGGGCTTAAAATGGGCCACAAATGGCAGGCCCCATCTAATTTAATATACCTGAGTAGGTGAACTAACTTAGATCAGGAATGGGTTAGCCCAGTCTAATGAACATTTGTACACATTCAGAGCACAGCCCTGAGGCTGGGAGAGCCTAGTCACTTGCTCCAGTCCTGGGACTACTTATACCCTGCACCCTGACTGGGCTCTTTTTTGCCCCCGGCCCCCAGCCCTGGGACAACCTCCCCTGTGAACCCAACAACCCCCCCCCCGCAATCTTTCCAATCTCCCCCAGACCTGCTAACCCTCTTCCAGGGACCTGTTAGTCCACCCCCCACCACAATCCTACGTGCACTGAGTTACTTATACCAGGGGCCCAGCATAGCTCTGGTGGGCATCTTCACATGCTGCTCCTGGTCTACAATCATGCAGCTTAAAGAAAGCTGTGTGATGGTAGACCAGGTGCCATGATACGCACCTTTTGTCATAGAGCAGGGGCAGGCAAAATGTAGCCCGCGGGCCAGATGCGGCACTCCAGGCCATTCTATCTGGCCCACAGGGGCCCCTAGAAAAATTTAGAAAATTAATATTTATTTGCTCCTGGCTGCCTGTTATGTGGCCCATGATGGCTTGCCAAAACTCAGTAAGCAGCTCTTCACCCAAAATAATTGCCCACCCCTGTTATAGAGTCATAGAGAAGTAGGGCTGGAAGGGACCTCCAGAGGTCATCTAGTCCTGAGGCAGAACGATCCTCCTCCAAAACACCCCCTACAACCATAATCTACATTCTACATAAGACTGCCCTCAAACCTGACACAACATAGATCTAACAAGCTAACCTGACACAGGTAAAGCAGGGGAACTAGGTCAGCTGGTGTCCTGCTGCTATAAAATGTTGTCAATATAAGCTTGAGAGTCCTGAATAGAGTGTCTAGATCAGTGGGATGCAGTGGGTAGAGCATTAAGTTCAAGACTTGGGTCTTGTCTCCAATTCTGCCATGAGCCTACCTTGTGGCTTCAAGCAAGTATATCACTTCCATGCATGTCAGTTTTCTCTAAAACATGGATAATACTCTTGATCTCAAAATAATGCCCCCCATAAACAAAGCTTAATATATACAAATGAAATAATAGGCAAGAGCTCTTAGCTATATGTTGCCAGAGCTCTGATTTTAGTAAGAGGTATCTAGTTTCTACTGCATCAAAAACTAGAACAATGAGCTGATTCCTGTATTGGGGATCAAGAAAGAAGGAAATTCATTTAAAAATAACCATTTTTTTTTACTTTTTACAGGCAGAGTTTACATCCTACGTATGTTCCCACCAAGATACCATCTCAAGTAAAATTCAAAACTGCTGTGAAAAGCCTGTGCTTGAAAGAATTAAATGTATATTTATGTCAGAAAATGATGACAAACCCACAGGCTTGTCACCTCAAGTCAGACAGTTTATAGAGGACCAAGATGTCTGCAAACGCTTTGAAGAGGAAAAAGATGTCTACTTGTCCAGGTAAGGCAACTGTTAACCTGCTCTTTTCCATCTCTGTCACATAAGTGCTGTCACTCCAGGCCAAGCCCTCTAATATAGAGGCCTTAGCTCTTCTCCAAATGCTCAGCCTGTGTGTGTTGGGGGGAAGGAAATCAGTGACAGCTATGGTTGTCCTTCTGTCTTACCCATGGGAGGTTAGGGTGTTATGCCTTGTGATTGTGTCAGGGTTGATTGTGTAGTTCTACTAATAGGTTAGACCAGTGATTCTCAACTGGGGTATCGGGGAGCTCTAGAGTACCACCAGATCCTTTGAATGGTGCCATGAGATATCAGTTGATAAGGAAGATGTGAGGAGGTAAGCACATATATCAGGGGTAGGCAGCCCCCTGCATGAGTGCCAGAGTGTGGCATGCAAAGGCATTTTGCTTGGCATGTGCACTTTGGGGCAGGTGGAAGGGAAGGGGCCAGGGCTTCACAGCCACAACAAGGATCAGGTCCCTTGTGGCTCCCCTGCTGTCCAGTCCTGGCAAGCCAACATCTTACAGGTCAAAGTTGCAGGTGTTTTTGGGACTCTGCCCAAAAATGTGGCCAAACCCTGACATACACTACATAGATCAAGGCAGTCTCAAACTTGTCCCTGCCTGAATGATTCCTCACCCTTACAGCCCAACCCAAATGCAAGGAAGCCAGCACTGTAATATAAATATTCATTTTTTAAAACTGGCTGGCACTCAGCATATAAAAGATATGGAGGAGTGTCTTGACTCAAGTCCAGTGAAGGGTGCCTTGAGCCTAAAATATCTGAGAACCAGTGGGTTAGACAATGGATGTATATGGGATGGTTTGGATAAGGATGATCCTGCCTCTACCAGGATTTTGGACTAGATGGACTCTGAAAGTCCCATCTGGCCCTACTTTTCTACAGTAATGTCTGGTATAGATGTTAACTAGGTTTATTTTATACAGCAACATATTAAGAGTCTAATAATCCAGGTTCTGTGTTTTACAGATTTGCATCTTTTTTTTATTCTTGGGCAACTTTTCTGAATGTCTTAGTAAGCCATTTGTGTGACTGAAACAAAATAAGGCTGGATATTCTAGCATAGGTAAATGGGAAATAAAATATTAGTTTTGGCTCTGAAAAGCACTTTTTAGCATATTTAAAAGTCCATGAAGATACAAACATAAATATAAAAGTTGAAATAATTCATATTATAGAAAAATGCTGGTTTTGCCTCCTATTTTTTGAGCTAAGCAAAACCCCAAACCACAGAAGGCACTGACTAAGAAGCAGTAGGATAGAAGCAAATGTAGAACACCTGGTTTCATGAGGTTTTTACCAGTAGATCGGGGCCAAGAACAAAGCCAAAATCTCAAGCTAATCTTATAAAAGTCCAGTGCCTTCTGTTCCAAGCCCTGGCCTAAAATTCAGCCGTAAATGGGAACTCAAAACCCTTGCCTAAATCAAAACCCTCTTTGTATCTGAATGCATTAGGTCCATATCTGCTTTAGTCAAGGACCTACAGTTTTAATCCTACTTCCAACAAGGGTGATGGCAAAAATTTTCACCAATCTCAGCCGAAACAGGATCAGATCGCCTGTATACAACCGGAAGTTATTTAGTTCAACATTATGTTTATTGCAGCCAGTATAATCTGATTACCTCATAAAGCTGTGATGTTTTACGCCCTCTAAGAAATGAGTCCGTTGTTCAAAAAAAATAATTGGAATTAAAGGTGATAACCCAGTAAAATGATAAAGCTACGCTATATGGGGCTTTTTAACAACATTTTTACAGCTTGCTGAATATTTTTTTTAAGAATTTTTTTGCGTGTGTTTCCATTTAATTGTTTTGGTAAAAGAATCTGAACATTTCTAAGGTTTCAAAAATCTAAATTTTTTAATCACACAAAAAAACTGAAAAAAAAATTCTTAATGAATAGAATACATTTCCCAATTAGCTCTAATTACGGTCTGATTAATGTACCTACTTAGAATGCCAGCCACCTTTCATAAGCAAGCCCAGACCCTTCACATACCAAACAATTCTAATATATTTTAATCTTTATTATTGATACTGAAAGGAAATGCATGTATGGTCAGTGGCCAGTTACGAATCACCTGTTAATCCCTTGTTTCCTTAGTAAAAAATCACACATTTTTCCCTGTGGCCGTCCCTGTAGCCCACTCACTGAAAAAAGCATTTTAAAATATTGTTTGCCATAGTGATAAAAAGATTCCTGTGAAGAAATCTTTGGGCCCCGGGGGAGGCTCACCTGGGCCTAGAGTGAGTGAGGATTTAGTTAGGGAGCTTCTGGAGGGGCTGGACATTTTTAAGTCAGCCGGCCCAGATGATCTTTACCCTAGAGTCCTGAAGGAACTCGCTGGGGTCATTGCAAGTCCCCTGGCACAGCTTTATGAACACT